>NC_092610.1:5682500-5982500 GCF_047663525.1 Anas platyrhynchos
GCAGAATGCTTTCTGCGGGGGGGGGGGGGGGGGGGAAACGTCACCTTCCTGAACGAAAACTCTTTGTGTCTTTTCTTGCCCCCCTCTGGGAAATATCAGGAGGAAAACGCTCCCTTCACCTGCCAGCATGGCTTTGTTGAAACCCTCTGAAGTGCGACGGGCAGGTTTCCTCCCGGCTCCAAATGTCAGCAGCAGAGCCCAGCAACTTCCCCAGGGAAGCAGCAGCAGGAAAATGGTGATTTTAGTGGTTGGGCAGGGGGAAATCCCCTTTTTTTCCCCCATTTTTCCCAGTCTCTACCTCCGGCTGCCTGAATTCCACCCTGGCCCCTTGCAGCAGAGCTGCTTGGTGCTTCTGGAGGCTCAAAATCCCCAAATCTGGAGCAGGACAATGTACACTCGTGCACAGTGCTTGGAGTGGGAGCAACACCTCCCCTGCTCCCTGGTCCCCAAATGTCCCCTGCGCCTCGGTGTCCGCGGTTCCCTTGTTGTGCCACAAATCTCTCATCAAAAGCTGAGCAAGCAGCAGGGGGGAAAGCAGCTGAGAAAGGCGGCCAGCACGGTCCTTCAGTGCGGGACAGGATAAGCTGCTGTGGCCTCTGCCTTCAGCCACATGCTTTTGGGCTGAGCACAGGCTGGGAAGCAGCTGGACATCCCAGTACGGCATCCCAGTATGGCACCCAGTACAGCATCCTACTATGGAACCCATTACAGCATCCCAGTTCAGCATCCCAGTATGGCATCCTGTGCCAGCCAGGCACAGTGGGAGACTGGGGAGGGACATCACTGGTGCCTGCTGCTGGCACTTGTCCCCTACAGCACGGCAGCAGTGTCACCAGCCAGGTGATGGGGGCTCCAGCCCCGGTCCTGGGACCACCGAGAGGTGCTGAGCCCCTCCCAGGTGCTGGGCTCTGTGCACTGGTGTTGGACCCCATGGGGAAAGCCCATGGGGACCCTCCAGGAGGGCTCAGGTCTGGGTGCTGCCCGCGTCCCAGCTCACCATCCCCAGGGGTCCTGGAGACCCACACAGCCCAGAGCCCATGGGAAGAGATAAGGCAGAGGATGAAACCCCAAACACGAGATGCTGCAGGGGGGATTTTTAACCCCAACTCAGCACCAAGGACCAACGATCCCAACACGATTCTTGGCAAGGCGACAACGTGCAGCCCAGCTGCCGGGGGCTGCAGCGAGGCCAGGGCAGGCAGGGGAGCAGGATGCGGCCCCCGGGCCTCCTGCCATGCTCAGCGGCACCGAGCTGGATGTCAGCAGCAGCATCTGGGCGCCGGGGCACAAATCCCTGCCGAAAGCCCCGCGCACAATGCGGCGAGCTTAAATCCACCCATCCCGTCCCTGCGGCGTGGCAGGAGCCGAGCGCGGATTCATTGCCCCCCGACGGGGCCATTATCCTTCAGCCGGGCTATTTCCTTCTGAACACCATATGCCGGGGGCTCACCAGGGATTTACTTTCATTTAGCTGCATTTGAATAGATTTTTTTCCATCGCAGATTCCCTTCTGCCGCGGCCAAAGATGCTGCGAGCGCAGCTCCCTGCTGAGCCCGCGCCGGCCGCGGCTGCTCGCTGCCAGAAATGCCCCGTTTCTGGGAGGTTTTGCAAGAAATCCCGGGGCCCCGTGGGAACCCCTTTGGTCAGAGATGTGGGGCAGGATCCGACCTGGCAGTGGGGTGTCCTGCGGGAAGGGAGATTTGCTGGAGCCCCCGGGAAGGTGGTGGCACCGGGTGTCCCCAGGTGGGTGCTGAGGGGTGCTGAGCGGTGCTGGGGTGACCGGGGTGCGTGGGACCGAGCCACGGATGGAGCCGGGGCCGGATCCTGCCCAGCACCCTGCGCTGGGCACCCCCAGCACCGCACCCACCCCCAGGAGCCGCACATCTCCACTTAGGGAAATTGGCTGCGATTTAAATTAATGGCAAGCGAGCGAATTGACTATTAACGAGGTGCAAATACCGCTGCGAACCCAGGGACTTCATTTAATGACTTGGAAACAAGTTCTTGACCTACTTCCAACTTGCAAAATCCTTCGTGAAATCGCAGGCGGCGGCGCAGATGAAAATAAATTAAAGAAGCCGGCGCCGGGCCCCCACGCAGCGGGTGGCGATGGGCTGCCCCCAGGGCCGAGCTGCAGCCCCACCGCATCACGGGCACGAAGTGGGCACAAAGGGGGTGAAAAAGGTACAAATCGGGTCTTTTGCTGGTGGTTGTGCAGCGAGGTTGAAGAGAGTGGTTTTTATTATTATTATTATTTTTTTTTATTATTTTTCCAGGCTCTGCAGGTGTTGTTACCCCAGCAAAGCCCCTGCTGGGACCTCTCTGCCCCCAAATCCCAGCACTGCTGGATTCGCATCCCCGATCAATGGGATGCGATAGTGGGGGGACACGCAGAGCTTTGGGGTCCGTCCCCCCCGGGGCTCCCCATCACCTGCCGAGCCCCGTGCGGCCCTGGCTGTCTCTTGCCATTTTTTCCTCCCCGTTTTTTATTTATTTTTTCCGTCAGCCGCATCCGGCCGCGTTGCCATGGGAACGCAGCAGCAGCCCCGGCTGTCTAGACGCCGCGCCCCAGGAGCCCGGCACTTGGGCAGGATGCGACCCCGGCACCCATGGGTGTCCCCACCGCGAGCATCAGCTCCGTCCCACGGCACCCCCCGACCCCCCCCCCCAGCCCCTTCCCAAATCTGTCCCCAGCTCTATCAGCCCGGGGGATGCAGCCCGGTGGCAGCTGGTGGTGCCAGCCCACGGGTGTCCCCCCAAAGTAGTCCAAAAGTCACCAAGTGCTGCACAAGGCAGCTTACAGCCAGCACCCTCCCATTTTTGGGGTTTGGCTCCAGTTTAGGGAAAGGAAACTGAGGCAGAGCATGGAGATGCCTGACGGGGGGACGAGCATCTCAAGCAGCTCACACCAGGGTCCCCAAATCCCTGCCCGGGCTGTGACACCACAGGCAATGGGCTTGGTTCCTCGGGGTGAGCCGAGGTGGGACCCACAGGGCAGGAGACCCCCCCAAGTCCCCAGACCTCCGAGACAGCAGCACCCCAACAGCCCTGTGCGCCCCCAGACCCACCAGGCTCCCGGTGCCTCCACGCTCGGCGTGTGTCACCCCGCGTCCCCGCAGCGGTCCCTGCCGTCACCCTGCCCTGCTCAGCAAGGAGCCCCAGGAGCTCCAGCAAGGGACAAGCCGGCTGAACATCCTCTCTGCAACCCAAAAGCGGGGTGGTGGGGTCCCATCGTGTACCAGGGCTCTTCCCAAGCAGCCCCATCCCACCCACGAGGAGCTGTTTGAGCTCTTCTGGAAACCTCTGCGCATCCGATGGTGGCAGCCAGCTCATACAGAGGCTCAGAGCACATTCAAATACTACTTATACTGCGCACAGGCTGGAGATACAATATTGCATCTATTATTTTTACTGTTATATAAATGCTGAACCGGAGCGATAAGGCTGAGATGAGACTTTTTTTTTTTTTTTTCTTTTTTTTTTTTACTGCCACTGACAGAAAGACAAGGAAGTCAAAGTGATTCATTCCCGCACTTCCCCACCAGAAGTTGCCTCCCAGCCGACACCCTCGTGCAGACAGGCTCCATCTGACAAAGCATTTCATGGGCTGCTTTAATTGTCCCCACAAATGGCCTCAGAATGGTCCCCAGGGTCCCTCCACTGAGGACGACAGGGGGGGTGGCCCCATGCCTTGGGTCCTAGGGAGGGATGGGCACAGGAGACGGAGCAGGGACACGGGCAATGGGCCAGACCTGCCCTGGAGCTGCTGCTGTGCCTCAGTTTACCCACCTGGGAAATGGGTGAAGTCCTGCTCTGCTCAGCATCATGTCCAGAAGCATTTGCAGAGGGTGGCTGGGCTTTGCCAAGGAGCACAGTGGCAAATGACATTGCCACCATCTCCTTGGGGCAGGATGGATGTCCCCACGTCCCCATGCCCTGGCCATGCCACTTTGCTCCAGTTGCTGTCCCTTTCTTGAGCCATGGCAATTGAAGAGCTCCTTTTGTTAACATCCAGCTGATGGGAACAGCGAGCGATGTTTGGTGACTGAGCCTTTGGTGGAGCTGAGCAGCCAGGGCCACCAGCACGGCCAGGAGGGGCTGATTCCTCTCACCCTCACTGCCAGGCTAATGGGGAAACTGAGGCACGGGATGGCAGATGATCAGAAGCCTGGAGAAAGGCAGACACCAGGCTGAGAGCAACTCCTGGCTGCAAACCCACGGAAGCACTGGTGGGGACGACTGGGTGGCCTGGGAAGGGACTTGGGCTGAACATTTCTGAATTACTGCTTGTAGCCTAAGTTAGACCAAGAGGAGAAATCAAGGGAAGAGAAGACCTGGACAATGGCCATGGCCATCCCATCCCACCCTACCCTACCCTACCCCATCCCATCCCATCCCATCCCATCCCATCCCATCCCATCCCATCCCATCCCATCTCATCCCATCCCATCCCCCAGCAAACAACCCCCCAACCCCAGTCCAACACAGTTCCCCAGTCCCCAGCTCAGCCTTGGAGGTACCCACAGCTCCCCCAGCCCTGTAGAAGCCCCCAGGGAGATGTCCCCATGTTGCTGTCCCCGCCAGCAGGACACGTGAAGGTGACACCAGGCCAAGGCACCGGCACCCAGCTGAGGGCGGCTGCTGGGCCAGGGCACGGAAACGTTGGCAAACGCCTTCCTGCAAATGCCAGCTCCAAACAAACACGCTTTCAGACAAATAAAACTGTGATTAATCAAGCACCTCAATTAGACACAGTGAGCCACGGCTGATGATTAAGCCGAAGACTCACAGCAGAAAGCACATTAGCAGCATGGACACTTGGAGGCTGAGAATTAATTAAAACGTAGCAACACCCCCTAAAAAAAATCCCTAGTAAATGGGGGAGTGCGTGGAGGAGGGGGCTTTCCCCGCAGGTTTGGGGATGCCGAGTGGAGCTGTGTCCCTGTCCCAGCCCAGCTTCTCCATGTCCCAACGGTGACACCGGGGACGTGGGCACCTCCGCCAGAGCACAGCTGTCCCAGGGCAGCCCGAGGGATGTGTCCTGCACCTGAAGGGCACAGGGGAGCCTGGCAGATTGTTTGCAGAAGCTCACTGCTAAATTATATTATAGAATATAGCAAGTTGTGTTCTTGCATTAATGCAATAGAGGGGACACCCATGAGGAGGTGACAGCAAGGTGGCTCTGGCCAGAGGCGCTGGTGGCCTCGGGGAGCTCCCGCAGCAGCTTAAATCTGGGGGATGCATGGGGACAGCAAGTGAGGTGGGAAGAGAGGAGAGATCCAGGGAACTCAAATCCCTAAATATTAAATTCTGGGGTGAGACCAACCTCCAAAAACTTGCAACCCCCCCCGCTCCTGCCCTGGCTGGGACAGGAGGGCTCAGGGTGACGCAGCTCGAGAGCCAAACCCGGGGCGAGGGCGAGATTTGCTGCTGGCTCCTGGCTCCCAATAAAAGGCACCGTTTGGACAAGGATTAAGCCGCAGGCAATTTCGATGCTAATTCTTCTGGTTAAGTTCTTTAGTCCAACATCTGCAAGAAGCAAGAGGTAATTTCCCCCGGATCTCGAACAGCGACTCAAAGACGCTGCTAATATAATCTGATAGAGGGGAGAGGGGCGAAAAGAGAAAGGGAAAAAAAATCCAATTTACTGACTTATTTAGTGACACCTTTCGTAATCAATTCTCCCAGGAAAGAAATACTGATTAAAGCCAACCGTATTGCTATGGAAACCGGCAGTCCCTCCTCCCACGACCTGCAGGCTGCAAAGAAAATCGGGCGAGGAATCTGCCTGGTAACAACCGCGCTAATGAAGCGGGGAGCAAAAATAATCCCCCGGAGCATCGCCGCCGCCAAAGGAGCAGCCGGAGGTGGCCGCTGGGGAGGCGAAGCCGCGCGTGGCTCCCAAATATTGGTTTTAATGGCAGGGCAGAGCCGCCTGCCGGGGGGGATGCTCCCGGAGCCCTTTCCCACATCGGGGATGAGGGGCTGGAGGGGTGCGCGGGGGTGGCACCCATGGGTGCGCTGGGTGGAGGGCCCACCCTGACCTAGAAACACTCCCCAAAACCCCATCCATCCTCACTGTCCCATCACGGACGGCACACAGGTGTCCCCCCAGCCCCTCCATCCACCAGCCCCATCCTTAAGCACCCACCCCAGCACCTTTAGGAGCTGCCCTCCCTCTCCTCCCACCTGCTGGGTGCCCAGCCACCGCCTCGGCCGCTTGCCCTCGTTTTTCAAGCCTCTAATTCGAGCCACTTAGGACGGGGAGGGACAGCGGTTACGGGTTTCATATGCACATATTAAAGGCGAGTTATTGTCAGCCGGGGAGACGGATGGGCCCGGCAGGGAGACGCGGCGCTGGTGGCTCCATAAATCTTCCCAGGGGTGGAATGAGAAAGCAGCACGCGGTGGGAAGTGGCTGCGGACACGGCAGCACGAGGACCAGAGCCAGAGCTCGGCTGCTGGGGGCTCCCCCGAGCAGCCACAAGGCTCTTTTGGGGTGCTTTAAGGAGCAACGGGCTGTGCAGGACATCATTAGCGCTGCCGTTACTATTTAGGAATTTAATAGCAATCCCATTTATTGAAAACCCAACAGCCCAAAACCCATCTTCCCGCGCCGGCAGGAATATCAGTGCTGGAGAGGCACAAAAGCTGGAAACAAATGGGCACGCATGTATGGATGTGCAGCCCTAATAGAACTGAAGCCCTTCATATTTCCAACAATTGCTGCACGTTAGCAAAATAACAATTGCAGTTAAGCATGCTGCCACCTTTCCCATTCATCACGGCGAGGATTTAATAAGGCGCCTTAGCAGAGCGCGCCGTGACCACCAGCACATTATTAAACGCAGCGATTAGCAGCTGCAGTGGATGGGAGCTCATTAGAGACTTCTTAAACATCCATAAAAATTGCTTTTATTAATCGGTTATTCCTCTTTTCATGCCCACCGCATTAGGCTGGCACCAAGGTGCTGTGAGCGTTGGGGCTGAAAGGCTCCAACCCGCCCCGAGCACCCCAAATCCTACAGCAGGACCTCAGCCACCCGTGTCCGATGGGGACATGGGGCTGTCCTCCATGCCAGGCTGAGTGCCACTTCGAGAGGCCATAGGGATGGCTTTTTTTTCTCCAAAAAAGGAGTTTCTTCCCCCCAAAGCCACCTGGGATGGAGTTGCCAGCTGGGACGTGCATGCTGCCCCAACTTCTGCACCCAAAGCGTGCCTCTGCCCTAAGCCATCGCCCTTTTGGTGCTTCCTCATGAGGATTTCCACGTACAATTTCAGGGGAAAACCCATCAGGACAGCACAGATGGCCTGACAACAAGACTGGGGTCCCCACAGATGGGAAACGGGGCTGTCCCCGCTCAGCACCCAGCAGCACCCAGCTCCACCTCTTACTCCTTGGGGTCCCCAGCCCCATTAACGACAGCGCTAATTGCAGGGAGGATGCGGCCCATGGATAATTCATGGCGGGGAGGGGATGCGGGCGATGCCCATCGTTAGGGCTTGCTTTGCTTTGTCTGGCAAGTGCCGCCTCCCCAGGGTGCCCCAAGCTCGCTGCCTCTGCGCAGCCTTTTGTTCGGGTGCTCGAATTAAAAATAATTGGGGCCGGGAGCCAGCCAGGGCGGGTGCAAGAGACACAGCCCGAGGAGAGCCGACGGCCCTAGGGATGACGATGAGGGGACAAGGAGGGGATGGGGACGCGCTCCCCCAGGGCTGGAGGGGACCTCACCAGTGGTGAGCTTCAGGGGAAAAAAAAGGAAAAAAAAAAAAGAAAAAAAAAGCCTTTAATAATCAATTGGTATTTATTGAGCGGGCCGTAACAATAACAGCCTCCTGCTGCCAAATTAAATCCGTGTTTGGAGTCACCGAGTCAGGGACGTGCTGCGAATTCCCAGGCGGGTAAAAAGCCCCGGCGCTGATCCCAAACCAACCCCGCTGCTCCCAGGGTGCCCTCGGTCCCCGCCCCGGTGTGGGGGCTCGGTGCCATCCCCATCCCTGCAGCTGCCCTGGGGATGTGCCCCCCGCAGCGCTCCCACTGCCCCCCGCTGCTCTGGGGGGGGAAAATTGAGCCAGAAACTGCAAAAATGGGTCAGGATGGACAAAAATGGGCTGGTATGGATAAAAATGGGCCAGGATGGACAAAAATGGGATGGGAGGGATGGCATCACTGAGGGAGTCAGGTGGGCTGCTGGGGGGTTGGTAACTGCCCAGCGAGGGGCTGGGTGCGGTGGTTTTGGGGGGACAGGAGGGGACAGGAGCAGAGGGGGGTATGGAGGCACAGATTGGATGCTGGTGAGCCCCCTCGGGTGTGGGGAAGGGGCTGGGGCCAGGTTTTGGGCCTAAATGGGGAGAAAGGGAAGAAGGAACAAGAAAAGGAAAAAAATAAAAAGGAAAAGGGAAGGACCTTGGTGCCCCCGCGGGACCACAGGAGCGTGCACAAGGGACAAGGTATCAGGCAGTGCCCCAGCCCCAGGGTGACATGTCCACAGCTCCCTGCAGCCCCCAGCCACAAAAGGGGACGGGGACCATGTCCCAGCCCCATCACTTCCCAAATCCCTTCCCCCAAAGCTTTTTGTGTTTCCTTCCCCAGCAGGAGACCAAAGCACAGCACCGGCTCCTTTCGGTGTCCCCAGGCTGTGCTCCTGGCTCTGCCCTGCGCACGTGCAGCGGGGAAGGGATGCACTATTGAAGGGATGCACTATTGATCGAAGAGACCAGACTGGCCCAGAGCACTAATTAGCCCTAATCAAGGCAATTAGCCTGAGAGCCAAACAGGAGGTCAGCACTCCGACCTTGGTCCTTGCCCTGCCTCGGGTTGTGTCCCTTGTGCATGGCAGTGACCCGGGCCAGGCACAGCGGCTGTGTGCCCTGCTTGGATGAGACACGGGGTGGGCAGTGAGGATGAGGAGGGTGCTGGGACACAGCCCAGTGACAGGAGAAATGGTGACAGAAACTGCCCGGAGCATCTCTGCACAGGGATGACCTTGTGTGGGGTCTCAGCCTGACACCCCTAAAATACCCCTCTGGTTCCTCAGGGCATCTGAGCACCTCTGGCACTCACCCCTCAAAATCCACCCTCCTTCAGCCCTCTCCTGAAGCTCCTGTTTGCTAAACCCCCCCCGGCACCACCGGGACGTGCTGCCCCTGTGCTGGGCACCCCGACACAGCTCCGCATCCCTTGGGGCTCCCAGCATTGGGTTCCTGGTGGAGCACAGGGAAACCTCACCCCAGCAAGATTTGCTGTGCCTGCGGCACCATGCGCCTGCTGGGAAAATATAATAATCCTGAATAATAAGGCAAAACGTGCGGTGTGGGATCCCAAGGGCACCCACAATCACCCAAAGCTGGGGGGCTTTGGGTATCTCCGCAGGGAGTGCTGCGTCCTGCACCGCAGCCTCTGCCCAGGTGCAGGCTGACGGGCAATTGGCCTTTTCTCCCCCAAATCTCCTTCTGCCACAGAGTGAAAAGCGAAAAATGTGTGAAATTTCCCAGCCAACCACATCCAAGTGGTTATTAATCTTATTAATAAAACACTTGGGGTTTAATGTCCTGTTTAAATATGATCGGGCTGCTCTGTGCCAACTTTTCCTTTCCATTTTTTCCAGGCTGTTACATACATATTTTGAAAATTGAAATGAATGGTCACCGGCAGGACAGGGAGAGACGATGCCAGCGGTCCCATCCCGCACCGTCCTACCTCCAAGCATCCTGCCGGCTTGGGAGGTTTTGTCCCCACACAACTCAGCCTCTTCCCAGGAGACGCTAAACCCCCGACACATCCCCTCCAGCCAAAACCCACCCCCAGCTCCGTGCTGTGATGGGGACAAGGATGTCCCCGGCCACCCCAGGGGACAGGGGATGGGGATGCCCCCCATGTCACCAGGATGAGGCCGTCCCCGGTGCCTGCAGCGCTGCCTGGCCGGGCGCCGCAGCGATCAATACGCAATAACCTGCATCTGCCGGCCGGCGCTGGAGGAGCTATCAGACGTGCGGCCGGCACTGATGGGAACGTCACGCTTTTGTGCCTCTTTCCTCTCTGCTGCCTGTTTCTGGTGTTTTTCTCCCCTTTCCATAAAGATGTACCCGGCGACGGCTGCAGCACCCATGTGTGCCCAGCCCTGCTCGCTGGAGGGAGGTGATGCTGGCAGGATCCTGCCCCCAGGGGTGGCACGCGGTGCCTGTGGGGTCACAGAGCCTTTTTCCAGCCCTATTTCCCACCGTGGACCATTGGCACAAAGCTGGGAGGGTGCTGGGTGCTGCTGCCCAAGCCCAGCATCCTCCCAGCGACCACAGCCCGCAGCTCGCTGCTGTGTCAGCACTTGGTGAGGCGGGAGGGCAGTGCCATGGGCTCAGCACTGGCTCTGGGTCCTAAATATCCATGGGAATGGCCCATGGATAGGATGTGAGTTCACTGGTGGCTGTCCCCTAATTTCCCACTAAGACCCCACAGGCTGTATTTTACCAGCAGCTTTCCCATCCCATGGTTATGGAGGGCTGGAATTTCATGGCGATGAGTTTTGAAGCATCTGGTCCCCAAATCCTTCTCAATTATTGAGCCCCCCGGTTCCTCCTGTGCAGCAATCCTCTGCTTGTCCGAGAAACCCATACAGAGGAGCCCCTGCCTCCCTCCCAGGGGAAAACATCGGGGTGCAGCACTGCCAGAGGGGCACAGGCTGGGGGAGGGAGTCCCCCCCTTCCCCATGGGGACATCGTCCCCCCTGTCCTCTCACCGCCCCTACCCCAGCCCACCCCACCACCAGGAAGCTTCACTCTCCTGAAACATCTCACCTGGGCAGGGTGAGGCCCCTCTCCGGCACACCGGTGTCTGCTGGAAAATAGGATTTCTAGCCCAAATTACACCAAGTAGGCCCAGACTGAGGTGTTACTTCCCCACACGGTGATTATCTCCCGGCCCGGAGCTCAGCCAGAGGCAGAGTTCAGAGCTTGCAAATAAACAAAGCAGCCAGGAGCCCGGCCAAGATGTTTATTGATCCGGGAGCCTCGGGCTCCCGCTTCCCTCGTAGCCAGTGAAAGCCCCGGGCATGTGTCACCGCTTCCACTCGTCACCGCGGGGACGTCCCGGCCAAAGCCACCAGGACGGGTGCACGGGGCCAAGTCCAGAGCAGCCCAATGGAGAGGGGCAGAGCCGCTGCCCCCTCCAGCAGTGCTTTTATGCCTTCTGCCACAGCACCGAAACGGGAGCTGAAGGGTCCCCAGCTCAGCACGCAGCCCCTCCAAGTCAAGCCCCAGTGCACGCTGACGCTTCCCCAGCTTCCATCCCTTGATCCCGGCTGCATTGATTTTTTATAGCGCTAATTTTTTTCTAAGGGAAAGCCACGCGGGGCTAAATCAAATCGCTTATCGGCATCTAAGTACTATTATGTCAACGCCGTTACTTTTATCAGCCAAACTCATGAGCTCATTGAGAAACAAGAGCAAGTTTTGTTGGACAAGGCTCATTTTCCGAGACATCAATTACGCCACCGTCTTTTCGGCTTTGCTGATCACATCATGCATCAGCCTCTCCTTCCTGTGCTTTCGCAGGTCTTCACGTCAAGCCAGGCTGCCCACGGCTTTCTGGCTCACCCCAGTCATTTTTTCTCCACCCCAGCTCTCCAAGACATTTTTTTCCAGCCCTCTGAACAGTTCCCATTGCTCCCAGCTTTGTTGCGGATCAGCATTAATGATTTAGAGAGATCTTCCAGCGGTCCCTTTAATACTCTTGGGTGCACATTAGCTAGCCCTGCAAATTTAGACATACTGCGCTTTAATAGCGGTTTTAATTGAGAGCTGTAACACCATTCCTTCCCAAACGCATGCCAATAAACCTTTATAGCAGACTGTCAAGCACAGCTCTTTGTATGAATAATGCAGGCACACGTGTGCACAACAGAGGATGCTCATGCACGCGGACGTCTCGCCATGCTGGGAAGCTTCTCCGTGGCCACCCGCACCCATGCTCCCTACCTCGGCTCCCGGGGTGGCCGCACAGGTTGGTGACAAGTTGGGTTGGGGTTTCTGCACCTGCCCGGACACACACGCACATGTCATCGCCGGATCCCCTCGGTGCTGCCCACCCTGGAACATCCCCATCCCTCCCCTTCAGGTCCCGCCGTCCTGCAGCACCCCCGGCCCTCGCAGCATCCCCTGGGCACGCACCCACCATGCCCGGCCCGTGGCGAAGGGGCGCGGGGAGCCGTGGGGTCCTCCATCCGTGATGCCTCTGTCAGCCCCGAACCCAATTTCCATGGCAACCATGCAAATGTGAAAGCTTTCCATAATCATTAGGGAGCAGAGCTGAGCAGTATAAACAGTGACTGCAGTAGATTACATGCCTATTATGAACAGTCGCGGCTTCTGAGCACTGGTAATTATACCTAATTGTGCATTTAATTGTGTAATTGAAAACCCACATCCAGAGTTCAGCCCGGGCTCCGTTCCCCCCATCCCTGGTGGTGGGGGCAGCTCCGGTCCCGCCGCTCTCGCGCTGGCCCCAAGCACGGGCTCAGGCACGATGGCAACCACGCAAGGACAAAAGATGCCCGTGGCCATCGGAGGCTCTCAGCGGCGATGGAGCTGGTGCCAGCAGTGGGTGTGTGCCTGTGGGGTGCGCAGTGCAGTGGGGATGACCCCACTGAGGGTTGGCTGCAGTGTCCCAAAGGGATGGCACAAGGCAGAGCGGGGCACTGCAGCGGATGGGACCATGAGCTGCCCTCACCCATCCTTCGTTAAGCCGACGCCCTGGGGTCACTCGTTAGCTTCTCTCCCAGCTCCTCGTGCAGGCTCGGTTACCGTGGGTCGCATCCTGGAGGCTCGCACGTAGGAAAACCCCTCGGTGGGATGGACAGGTGGGATGGGACAGACACATCCCTGCTCTGCCTGCACCTCTGGCCCCAGGAGGCTGCAGGAGGAAGGAGGCCAGCGCTGGCATGGCACAGCACAGCACAGCACGGCATAGCACTGCTTGGCACGGCACGGCACGGCATGGCACAGCACGGCACACCATGGCACGGCGCGGCACAGCACTGTCTGGGCAAGCTCCGGCAGGCTCAGCCCGGCGGGAGGCATCAACCAAGCTTTGCTTTCCCAGCCAATTAAAGGAAAAGGAGAGGAACAAAGAACAGAACAAAACACTTCAGAGCGATGCTGAGGGGTGGTGGGAGTGGGGCGAACAACGAGGCGTCCCCCTGCCTCCGCACCCTGCACCCAAGCAGCCCCGGGAGGAGGGCGACACAGCGGGGCTGCCACCTCCAGCTGCCACCCTTAGGCTTCAGAATGAACCAGAGCAGCTCACAGCTCCCATGTGCTGGCGGAGGCGAAGGGCACGGCAGGTTTGTTTTTCATCTGGCCAGCTCAGCAGCTTTACTGCTCGCATAAAGAAAACATAAATTCCCCCGACAACATCGGGCGGCCCAGGGAGCGGCTGGTTTCAGCAGCAGCCGAACCCCCAGCCCCCAGCCCAGCAGAGCCCCTTCTGCGTGGCGAGCTGACCCGATGCTAGCAGCATTAAGTGGCCTCTTGTTCCTGGATAGTTGGCGTAAAAAGAGAGTTTTGATTTCATTTCATCTCATAATCATAAATATCTCCAGCCAGCCCCTCTTGAGGCTGAGTCGTTGCGTGTCTGGTAAATGACTCACTGGTTTCTTAGCCTTTTCCTTGGAAAATCGCGAATAGAGGCAAACTATGGCTGGCATTTCTTCTCTCCCAGGAGTGGAAACACCCGGCACTTGCAGCCCTGGCTCACCGCGTGCTTCAAGGCGGCGGTGAAGGAGCATTTGCTATATCTGGGTGATCACAGGGGCTGGGATGCACTGCCTGGGGTGCCACAGCTCATGGCCACAGGGCTGGGCAGAAGTTTGTGGGCAGCAAACCAGTCCCTGGCCTGGTTCGGGTGCCACCACATGGGGCAGCCCACCCAGAGGAGCATCCTCTGCCGTGCATGGCCTCCAGGCTCCTCTCCTCCCCAGGAGACCAGGACTTGTGCCACCGCTGCAAGCCCCAACCCCACATAAACGTGGCCCCACCTTGCTGCCACCCCTCAGCACTGGGTGCTCGGGGGCACCTCCCCATGCCCAGCAGGGCTCAAGCTGCTGTCTTCTTGTAGCCCAGAGCCAGCGACGAGGCTGGCTGGGTGCTGTGGTGGCCACCACCACCTCGGGGAGCTCCAGCTGGAGCACGCACGTGGTCCTCAGCCTGCCCAGAGCCCTGAGCAGCAGCACGCATCCTGCACTGGTGCTGGGATGAGGCAGGGTGGCCTAATCCCACAGCAGGATGGCATTTCTGCCCAGGCTCCCTCCTGGAGAGCATTGTGCAACCTGGGAGAGTTGGGAGAACCCAGGGGTGGAAGGGCCACCAAAAAGAGACAATTTTGGAGCCTGTCCTAGCCACAGCAGCACTAGGACACACAGGGCCAGGATGGGGTGGAAAGCCCAGCCTCAGGCTGCATCACAAAGTTTCCCCGGTTGCGTGCGGGAGCTGCTCTCCCAGCCTAGGAGCTCGCACTGATTTGTTTCATTTCCGAAAATAAACGCATCAAAATCTCCTCTCTTTATAGAGCTGGAGTATTTCCCTGCAGAATAAATGCCAACAAGACTCTTGTTGAGTTGAGCAGTGAAGGAAAAAGTGACCGAAAGCCAGGAAACTCCCGCACACAAGGAAACACCCATCATTTTTATCCTGAATAAGCGGGAACAGAAGCGAGGCGCAAAGCAAGACTTCACCGACCAAACCACAGTAGTGGGGAAGTTTCAGGGCACGGAAGGCGATTCCTGCAGCATGATGCTCCGCTCCCCCAGCACTAATTTGCTTTGAAGCATCCCTTAGCCCCAGGAAAAGCCGCTCCCCACCTTTTGCAAGGTCAGAACAACTCCACGGCCATGGCCTTCTGAAAGATAAAAAATGAATGGGAGCGACGCTGGGAAGAAACTGCCTGTCAGCAGGATGCCACCATCATCTCCAAAGCTCTCCGCAAGAGCAGACACTGAGCCCGTTTCCATCACACACATCACCGCCTCTACCCACAGCGCCCCGCCGCCTGGTCACCCCCCAGTCCATGGGGACATCGCGGGCTGGCCAGGCAACGTTTCAGCAATTCCCTCCCTGTTTCCCTTGCAATGCTGAGCCCCCCAACAGTCGCTGAATGGTGACAATGTAATTCCACGGGTGCCACTTGACTACCAGGTTCAACAAACCACCTGCCTGGAAAAGCGCCTGGATAATTAATTGCAACCTCCGTGGTTGCTGGTTTTATCAGAAACCCCCCAAACGCCCCACATGCTCCCTTCGGCTGGCCCTCTGTCACCAGCCTGATGAAGATGGATTCGCGGGCGGTGGAAAGCACGACACACAATTATTGCAAATATCCCCGATCCCATTCAAATGAACCTTGTCTGTCCTCTCTTCCCCCAACGCGTGAGTGTCCCCAGCCCGCGAGCAGACCGGTCCCACTCAAAAGCAGGAGTTTGCAAAGTGCCGGCTGTGGCTCCAAGTTTCACTATTGCCAAATCTCAGGCAAGGGACCCGCGCCCCAAGAACCATCCCTGGAGCTGCTGAGCACAGGATGGGAAGCCACCCGCAGCAGCTAACTCGGAGAGAAGAGATTGCAGCTGGAAACAAAGCTCACACCTGCTCAAGACACATCCCCAGGCACTGACAGCACTGGGAACTGTTTCAAATCCGTCTCCTCTTCTGCAACTCCAGCAAGCACTGGATTGAAGCAGGGGAGGAGGCTCACATTTCTTTTCTCTTTGCCTTTTTTTTTTTTTTTTTTGGGTCGCATTGAAGCATCCCCAAGCTGGTCCCACAGCAAGGTCACCGCCGAGACGGAGCGGGTAGCGGTGACAGCGAGCATTTCGCACAAAGCACACCCCGGCATGCTGATGAGCACACGGCCCCTCGGCTTACCAGCTGCAGGCAGCAGAATCCAACCAGCGTACATCTCCCATTGCATCTCCCCATGGTTTCCTAGCCGGAGCCTCGGATTTCCCCCACCGTGGCTGCGCGTCGCCTTCCTCCAGCTTCTCACCAGCAGAACCGCCACCCGGCGACCATCAGGGGGGCACCAGCAACATGTCCCGCTCTCCAACCTCCGGCCAGCCCGGGCACTTTCCTCACAGCAGCCCTGCCGCCTCCCGCACCCTGCCAGGTTAGCACAGAGGCGGGCTGCGCTCAGCAAGGGGCATCGCCCCCCTTCCCCGCCTTCCTCCCCGGAGCCCCTCTCCCCGTTTCCCCGCTACAACCCCATCCCCCGGCGCAGGGGCCCGGGGGTCGCGCACACCTCTCCATCCATCCCCGGGGCGCGCAGTTTTGCGCGGAGCCCGCCCGGCCCCTCTCTCTATTGTCTCTCCCGCACAGCCGCGCTCCGCGCCCCGGGGGCGGGCGGGGAGGAGGCGGCGGCGGCGGCGGGTGGGGTCGTGGAGGGGGATTGGGGGGGGGCGCGGCGGGCAGGGCTGGACGCGGCCACCGGGGCGAGGCCCCCCGCGCTCCCAGCGGGGCCCGGCGGGCGGCGCGGCCGGGCGGGGGGCGGTGCGGCCGGGCACGACGCCCCCGCAACGAGCCCTTCGCGGCTTCCGGGGGGCCGGGGGCGGTGGGAGCGCGGCCGCCTCCCCGCAGCCGGCGGCGGGCGCGGCTCCCGTTCGAGCCGGGCTGTCGGTAGCGGGCAGGAGTTTGGGGTTTTAATTGCGGGGTTTTGTTGGATTGGGTCCTCCGGGCGGAAGGTTGAGGTAGGGGGGTGGGGGGGGAGACCTGCAGGGTTAGATCCCGGTTTGGAAATTGGAAATGGAAAGGGATGGAGGATTGGGGATCCGCATCCCCCGGCTCTGCCTCAGCCTGTGTCCCTTGTGGTCTGCAGGTGGGTGGTGTCCGGCCACGGAGCACAGGGACCCCACAGCCACCTCCTCTGGGGGCACGCTGGGGTGGCTGTGCCGGGGCAGCGCCTGGGCTTGCAGGGTTGCCAGATGCTCAGCCCTGGGAGCAAAGCCCCCGTGAAACCCCCAGCAGAGCCCTGGTCACACATGGCTTCCCAGGGCTGGGAGCGACCTCTGCCTGGACAGACAGCAGCCATCTGGCTTTGTGCCTCTGCTCCCACGGGGCTCAAATCTGGAAGATTTGGGCAAGAAGGTGGGTGCGGGGAGAGCTGGCAGGGTATGGCCCCTAACAGCCATCCACCCTGCTTGTCTTTGTTCTTTCTCCACAGCACACCTTCTGGGGGAGCGGAGACTGCAAATCTGCCGAGAAAAAACTGGGATGGTGCTTTTCCAGCGTGTGAGAAACCTCCCCCAGACATGCCACCCAGCAGAAGGACTTAGGAACACTTCACTGCTTTTCAGTTCCATGCTTTTGTAAACCTCAGCCCCGATTTTTATAGCAAAGCATCTACTAAACCAGCCCTGAGCACGCTTAGACACCAGAGCAGCTCTGTGCTGGATCTGATGGGCCACAGCCTTGCAGGAGCATTTGTGTGTGTGTGTGTGTGTGTGGGTCTGGCCATGGTCTAACCCAACCCATCCAAAGTTTTGGAAGGGCCCAGCCAGACCATGCACTGCTGCGACCAGCCTGCTTCTACTCCTGGAGCTTTTTTGTCATCCTCTGTGGTGTGAGTTTCTCTCTGTCCTGGTGCAGTGTGCTGGCACGTGCTTTCAGGAGCATTCAGGGAGGCTCGTTTGTGGCCAAAGGATGGGGTTTGTAGAAAACACTTGGCTTCTGTTAATGCAAAATACATGCTGCAAAAATTCGGTGGGCTCACAAAGCAAAGCCCTTAAGCAGGGGGCCCAGGAGGGATGTCTGAAAGCAGTCTGAGCTGGTGGGTGTTTGAAACACAGGAACTGCTCCTGGATTTAAGCAAAGGAGGAACCTGGGCAGAGGGACCTGTTTCACCCTGTGGATCAAAAATGATGAGGCCCCAACCACCTCGTAGCATCTCGCTGGCAATTGCCAGTGCAGTGCGCTCAGCTCAGCCCTCCCCGTCACTGCGAGGGTGCGAAGGCTCAAGTAAATAAGAGAGAAAGGCAAAACGCACTGATGTAAAATAATGAAAGCGATAAAACCAACACAATGGTGCTGAGATCCTGCCTGGCTCTCGACCAGGTGGAGTTTTGCGAAGAATCAATTTTAGATTAAAAAGGTCAATATACCATGTCAAGCTGCTTCCCTAGAAGGCAAGCAGATAACTTAATTTGTGAGCGGGTGGGGAAGGGCTGAACATTTTGTCACTTGCTCTGCTCACAACCCACCACCCTGCCTCTGGACCTGCAGCCCTTTGCTTTTTTTTTTTTTTTTTTTTTTTTTTTTCATGGAAAGAAAGAAAACAGATGACACGCAAATTATGGAGGAAATATTAGGAGGAAATTAAATCAGGGTCACATTATTCATTCATGGAGATGGGAGGAAGCTGTGAAGATAAGTGCTTTGATGTACACAAGACACATTGTTCGTGGAAAGCCATTCTTTTTCAATATCGCTGGCTTTTTCAAATGGAAATGCGGCACTCGGGAGACGACAGCCTGCGCTCAGCTGCCCGCTCATTAGGGGCGCAGCAGCCCCCCGCTAACGCAGCCCCGGCTCTGTGGGCTCTGGGCTCTGCTGCAGGGGGTGCCCGGCCAGACCTGCACCGGCCGCTGGGTTTGCAGAAGGGCCTGGGAATGCATCCTTTGGGTTGCAAGGAGGGAATAAAGAGGTATTAGGAGGCTCTTGGGTAAACTTTGGCAGGACCGGGTGCTGGATTTGGGTTCCTGTTTGCACCTGGAGGACACCGGGGTGCTTTAGCATCCCTCTGCCTGCTGGAGCCAGGCTTGCACTGATGCTGCCCGTGGCTCAGCCTGCAGCTCGTGCTGCTGCTTTTCTCCCTGCCCTTCTTGCCCTCAAAGCTGGCTGCGGGGGTCCCAGCCCCACGTGGAGGTGCAGCAGCCGCCAGCAGGGCTGGGGGCATCTCTGCGTGGAGCTCTACTCATGGTAGGGCTCAGCTTCCCCGCTACCTTCTCATGCTGGGAGGTGGTGGCAATGCCAGAGCCACGTCCCAAACCTTGCTGCTCAAGGAGCCCGGGCACAGCACGGCCCCGTGGGAGTCACAGCCCTTTGGGATACCCAGTGCAGTGGGGGGGATCCAGCACGGGGGCTCCCTGCAGACCTCATGGGGTGCTCAGCTGCGGGATGCAATTGGGAACATGACTGAGAGGTGTGGAAATGGAAACCAGCAGCAGCAGCAGAACCACTCCCCCAGGTGCTGTTTGTCTTTTCTTTATATTCTCCATTTATTATACAACCCCAAACGGCCTAAAGGACGGCTTATAATGCCAGTGCAGGGAAGAAAACCTGAGCAGCTCTGCCCTGCCAGCACAGTCATTTCGAGGGTGACCAGGACCCCAAGACACCCGCAGGGTCGTTGTCTCCTTCGGTGCATCCCTGTTGCTGCAGGAGCCGGCTGCGGGGCAGAACCCAGCCTGGCCAAGTTCTCCCTCCCCAGGCTATGAGGAGCCAGGTGGGATGAAATCCCACATGAAATCATGAAATCTTTGCCGTCAACCAAAGTGGGATGTTTTCAGTAAAAACCACCTGTATCCTCCGCAGCCCTTCTGCTAGAGAGAGATATATCTGCGAGGGATCTAAGCAGAGCACACAGAAATGTTAGGCATTTAACTGGTATTTTTACTAAAAAAATTCTATTTTTAGTTCAAGAAAACCAACAGAGGACGTGTTGGTTTTCTTTCTCCCCCCAAAAAATCTGGAACAGAGAGAAACCACAACACTGGCAGCTTTTGCTTTCCTATCCCAGCTGGGATGCCGGTGCTGCAGCCAGGGCTGCTCGGTGGCTGCAGGAAATGCTGCGGGGAGCCTCAGGACCAGGATTTGAGGCGATCATGTCCAGCACGAGAGTTGTTCAATATTTCCAAGCACAGCCAAAAAATAGCCCCTGGGAACAGAGGCAGCAGCACTCGCGGTCGAACAGACCAGCAAATATTTAGGGGAAAAAAGCATCAAATCCATGCCCAGGGCTTGGGATCGTCCCCAGGAGAGGGGCTGTGGCAGCCCCCAGGACCTGGCTGCTGAGCCAAAGGCGAGCGGTGCCCACGAGCATCTTGTAGCAACTTGGGCAGGAATTTACGGCGCCGAGCGGTCTCTGGGAACAAGCCGAGATGATCGTTTTGGCGTGTTTATTGGCAAACAAATCTTCCAAGAGGACCCATCTATCTGGGTTACGGTGACGGGGAGAGGATATTTATTTCCATCCATTATGCAAATCACTGCAGGGTGAGCACGTGCGAATCTCCCTGCCGCTGCTGTGCAGGCAGAGGTCGCACACAATTAAACAGGGTGGGTGATTGGGGCTCCCGCATGCACCCCCCTGCCTGGCTGCTCCCGGCAGAGCTGGGCTGCGGGTCGGGGTTGGAGCCAGCGTGGGCAGTGATGGAACACCCCAAAACCACAATCGTTTAACAGGGGCTGCGTTTGCCCTTGCCACTTCGCTCAGGCTAAATCCCTCCCATGGCTGGTGGGCAGCTCAAATTTGGTGGAGCAGCCATGATACATACACTCAAGGGCTGAAGGTCGCCTGGATCCATGCTAATGAGCCCCTAATTAACCAGAGGATGGAGCGGCAGAGCAGCCCTGCAGGTGTGACACAGGTGGTGGCTTTGTGTGAAGCTGGGTCCCAGATGGGTGCTGGGACAGAGCCAGGGATCGTGGATGTTCCAGCCAAGGGGTCAGGGATGTTCCAGCCATGGGATTGGAGATGTTCCAGCCCCAGGATCAGGGATGTCCCAGTTGTGGGATGGATCAGGGATGCTCCAGCACCAGGGGCCGGGATGCTGCCTGTGATGGAGAGCCCAAATCTGGGCATCGAGCTCAGGACCTCCAGCACAGATATCAGCACTGCAGCTGGCCTGGACCCTGAACCGCTTCCTCCTCGTTTCACCCTGCCCCAAATCCCGATGTGGCCCCCCAGGGGACACCGGGCATTGATGAAGGAGCACGTCCCCCACCCTGCCTGTGTGGGGCAAAGGGAAGGGACACGATGGGGCAAACCCAAGGGAAGCTCAGCACACGGGGCACTGCGGCTTCCCCAGCCTCCTCCAGGAGTAAGCGCACATCTATTTAACCACTGTTTCCCCAGTTTTAACATAATTACCCGTCAGCCTGCCAGTCAACATCAGCTCCTGCAGATCACCATTAACGGATCATTGTTCAGCCGGCTGTTATTGAATCGATATAGAAATTAAAATGCATTCTTCCCATTCTTTCTCAGTTGTCATCTTATCTCAGTGTCTAGCTAAAAGCACGGCAGATTACAGAATCCATCATCATTTAGCCTTTGTAGCTTGCAATATTCATAATTAACAAAAAAATTCTATTCAGTTTCTCATGTAATTTAATTAGTTTTCCATTAAATAGAGACTAAATATCATCTAATCCCCCAACAGAGCAAATAATTGTTTTCCATTCTTTTAGAAATTATCACTTGCGTATTGTAACTATCAAAATTCATTATGAGCCTCTGAGCAGCAATGGGAAAAGGTGTGAAAAGCACTGGTGGAAAGACAGGGCAGCAATTAGTGAGGCAGGTGGGGATGGAAAGGGGGCGGCAGGCTCGGGGCTGCCCGCGGCTCTGTGCCACTGCTGGGGGTGCCCAGGTCATGCCCAATGCAGGGCTCAGCAGCACCCGGTGCAGGATCCGGCCCCGTGTCCCAAGCTGGGACATGTTGTGGTGCTCCAGATGTCCCATATCTGTCTCTGTCCAGGAGTGCCTGTGCAGGAGGACACGGGATGGGGACAGGGATGGGGAGAGCCGTGCCGTGCAAAGGCAGGCAGCAGGGCTCGCAGGCGTTTATCTGGATCATGGGACAGATTTAATTTATAGAGGAAATCTCTCAAGCAAATACGTCCCTCGGAGGAATAAACCTGTTTAAGAAAACAATTTTCTCCGTGCCCGGATTACGCCTTTAATGGCTTTCTGCTGTAGTGCCCCGCAGCTCATGATGCTCTGGTGTGGAGAAACCATCTGCGAGTGCCCGTATGTGTGTGCATGGGTGTGCATGGCTGGGTGTGCACGCACATGTGTGCCTGCATGAGTGTGCATGGCAGGGCTCAGCCAGCTGCAAGCCCTTTGCACGGGAGGGATTTGCCATGGTTGTGTCCCAGCCAGCCCCACGTGAAGTTCCAGCCCCATGGGTCCCCAGGGGCCAGCACCAAGCCTTGGGGCTGGACCTCCCCGGAGGTGGCGCGGGGCTGTGGCCGTGCTCGCTGGTGCAGGGATTTGGCTCTGCAGCGTGTGAAAGCTGCTCGGCTCCAAGTGCCCCTCGGGGGGCTGTTAGCAGCGAGAACCCCCATTAACTCGCCACCCTTCCAACCCCCTCAGCAAATTAGATTAAATCCACAAATTGTTAGGACGGGGCCATAGTCACGGCTCGCTGAGCGCGTGTCCCATTACCAGCAGGTGGGTGCCGCTCCTAAATCAACTCTCGGCTCTCTCCAGGGGCCAGGGTATGGGCAAACGCTCCGATTCATCTCCCACCTCCCCGACGCAGGGAACTGGGCCCTAATTGCAGATGGTAATTGGCAGCAGTAATTCAGATCTGCGGCCGCCTGCGTCTCCCTCTTCACCCTCTGTTGGTGTCGGCTGTTTGGTTGAGCAGCACGGCCCCCAGCACTGCACTGATTTATCCTGCAGCACTCGGATGGGCGCAGGGACCCCCCAGGGGTTGCAGGAGAGGGGCACTCACTTGTGCAATGGATTTGCTCATGTTTGGGTGATACCGTTGGGCTCTCCCAGTCTGTTTTTAGGAAAACAGAGTAAACCGGCCCCACTGCAGAGCTTGCTCTGCCCTGGCTGCCCCCTTGGGGCAGGGGGATTAGTGTTAATCCAGATCATTTCCCTGATCTGGGTCACGGCTGCAGAGTGGATCCGTCCACCATCAGCTGCTTTCCTCTTCCCTTTCCTCTCCTCAGGCAGAGCTGGAGCCAGCAGCGAGCCTTGGCAGCGTTGCTCATCCTGGAGGCCGAGGTGGGTGGAAGCAGCCGGCCGCATCCAGGCACGAGGTGGGCACGAGGCGGGGATGCGGGAGGAGGCGGCGGGGCTCCCCCTCCCAGCACAGCGTCACTGGGAGGCCCCAGCAACACAGCAAAATCAGGGACTTGGGGCAGGGGGAAAGAGATGCCCCCTCCTTGGCTTCACTGCAGGTTCCTGGGTTGCTAATTAGGAAAAAAAAAACAAAACACAGCACTCTTCCTTTATTTTTTTAAAACAAACACGAGCCAGGAAAAAAAGCAGTTATTATCTTGTCACCACCAGCTAAGCCCCAAGAGTCTCTCTTCCCTCTGACACTTGGGCATACGTTCAAATAAAGCAAGAAACCCTCTGAGGATTGTAATAAGGTCTGTTAAGCACTAACTGCCAGTGCCTGCACGTCCTGGCCGGGCAGCCCCAGCCAGGGGACAGAGGTGCGGTGTCACTGCGGTGTCACTGCCGGGGTGGCTCCGGGAAGGGCTGGCCTGAGCCCCCGCGCTCCCAGCTCGATCCCCAGCTCTCATTTACATGCGTTTCAGGGCATGTTATTTAATACTCCGCAGAGTTAAAAATAAATCTTCCCCTGCCTCCAGCTCTCTCCGCCTGGCTCTTCAGCTGGAGGGTGATTTGTTCGTGTTCACACGCATTCACTCACCACCACCGGCGACAGGTCCTCCCCTGGCTGCACCGTCCCCTCCCCAGCCCTGGCCTCTGCCGGGTCCCCCCGCGGGGACAGCCCACGGTCGGGACAGCAGCAGCTTTGCGAGGACACCCGCAGGGTCCTGGGGTGCAGCAGAGCCGGGTCCAGACCCGGGTCCTGTGGCCAGGAAGGTTTGGCCGGGCTGAGTCGTCCCTGCTGGGAGTCAGGGGAGCGTTGGGAGGTGGAGGCTGAAAACGCACCAGGATCAGACCAATTCGGTCTTGGGAGGTGATGGGAAGTGAACCTGGAGCTCTGCTGAGTCCGGACCCGATGCTTGAATCCTTCAACCCAGCTGCAGAGAGGGCCCCTGAAGGGGACACTGCCACAGATGGTTTCCTGTGTTCCCGAGGGCTGTGGGCAGCCGGCAGCAGCCAGCTGAAGGACACAACACCGGGACAGGAACCGCTCCAGGTGGTGGGGCTAGGGGAGCATCACACACCCAAACACCCCACACCAGGGGACAGGCTCACCTTGCCTTCTGGGAGCTGCAGCCACGTTTCCAAACCTCCTTAAAAGTTGCTCCATCCATTCTGGCCCCAGGCATGCCAACCTCCAGCCTTTCTCCTCTCCCCACAGTGGGGAGAGTAGGGGCAAGAAATGCTCAGAACGTGTTTGTGGCTCTTCCCTTTTTGCTGTGCAAAGCGCACCAATTTTCCTCCTCCTAAATATCTGGTGGGTGCAGCAAAGGCCTCCTCCTGATCACACCGAGACTGCACAGGCCAGTCCTACAGCTGGCATGGAAGCATCCTGTGCTCGCTCTTCCTCATCCCACCCGAACTGCAGCCCTCCCCTGGGACAAGGCAGAAAGCCAGTGAGATGTGAGCAACATCTGAGCCACGGCAGCACAAGGAGGAAAAAAGAAGGGGGAAAAGGATGAGAAGTCTAACAGCTGGAAGCTGAGATGGACACGTGCAGAACAGGAAGGCAGCGTGTACTCAAGGCCAGTTAATTAACATCAGAAAACCCCTTGCAGCACGGGGAACCTCTCTCTGCTGGGAGTGCTCACAGAGACCCTGCGGCTGTGTTCAGTGGCACGCAGGGCACGATGAGGCAGAGGCAGCCCCAAAAGCTCCTCTTGAGCTGATGCAAGGTGTGCTCACCCCACGTTGTCCCAGCAATCAGCCACGGGTATCAAGGTTGGAGGTGTTTGTGCCTGTTATTGTGTGCCTGATATCGTCCAGGCCCTGCAGGTCCCTTCCAGGGAGGCTGAGCCTTTGGAAATGGGCAGACTACATGGGACACCCAGCTGAAGGATGGGGACAAACCAGTGGGGAATGAACTTAAATTTCTAGAAGGGAAATTGTCTCCTCCCATTGCAAGTCCTGATGTCCACCATGGTAAATCCGTAACATTCATCAAACCTGCCTGAGGGCCTGCTACCGTCCCTGCTGCTCAGCCAGGGCAAAGAGAAAGGCAACCAGGCTGGTTCCTCCACTGCTGAGCCCTGAATACACTGTGCGTGCCATAGAAGTCCCTCCTTTTACGTTTATTTATAGCAGAAGGCTGGTTCTGCTCAAAACAAGAAAATAGGATTCAGCAGTAGCCTGATAATTATTTCCAGTGTGGTCATTTTTATTGCCATGAATAAAAAATAAAGCTGCTCTTCTGAAGTTAAAGTATATGGCTTCCCTGGGTTATATATGAGTGTGGGCCTTGATTTAGCACTGTACAATAGAAAAGTAAAACAGAACAATAAATACCATCCACACAGTTCTTGTAAAAAGCTGTCTATTTCAGTTTTGACCATATAAAAACAACCAAGAGAAACTGGACAGGGAATATACAAGCCACAGATGGAATTTCAACAAATTGTACAAATTTCAGGTGATCTGAGTAAGGTTTAGTAGTCTGTTGTACAGCCAAAATCAAAATCTCTTCAATTCTAAATTTTCCTGCTTCCCAAAGAAGGGAAAACAAAACAAAAAAAAACCAACAAGCTGTACAGCAGGACCACGCAGACATCGCAGCCTGCAGAGAGGGCTGCTTGGCTCATCAAGCTGCTTCAACATTTTCCCATTACCGCAAGTGTGAGAGGGGGCTGGCACCGGTGAGAAGCAAGTCAATCCTACTTCTGTAAACCAAAGACTTCAAGGGCACGAATCACACCATTTCTCAGCTTCACTGGATCTCCCCCATATACAGCCGTTTGTCACTGGATGCAGAGAGTACTGCGAGAGAGAGGAGGAAGGGAAGAGACGAATACAAAAATTAAACAGAACAGCCTGAGAACTGCACTAATGGCAAACCATTTGGATTTAACTACTCATTTCTCTCACTGTGAGCTATCTGTAAAGCCAAATTTCATTTGCTCCCCAAAAATGCTTCATTGGATTACTACTCTGACACCTAACCACACGCTGCACGTTCTGGCTGCCGTTCCCCTCTCCCAAGACAGACATAAAGGCACGCCGCCTGTAATGTCTACGCATTAAAACAGTAAAGAGAGGCACATAAACACACTGTTAATGCTCTCAAATATCCTGCAGTGTTATTTTCTCTGCGAGGAGTGTTCAGATTGCGACTCAGGCGCGGCCAGCAGGACCACACGCCACTAGAGGGCACAGGCTCGCTGGGAAAGCTCGGTCGGGTTGTTATTATTTATCAGAAGAGCGGCAAACTGCAGTTGGCTCTCTGCTGTAACGAGACACTGAGCAGCCCTAATTCAGAACAGGCTGTTGAGCAGATTCAACACCCAAGCGTCGAGGTAATGACAACGCCATCAGAGAAGCGCTGTTTTCGACACTGACAACTGTTTCATTCAAGTCCATGCAAGACCTGGGGGGCTTTGCGTGAAGCTCGCAGGCTGGTGTCTGTAATCGTGCTCTCTGGGCGTCCTTCCACGCAGTTGAGTGTTGTGGGGTGGGTGGAGCGACTTACAGGATTAACGGCCCCAGATGTTAACAGGAATCAGCCGCTGAACTCACGTGCAATGAGTGGATGGGTTTTTAATTTTTACTTTAAGATGAGTGATTGATTCACAAAAAGGAGCTCAGTGGAATACAATTACAAACAATCCGCTCCAAACTGAAGAGCAGAGATTGCTCTGCTCTTCCAGCACTGTCTCTGATCTGAAGACAGAGCAATGAATAACCAAGGAACAAGCCCATAATTCACTGCCCTGAATCCCCACCCCCAGGCTGCTGCAGAGACTGTCATCCTCGGCACCACTGAGCTCTTGGCTTCGCTTCAGGGCTGACTTGTGTCAATTTTTGGCCGAAGCAGTGTGGTGACCTGGCGGATGGTGCAAGTGTTTCTATAGAAACAAACAGTGCCCCACGGTCCTGCCCAGGCCACAAACTGCGCTGAGGAACCGGTACCAAGGCTGGTCTCAGCTAATGCTCCGTGATTGAAAGAGCTCCAAAAATGCCACTGAGAGCATCTCCTCATCCACCAGTGGTACGTAGTGCCACCCCTGCACCCTGGAGCAGGATGTTTATGGAGTGGCGATAAAAAGGGCTGCACAAAGAGCCTTGTTTGCTTCTTACACCTTCTGTGAAAGTTAGAGACCCTGGGCTGAACACATACTTCCAGGTTTCTATAACTGTCATGATGTGATCAGTAGATTTATGGTTACAACAAACCCTAGTACCAAAAGTATTTTTCCATGGCCTCTGCGAAGTCCTGGACTGTAGCAGTAGCTGATGGTCACCCTCAGCTCATGAACAGGCCATACCACCACAGGCCAGAGCTGCACTGCTGCTCACCCAGGTCTCCATCTGGGCAGGACACACGGGTAGAGCCTCCTCACCCAGCCCAGGTCCCCAGGGCCCAGCTCCAACGGATGCCTGCAACGGATTCCCTTTGTAGCCCTGAGCTACGGATAACACCTTCCCCCAGGTCTGTCTCTGACACTCAGGGCTCCTGGCCAGTTTTTGAGCTGTTTTCTGGAGGACCAGTTCAGCCAGCCCTGGAACTATTTCCCCAGGTGACTTGATTTGGGAACGACTTACTGATAGGCTCCTCTGGATGGAAAGCCAGTTCGTTCACCGACCCAGCGTGGCCTGGCAGCTTGTACAAAATCCTCCTGGATGTGGTGTCCCACACGTAGACGAACCTACAAGAGAGTCATTATGAGAGCAGGCATTCGTAAAGGGAGAGCAGCCGCCTCCCACACCAACGGCTGCTTCCTGCAACGGTTCACCACCCAGGCTGTAATAACCACAGCTGTTAGCGTGGATAAACAAGGAGCCTGTCAGGAGCAAAACGCTGCACTGCTGAATTCAGAAGAGCAAAGGTCTGAGCAGGTAGGAGCTAACATGCCAGCTCTGTGCTAAAAGCCTCTGCTGTCACAGCACTGCGGCACCATCTCATCCATTGCGGCACGGAGATGGATGAGGCCACAGAGACCCTCGGCACCGCAGCCATACAGCGGGCTAAGGGACAAAAAGAAGCATCAGGAGAGGGGAGGACACCTCTTACTCTTGCAAATACCTGCCTGCAAGCCCAGGGCTGCTCCCAGTTCAGGCAGACAAGTGCTTAGGAGGAGCCTGGGTGCTCCCCCCCAGTCCCCACTACAATGCGACCCTTCCCAGCCAACAACCTGTATATATGGATTTCTTCCTGCTGGGCCATTAAAGTCATAATTCACTTCCCAGCATTTATTAGGGGGCTGATCAGATTGCATCGAGCCCTTTGATTGATCTCCTCCGGGTCCCTGCGCCGCACCGCAGCCGGGTGCTGCCCGCGTGCCTCACCTTGGCTGAAGGACAGCGCCGAGACACCGGCGCTCCTCACGCAGCGGGTCAGAAATAAACTGCTGGCACCAGGCACCACGCAGCTCTCAGACTGTTCTTATCAATGGTCTCTGAGGGGGGAAAACAGCACCTTTCTGCTAGCCACAGAACACAGCCTGTCCCCCGTGGGTGTCCGTCACTGCCTGCATGGTGCGGCGGCCACCTGGCAGCCAGCACTTGTTCCACCGGGGAACAAAGCGATGCTCTGACCCATTCCGGAGAGCTTCCGTAGGAGTGAGAGGCTTTTTTTATAAATCAAAATGGGAAGAGCTCTGAGAAATGCACTACAGCCAGGCGAGGTGACGCTGTATTCCACCCGCACAGCCTCCTTTCCAAACTTAACAGCTTCACCACACGAAATGTCATTTGTTACAAGGTTCACAGCTCTTCAGAAAAATCAGCAGCTTGGGAAAGCTGCCAGTGCTGGATTACGCTCATACTGCCTTCTCGCTTTGCTCTTTAGGTAGGTGACTGGCATCTAAAACAAAACCTGTCAGGGGGCAGATGAAGAGAGGGGCAGAGCAGTAATTGGCCGGCTCAGCACGGTGAGCAGCTCTGCTGCCCTCACGCTCCAGAGGCATCGCTGTCCTCGCTTACAGGGGACGCTGCAGAGGGTGAGGGCACGAGGGACAACCAGGCGAGAGTAAAATGTGTAAAAGCAATCTATAACGTTACATTTCCTCCAAGGGCAGGTTGCTGCAAACGCCACTGTGCATCACCACGTCTCTGCCGCCTGAATTCAAACGTGCTTGGGATCAGCGGCCCTCTGCCGGCCCCGCACGTAACCCAAGCTCTGAGTGCCAAGCTGGGACCGGTGCCACCAGCAGGGAGTGCCTCCACTTCACCTCTCCCGCTCCTTCGCTTTGACAGGGCGTTGCAGATCTTATGAAGGACAAGATTTGTTTTTACAATTAGGCCTCTCTTCTGGTTGGAACAAAAGTCTGCTTCATCGCTGCCCAAAAAAAGCACTGAATCCCTCACAGCACTGGCTGGTAAGGCAGAGAGGACACCGACAGCAACACAGAGCAGAGCTGCTTTGTTAGAGGCTTTCATTTTCAGGCCGGTGCTATTCTTTGGATTTTCTTGAAACATGTGAAAAGGAAAAATGAAACCATCCCACTTATGTCGTGAACATCATTTAAAGCAGCATTTCTGCAAGCACAACTATTTCATCTAGCAGGTAAGAGCTGTACCTGATGCCTTCTCAAAGCATTCTGCTCTAAAGTATTTTCTATGGCACGGCAGAGCAGGAAAGCACTTTAAGTAGCTGATTTTACAATAAACCTTCTGAACAGCTCAGAGGAAAAAAAAATAAAAACAGATAATTGTCCCTCCAACACAAACACACGCACTCTGCAGAGAAACAGAGTAACTTTGGGGAATTACTTTTTACCCAGACACATGAAATGTTTAATCTTGCTTTGCCTTTCCAGCAGATGCTCCTCCAAGAAAAACTAAAAACTCAGAGATAGCAGAAAGATTTGGAGTGGCCTCATCTAACCTGCCCTGGGACCTGACTGTGTGCTCTTCACAATGAAATTTCACAACAAAGTTGCTGTCAGACCACAGAGCTACAGCAGCATCTGCAGGACTAACCTAATGGCCCAATATTTCATGCCGCACTTCAGCGTGTCAGGTTGCCCGCCCTGGGACCTGCCACAGCATCGGCGCATTAACAAGCAGGTATTCATCACCACGTGCACTGCTGCAGCAGCCCAGCAGGACTGGACAGAAGGGTCACGTCTCAGCCACCCGCTGTGACATCCGGCCCCACTATATCTGGACAGTAAGAACTCAAGTTCTTCCTATCCTCCATCAGAAACTCATTAATTTGCTGATTACTGCTGCTCCATGCCTTGGACTCTGGCCTGCAGGAATTCCTGTCTCGATGTCACCGAGAGTGCATCTGGATTTGCTCCAGTGGGGGTTGTATCCTTCACTGCGACCTTCAGTGTCTGGCACAGCCCCTGTTGGCTTCCTCCCTCTACCCAGTTTAATCCTTGGTAACCTGTTTACAGAATCTCTGATTTAAAAGTCCAATACATGCTAATTTAGTCAGATCTATTTCCTCACGCTTGTTAATTAAAGTAAGGATTACAAATGATCCTCGGAACACCACTGGTGCTCCCTGCTAGCTGCCACGCAGCACTCAGACTGGTATTTGCGGTCAGCACAACCCCAGCACCACGCACCACGTCTCTACACTCCTGCTTCTACAAGAGTCTCACACGGGTCGGGTGGTACGACTGCAAGAGACCCCGTCTCCTGCCAGCTCTGCTCCTGTCAGCTGCTTGTCCATCTGCTGGACGCAGAGACTGAACAAAAGCAGTACTGGAGCTCTCTAGAAGGCTTCTGACAATAATAAGAAGGATTTTACAACCATATAGCGCTCCTCCACTGACGCAAAGGCAGTATAAACACATCAGTACTACAATCACTGCAGATAATGCTCGCAGAAGACTGCAGGGAGTTGTTTGGGTCTTCGCACCTCTCGGCGCAGTTCTGGCTCTTCACAGTAATTTTAGAGATGATCCAGCTCATTTCAGGTGTGATTGCAGAACAGTTTGGGACTGATGGTAAGAGAGAAACACAGCGATAACTCACCTGTCAGCAGATCCCCCTGCTATTTTACTTCCATCTGGGGACCACGAGCACCTCAGAAGATTCTAAAATAAAAAAAATGTGCACAGATCCATTTCCAAAGGAAGGTTTAGCTTTTCCCTTCTGCTTGAAATAAAATCACCAAGAGACTTTAAATATCACGAGCACCTCTATAATGATCTCCCTTTGGAAGATAAGAAGGTAATTACAGATTTTATTTTATTGCTGGAAACATCCAGTGTCTTGTTATTTTACACAATGTAGATAGTAAAATGTAGAAAATACTTAATTTACAGCTAATTATAGCTGAACTGAGCTAAGAAATTGTGTTACTGCAGCTTTAATTAGAATCCAACTTTGTGCATTAATCTTTCTTTGAATCCCTATTAAAGTCTTTCTGGTTTAAACTTGAATTTAAAAACAATTTACAGAAAACTTAATAGGCAGGGGCAGCATTTTATAAACAATACTCTCTCAATCTGTAGTACACTCACCTTTTCAAAATTATGCACGTTCCCCTGGAAAATCTTCACACATCTCTCTTTAGGGGCAAATGGTCGCACATCCCAGATGCGAACTGCAACAGAGAGCTCACAGTAATTAGCTGGATGGCAGAGGGATGGGGGCAAGGTCAGCTGCTAATGATCAGAGACCCGGTCACATTCCTTGCTCTCTTCATAAATAGGTTTCCCCAGAAGCAAAAGGAAGGTAGCAGCTTTCCTCTTGCAGGAAGCTTTGATACGAGAGGTAAAATGCAGAGGTTTATAATGATATCAAGACCATTGCCAATGAGAAGGGAAAAATCCCCAACAACTATTACACAAATGAGCCATCCTCTCCTTACACAAGCATTTGCTTTATGATAATATGCTTTGTGATCACAGTTCTAAGAGATCTGCTTCACTGAGCAGCCATACACAGGAGACAGTTTGGAAACAGCACCGCCATTCCCTGCTGCGAGGAAGCAGCCGAACCAACCTGACAAAAGCAAGACCAAAATTACATTCAACTGCCTGTGCAAGTAATTTGTGCCAAGGCTCAAATCCTTCTTGCCCGTTGGAAGACATGACAAACCTCTGATACAGCTGCTCCCTCTCTGCAAAGAATGTAACTGTCATCACTGCAACAACAGGAATTCAAACTTCATCTGCGGAGCTCATCTCCCCTGAGCCATCCCCACGTCTGACTCTTTTATTCTTCTACACTGAACAATTCAAGCTGTTCCTTCCAAAATGCCATACACGCGGCTATCCAAAGGCTAGCAGGAGAGGGCAGGGGCTGACAGCTGTCTGCACAGCTGCGCTGTCACATTCAGTAGGATGTACCTGTGTTGTCCATTGCGTTAGAGAGCAGGTAAGAGCCTTCTGAACTCAGACTGAGGCCTGTCACCGAGTCTGCGTGTCCTCTCATCGTGTACGTGAGCTTGTTCTGGCGAAGGTCCCACACCTTTCAGACAGCAGACACAAAATGTCAGCTCAAAAGGATAGCCAAGACCATCAGAAATACCTTTCCCAACCATTTCATACAAGTACTGATCAGTCATCTGATGAAATCACCTCTCAATTTCAGTTGGGTGGGGTCTCACTGGCTAAAATATACGGCTATATTTTATGTGTTGTAGGAAAAAAAGGATTTGCCCTTTAGAAGGCTTTTTACTTAACATGTCCAACTGCGTTAGCAGCAAGGAGCTAAATTACAGCTGCCCCATGCACGCAGGAATCCCTTTCAATCTGGCTACAGCTCTCCCAGCTCCCAAATTTCACTGACCATGGCACAGCACAGCAGTTGTCAAACCCCCAAAATTTCATGCTGTTCCTTCCCCAAGAGTTACTGCCGTTCATGGGGCAGTCAGAACAGATGTCCTTTCAGTGCTACACTTAGCGATGGCCCTCTGACAAGAACATGCTCCCCATGCCTAGGTAAGACTGGAGCCTGAGGCTAAGAAGACAGCAAGACTGACTGAGCTGTGCAGCTATCAGGAGAATCTCAGCTACCAAATGAATGAAACACTGAGCGTGCTCTTAAATAAGAACTTTCCACAGTAGCAGGTGACAAATTAAATTACAACAGCATACTGGAGCAGAGGGCAGGGAGTTGGATGTGTCACCAGATTTTCTTTAGCCTACCTCATATATGGCTCTAGAGCTTCTGGGAGAGGCACCGACTGCCAGAAGAGCTCACATACCACGTCAGCTCCAGTGTGACAGCAGCGCTAAGATGCGTGGCCAGGAATGCCCAGCCAGTCACGTGGCAAACAGCCCTGGAACAACTCCCTTAGAGTTTCTTGGCCTTAGACCAAGAGAGAGGTTGGACACAGGAGGCTGGCACAGTTCTTGTGTCTGTAAAATCAACCAACGGCCTTCCACATTTGTCCTTGACCACCACGACATTTTGCACGCTGCTGCAAGTGATTTCTGATGGGATGGAAAAGGTGAGCACGGCTGGAAAGGCACAGGAGGACGCAAACATCATACCTTAATGTCGTTGTCAATGCCCCCTGATATGATCTGATCGCTGGTGTCATTGAAGGTTACAGCCAAGACCTGGTACGTGTTCTGAAATGTCTGGACGGCTGCTTTTTTCCTGATATCCCACAGCTAAAGAGACACGGTGGTTATAAAAATTATGTACAGATATTTAACAATAAAATTACAGAAAGTTGCACATATATGTATTTCGCAGAGACTCAAACCACTCTGCTAAAATTCACTTTTAGATCTCAAAAGATTTCTATAAAAAAAAAACACAGTAGAAGGCTGGTGTGATTAAAGCATGTGACTTTCCTGATTTGAAGCAAGAATAGGAGGAAAGAAGGCGGCTGAATAAAAGATTTCAGTAACTGCTTGCCTTTCTCATGTTTTGTTAACACAATTTAGTAGAAAAAGTACCACTGAGTAGATCAATCTTGTTAATTCCCATCCAAAAAAATTACAGAAGGAACAAGCAAATTTCATTTTTAAATCAAAGTCTTTCGATCACAAAACTGTAAGAGCAACCAAAGTGTGAATTTAGCCAACTTAAATGGGAAGAAGATGAACAACTCTTTCAGAGATCCCACCTAATTTTCACTCTAGACTATCTCCCCGTACAACACACTGACCTTCACTGTCCCATCGTCACTGCCCGTACAGACAAGCTGGGGTCCTCGCCTTGCTGGGTAGCAGGAGTTAACGAACGAGGTATGGCCCTTCAGCCTCTTCACTCTCTCTCCAGTCTCGCTGTCCCACACAGCCACCGTCTTGTCTGTGGATGCTGAGAAGAGCATGCTGTGGAGAAGAATCCCCGTGAGCTTCAGTTTCAGAAGCATTTCTCCCATCCCAGCTTTCTCACTCTCTAGTCCCGACATCAAAGCTTGAGATACCAAGCGGGAATGTGTCGTTGAATTATAGAAACACTTAGGTTGGAAAAGACTTCAGATCAGCAAGTCCAACCATCACCTGACAAAGTCCATCACCAAACCACGTCCCTTAGTGCACAGCCACATGTCTCAAATACCTCCAAGGATGGGGACTCTGCCACCTCCCTGGGCAGCCTGTTCCAGTGCCTAACCACTCTTTCTGTGTAGAAATTCGTTCTGATATCCAAGCTAAAACTCTCCTGGAGCAACTTTAGACTGTTTCATAATGTCCCAATACTTTCCACCTGAGAAAAGAGACCAACACCCTCCTTACAGCAACCTCCTCGATAGCTGTAGAGTGATGAAGTCTCCGCTCCACTTCCTTCTCTCCAGCCTAAACCCCCCCATTTCTCCCAGCTGCTCCTTACATGTCTTTTCTAGTCCCTTCACCAGCTTCACTGCTCATCTCTGCAGTGAGGGACCAAAACTGAACACGGTGCTTGAGGTGTGCTCCTACCAGCACCAAGGACAGAGGGACAACCACTTCCCTGGTCCTGCTGGCCCCGGGACTATTTCTGATGCGGGTCAGGGCGGCGTTGGCCTTCTTGGCCACCTGGGCATGATGCTGGCACCCCCAGGCCCTTTTTGGACGGAAAACTTTCCAGCCACTCATCTCTAAGCTTATACTGCTGCGTGGGGTTCTGGTGACACAAGCGCAGCACCTGGCATTTGGCCTTGTTGGACATGAGATCAGACTCTGCCCATCAGCCCAGCCCGTCCAGCTCCCTCTGCAGAACCTTCCCAACCCAAAACAGACCAACACTGCCACCCAACTGCTGCCTGCAAACTCACTGAGGGTGCACCTGATCCCCTCACCAAGATTGGTGATAGAAACATTAAACGAAACTGGTCCCAAGACTACTGAAAAGTTCTAAGGAAGTAAAAGGAGAAGTTCTCAAAGTAAAAGGAAAGATTGGCCATCTCTTTCTTCAGACGTAGTAGCGGAAGAGCCTTCCAAAGGACAAAACTGCGTTAAGCTGAGGCAGGGGAGGTTTAGGCTGGGCATCAGGAAGAGGTTCTTCACCAAGAAGGTGGTTGCACACTGGAACAAGCTCCCCAGGGACGTAGTCACTGCACTGAGCCTGTCTGAATTTAAGAAGCGTTTGGACTGTGCACTTAGTCACATGGTCTGAACTTCTGGGCAGACCTATGTGGTGCCAGGAGTTGGACTTGATGATCCTTCTGGGTCCCTTCCAGCTCGGGATAATCGATGATTCTGAATTACTCAGGTGTTCTCCTTCCCTCCCCAAAGCACCGCTGTTTCCCACACAGCCAACACAAATATTCAAGTTTCTATGGACTGAGATCAATGGCACTCGTGTGCCGAAGGTGGTTCCAGGGCCTCTGCTCAGCCTCGAGCAGACGCCACTCCTAACCCAGCAAAGCCACAGCACGAGCGTTTGCTGTGAGGGCAGTGGCTGAGCAGAGGGGCTGTGAAGGGCTGTGGCCAGCAGAGAAAAACCTTCCCTCAGAAACAGCGGGGGCTGAGGCAGGAACGTGCCGGTGAGCCACCCACCTGCCGTCCGTGTTGTAGTGCAGCTCCATGACCGCCCCGCTGTGCCCCTTCAGGGTGGCGTAGTTATCGCAGTCCCCGTAGACGTTCCACAGCACTACGAGAAAAGGGAGAGGGCTCAGGGGGTTGGAACTGGATGTTTTTTAAGGCCTTTTCCAACCCAAACCATTCTGTGAAAGTGCACGATGCGTGTAGACATGCACAGAGGGATTCTCCAGAGCTCCCACATGACCACAGCTGCCACCACCTCAAAGCCAGGGTGATGCACAGCAGTAAAGCACCACGTGAGCCCCAGAAGAGACTCCACTTAGAGCTGACTTACAGCTTTAGATCAACTTGACTTTACTGATAAGTCAGCAGATCTTCACCTCAGCAAGCCAAAGCATCAATAACTGCACCTGCAGGGTGCTGCTGTCCAGCACAGACCCACGGCGACCTCTGCGAGGGCCTTGGGAGCTGCGGTGAGCTGGGCAGGTGGGTGATGCGATGAGTTCAGCAGGGTCCGCAGCACTGCCCCTGCACCCATCACACTCAGGACCCCAGCTGCTGCCTGAAAGGAAGCCACCCGCAAGGCTGGAGAGGCCAGCCCCCCCCAAGCTGAAAGCCCCCGGGGCCTGGCCAGGTATCACAATCCCAGCACGGCCGAGGTTGGCAGGGAGCTCTGGAGATCAGGCAGTCCAGCCCCTCTGCTGAGCAGGATCACCCCGAGCACCTTGCACAGGACGGCATCCAGGTGGGCTCTGGGTATCTCCAGAGAAGGAGACTGCACAACCCCTCTGGGCAGCCTGTCCCAGTGCTCTGCCACCTCCCAGTAAAGAAACGTCCCCTCACATTGAGCCGGAACCTCCTGGGCTTCAGTTTGTGCCTCTTGTCCTGTCATTAGGCACAACTGAAAAGAGACCGGCTCCATCTCCTCAACACCTCCCCTCAGACATTTACACACACCGCTGAGCTCTCCCCTCCGCCTCCTCTTTCCCAGGCTAACCAGGCCCAGCTCCCAGCCCCCCCCCCAACAGGAGCCCCACTCCTCCATCAGCTCCACAGCTCTCCTCTGGCCTGGCTCCAGCAGCTCCACGTCCCTCTTGTCCCTGGGAGCCCCGGGCTGAGCACCGCACCCCGGCCCTGCCGTACTCACGGATGAGCCTGTCGAAGCCGGCGGAGGCCAGGGTGTTGCCGCCGGGGTGGAACTTGCAGCAGTACACCTCCCCCTCGTGCCCCGACAGCAGCATGATGGGCGCCTGCAGCGAGGAGCAGCGCGGCGGGCCCTGCAGGGGGACAACGGCAATGCCTGAGGGGACAGCTCAGAGGAACAAGAGGTGCAGCCCCCCCCAACCCCCCAATGCCCCCTGAGCTCCCCCGACCCCTCTAAGCCCCCCAGCCCCCCTTCTCTGACCCTGCTGAGCATCCCAGCCCTCCTTTCCCCGGTCCCCCCCGACCTCCTGAGCACCCCCAGCTCCCCCAACCCCTTCCCCAGCCCCACCACCACCCCGATTCCCCCCAGCCCCCCTTCCCCTGTACCCCCAGATCCCTCCAGCTCCCCGGATCCCTCCCAGCCCCCTGAGCCCCCCAACCCTCCCAACCCCCCTCACCCCCAGCTACCCCTGAACCCCCCCATCCCCTTGAGACCCCTTCCCCCAGCTCCCCCGATCCCCCCAGCCCCCTATCCCCCCCAGCCCCCTTTCCTCCAGCCCCCCCACCCCCTCTTCCCCTTCCCCTGTCCCCCCTGATCCGTCCCAGCCCCGAGCCTCCCCCAGCCCCCAGAAGCCCCCAACCCCCCCCATCTCCCCCTGAACCCCTCCAGCCCCCCGACCCCTCCCATCCCCTTGAGCCCCCTTCCCCCAGCCCCCTCCCAATCCCCCCAACCCCTCCGATCCCCCCCAGCCCCCGATCTCCCTTCCTCCCCCCCCCAGCTCCCCCCTCAGGCCCCCCTCAGCCCCTCCCCGCCCCCCCCAGCCCGTACCGCCTGCAGCAGCGCCCCGGGTGCCGCCTGCCCGCCGCCCCCAGCGCCCCCCCCGGCGGCGGGCGCCTCATGGCGGGGCCGCTTGGCGGGGGGGGCGCTGGGGACAAGCGGGAGGTCGGGGCCGGGGCCGGGCCCGGGGCCGGGAGGGGGGCCCGGAGCGGGGCCTGGCGCGGGGCCCTTCCGCTTCTGCTGCTCCAGCATCGCCGCCCGCCGCGCGCGCCCGCCCGGGCCCCCATTGGCCAGCCCCGCCGCCTCCCGCGGCGCCCATTGGCGGAGAGCCGCGGGAAGGCCCGCCCTCCGCCTCCTGACGTCTCCTCCGGCGCGCGGCGGTGACGCCAAAGAGGCGCCGGGCTGCCCGGCGCTGTTTCGTTTTCGCGGATTGGTGGAGCTGCGGAAGACGGGTGGATCCCGTTGGGCAGCGCTCGGCGCCTGCTAGTATGGAGCTCAGCGATTGGCTGCGCGGAAGGGAGGGCCTGCGGGTGAGGGCGGAGCGGGGGCAGCGAAATGGCGGCGGGCGGGGGCGGAGAGCGGAGGGGTGTGGGGCTGGGGGCGATCTCGCGCCTTAATTAATTAACGAGCCAGCTAATGAACTAACGAACTCGTTAACTGATCACCTGCTTCTCCTCAAGGTACTGCTGGCGTGCGGTGAGGCGAGGCTGCAGGGATGGAGGCGCTGCCCGAGCTGTACGCGGTGCTGCAGGGAGAGGTCAGGGGCCTGAGGGGAGCCGGGGGGGCCCTGAGGGGAGCCCCCGGGGGGGGCCCGGGGTTAGGGGGAGCCCTGGGGGGCGGTTTGCACAATGCTTTACACCAGTGTATTATAACCATTATAACGGCTTGTTGTTACCGGAGGCTAAGTGTGCGTTACTGGGCTCAGGGCCGCTTTGCAGTTCCCTGTCTCGTATTTTGGCTTTATCAGCCTGAGCTGATGGTTGGGCAGTCACAGGGAGGTGTGGAGCTGGTGCCCAGCTCTTTATTCACTCCAGGAGGCTGCGTTACCTTGCCTGTAGAATTGTGCAAAAAACTGTGTAAATTGGGTTGCAGAGAAAATGTAAGTAGTGCTGAATTTTCTCTGAAATATTTCCTGCTTCTGTAGCTCACCTAACATCGCTAAGGTTAAATAAATATAATCCTCTTGTTTTAAAACGTATGTTCCTGTGTGTTTACACGTAGTTACACGAGCATAAAACACCTGCTGTGCTTTCCTGCCCTGCAGCTCCCAAGTGCTGCTCTCTAACCTCTGATGACTCAACCGAAGGCTGGGAACCACTTGGGGTTTTTGTGCTCGTGCTCTGAAAGGAGGTGTTTTAGGAAGGGCTTTCCTTTAAATGTTGTGTTGCTTTTCTCCACAGGTGGCGTCTGTGACAGAATATGGGGCATTTATAAAAATCCCAGGCTGCAGGAAGCAAGGTTTGTTTCTTTTATTCATGCTTGGTTTCACACTGATGTGTAGAAGCCAAACAGCCAGCTTCAGAATTAAGACTTCTCATTTCCTAAAAAGCTCAGAAAAAGTGTATTTAAATAAGGAAGAAATGGAGGTTCTCAGAACTTGAGAATTTAGATGGTATGTTTGCCTGAAGAAGACTCGGTGCTCTTTAAATGTGTTTTTTTTTTTTTTTTTTGGTAACTTTGGTATACTTCAGAGAATCATTTCAAGGCCTTGGGATAGGCACTAGAGAATTTCTACAGCTTCATGGTTTGTACCACTTGTTTCCTTAATTGCCAATTTGAATGAGTTTAATGAAAACTAAAACAAAGCTCAAATGAGGCAGCTGTTCTGATTTATGTTTTAAAGGTCCGCTCGTGCTTGTGGGAAACTTGCAGAGTAAAAGAAATTAATTTTACAGAAGGAGCAGCTTAAGCCTGGTGTTCTGTTATTTGCTGGAAGCCCACAATTAGCCCCTTCCCTGCTGTCATCCTAACATGCCCAGTTACTTTAGTGCCAGTTCTAATAAAAGGTTTTAGACAGAAGTGTGGCTGCTGGGGGAAGTTGCTTTGAGGTGCAGACAGGCCTTAAATTATGAGCCAAAGCAGCAAGGTGCTTCCATATTTATCAGTTTTTTGGTAACCCTGTGGCCCGCGTGGGTTATTTGTGCAGATCAGAAATGAAGTGTTCTGGCTGCGTGACCTCACAAGCACAACAGAAGATCGGGGCAGCCATGGTTTTTAATGCTTCTGACACTGCCAGCAGCGTTGTGTCACTGGGGCGTGAAATGTCCTCTTTGTTCTGTTGATCGTGCACCTCTAGCCATAAAAAAAAATCTTGAGCGTGCACCCTCAATGTACATATGTTGACTAATAAATGATGTGTGCTGTATTACTCCTGTGCATCATAAAATGTGAACAAAAGCAGAAATTCAGAGAGGAAGAGCTGAAGATGAAATAAACACTGTTACATTTTTTATTTGTTAATGGTGCAAAAATTCATTCTCTTTTTTTTTCCCTCCCAAATTCTGCCCAGGCCTAGTTCATAAGACTCACATGTCTTCCTGCCGGGTAGATAAGCCATCGGAGATGGTGGATGTCGGAGACAAAGTGTGGGTAAAGGTTATTGGAAAAGAGGTAACATTAATTCCTGCTTCTTTGGTACTGTGTAGATAAAATGCATTGTGATAAAGTTTACTGCAAGAACAATGAACTATGAACATCTGCGTGCAGTGGCCATGTGTTCTTGTCACTTTGTCGGGGTACAACATACTGATTTTTACCAGGGGCTGAGTTCTGCCTTCGTGTGTGGCTTCGGGAATGGGGTTTCTGTGACTCACAATAATGGAGTTCAGGAAAAGGGACTTCATAAAAGCTTTTGACTTGCAAGCAACAAAATTCTTCCCTTTCTGTCTCCATGCACCCATTCTCAGCCATCGCTGTGTGATTTGGTAGCAAAATGAGCAATTAGGGAGAATCCCAAGATAAAAGCTGGTAAACGGGGTTCAATAGCTTGTGAGAGACAGGCCTGTTCTTAGAAGCTGTGACTTTTTCTGTTGTTCTTTTCAGGAGGGCATCACTGGCAATGGATTAGGCCCAAGAGGAGGGGATTTTATCTTTTTTGAGAGACATTATTAAATATATATCTGTATATGAATTTATTTCCTACAACCTACACTGCATTTTATTACATAGATGTGACAATGGGCACGTCCTTTCTATTTAGAGATTACTTGGAACAAAGACTAAAGACTCTTGCTTTGGTGAGCTGTGAAAGCAAAGGAAGATGACTATACAGGAGCATGGTGGAAGCGTTCAGTGCAGAGCCGCACAGCTCTTTGTGTCTTTGGAGTGTTTTTTTTTTTTTTTTTGAAAGATGATGATGGGGTTGATGTACAAAACCAGTACCTAATTTTGTGTGAGGTAAGGGAAGAGGGTTGAGGACATTTTAGTCTCCTTTACAGTAGAGAAGGGATGCATGAAAGGCTTTACAGATTCTTTGTAGCCATCTGCAGCGTACATTTCTTTTTAATGCTGTTTGTATAAATTTCTATCAAACAGCTGTTTTCTGTCTGAAACAGTTGTTAGGTTCCTGGCCTCTTTGTTGTAGAGGAAGAAGCGTGTTGGAGAGGTGAACAACAGAAGAGTTTGTTGTTTGATTGCCTGCAAATAACTGCATAGAACTCACATGTGAACAAAACAAAAACCTTTAATTGCAGTGTTGGTAAAAATGCAGGAAGTTGTGAGAGAAGCTTAAAATGTACACTTTACAGCACTGCTTTAGAAGTGCAGTGATCAAGGGCTTATTAAGATTCAGAAGATGCTAGCTTCTAAAACAGGTATTCAGAATGTTTCCCGTCTCATAGATATGGGAGAAGGGATGGATGTATGTATACACATACATAGCTTCACATATACACATATATAGCTTCATTTTTCAGGATGTGAGTCAGCCAGACTGACAGATCCCTTGCAGCTGATTTATTTGAGAATTGTAGCAAAGCTTCCAAACTTGCACAGGTTTGGTTGTATGGAAAGCAGAATGTTAATCTGAAGGGATTTATAATTTGATTTTATCCCATTTATGACGCTGTTAATGAGACTACTCTGATGTTAATGTATCTATAGCATGAAAGAACAAAATCACTTTCATATAGTATCCTTTTTATATCCTAAAGAAATATTAGATATCTAGATGTCTTTCTATATCTGATAACTTCATTCCTTCTCTGTAGGCCTCCAGATGGATTGTATTAATGAACATCGTTGTCACTAACTCTTCTTGTTCCGTATCTTCCAGATGAAGGATGACAAACTGAAGCTTTCCCTCTCCATGAAGGTTGTTAACCAAGGCACAGGAAAAGACCTTGATCCGAACAATGTTGCCCTTGAGTAGGTAAATCTACTGAGTACAGGGTGGTGGGTTGGGCAGGTTGCTACTGCCTGCTTTCCCAGGCCTTCAATCCCGGCCCTCCTGCCATACTGAACTGCGTCCTCCCTTCCTGGGAGGATGAGGGGGGTTCCTCCTGAGCCCCTGGGGGATGCTCTGGCTGGGAGGAGGGCTGAGTAAAGGAACTCCCTTGGTTGTGCTGCTTAGAGGCTGGCAGAGCTGCAGCAGATGACACTAATGTGCTCTTAATGATGTGGTTTATTCTAATGTACAGTTGGTTGGCTTCATTCTTTGATTTAGCTCAGTGGTGCTCTTACAGCAACATTAGGAGGGGGAAAAAGTCTTGAGAGTATCTACATAAACACAGGACCGAGGTGAGGGTGGATTGCAATTGGAGTTTTCCTCCTCTCTCCAGTCAGGATGAGAGGAAAAAACGCATGTTTAGAGACTACACTAGCCAGAAGATCACACTTGAAGCTGTCTTGAACACTGTGTGTAAGAAATGCGGCTGCAAAGGTATGTTTTTGTAGGGTTTTGTTCTTTTGTCTTGCCTTGTAAGGACTGAATTTTGCTTTGCAGTGCCTTTCTTAGAAGAGAGCTACATTTTCCATCACTTGTTATGCAAAGGAAAGAGCTAAAACTCCTTAAAGACTTTTGTTTCTTAAAGTTGTGTCCCTGGCATTTCTATAAGGAACAGTTCTGACTACAGGCTGTTCTTCCCGTGTTAAAGCCTCTCGTTGCTGAGGCTCCATTCCAGTTGTGCATGTTAAGAAGTACACGTATGCCTTCACCAGGCCATTTAACGATGGTAAGAAAAGTCAGTGGAAAAAACTTTACATCACATTCCCAACTAACCAGCAAGCTTGTGAGCAGCTGTCTTAGGGCTCCAATTAAGCATTTTTACCTGATAAGTTTTGTATTTTGCCTCTTACAGGAGTGAGAAGTTGACTTATGTGGTACTTTTGCAAGCTGCTGAGGTGTGAGGCAGTCTTTTATACATGGAGTTCTTGCTGCACCATACTTCTTATCATAAAGTGGTGGAGCTGGAGCTGATGCTATTTTGGTGAAGGTTTATAAAGGTGGTTGTTAAACACCAGTGTGGGTCTGTGCAGTGGTAGATAACTGTCTTTGAAGTACCATTTTAAAGAAACCCCAAAACTTTAAGCTAGATTCTGCATATTTCTAGTTTGCTTTTTAATGATGTCTGCTCCGAACAGGCAGGCAGATGCTGGCTATCTGCGTTTTCTGCCACCACTATTTCAGCTTTGAAGTCTTGAGTAAAAAGTCCAGAACTAGAATGAGCTGACTGCTTTGGTGTTTGTGGCTTTCATCTCACCTGCTGGATGTCTGTCCCAGAAGCTGACTCCCTTCCCCGTGTGCTTCAGTGTTCTGCTTAAGCCCTCACGCAGATCTCCCTGTTCAGACAAGTGCCTCAGCTTTGCCTGGTGAATCTCTCCAGAATTGTGTGTTGTACTTGCTCTCTTGTCTTGTTTAATTAGGGCATGTTAAAGTAGTAGAAACGCTTGGACAAAAGCTGTACAGTGTGGATTTCTTTAAGGTGACCAGTAATAAGGTGGTTGTTGGCACTTCAGGTGTCTGAAATGCAGCTACACAAAAAAAAAAAGCATGTGGGAGGAGGGTTTGCAGCTTCAAACACTGTTTTGCAGGTCACTTTGCCAAGGAGTGTTTCATGCAGCCTGGAGGAACCAAATATAGCCTGATTCCAGAAGAGGAGGAAGAGGAGGTGACAGCAGCAGCAGGTGAAAGACACAAAAAGAGCAGCTTGACTGATGATTCTTCAAAGAAGAGGAAAAAGGTATGAGGTGCCCTGCTGCTGACCTGCAACAGTGAGCTGGATTGTTCTGTTGAGATTCGCTGTGGTAAATCACAGATGTCACAGTTTGGAGCGGGCAGTTCTGGGCTGAGAAAGTGGCTCAGGTCTGTGCATGTGCAGTAGCAAAACAGGAAGCTCTTCTACAGGCTCTAGTAGTAATTCTTACACATCCTCCTTTTATTCTTGTTAAACCGTCCCTAAGATGGCTTTGTGCTATTATACATGTATAATAATGCACAGCTTTCAAAATAGTTTCTTTATAATGAGAGGGGAATTTTTTTCCTTGTGTTTGTGAGGCTCAGTAGAACTTCTGTGGGTTTCCTGAATTTCTGTGATTCTTGTCAATAGCCCTCTTCTGTCTCTTTGCTCTTGTCCTATCAACTTCCTTGAATCTGAACCAAGCACCCACTGCTGCCTTGCTGCAGCGCGTTCTGACCCAGGCTGTGTGCCATGAACAGGGCATGTGTGCGTGTGCTGGGCTAAAATCAGGGTTTGTGTTTGCCCAGGGAGCGTGCTCCGTTTCCAGGCCATAAAGCTATAAAGTTCCAGGGTAAGAGAACTTTTCTGTTTTGCCTCTCTGAGGGTGTTTGAACTCTGGCTTCAGAGCGTGTTGGTTTTAATGTTTAAAAAAAGAAAGTAGGGGAGACCTGACTCCCAAACAGGAGTGCCTGGTGCTCTGTCTCATTATACAGAGGTGAGCATTCCAATTACAGACTCTCAGCCCCTTTCACAGCTGGAGTCCTGCTCTCAATTACACTTCCAGAGCTTTTCAATTTTCTTTCCTTCTTCAGCTCTGTGGCCTGTCCCCTTTTCTGGAGAGGGGCAGCAGCCAGGAAAGGTGGTGGGATTTCCAACATTTAGAAACAGGTTAGGCTGAAGAAGGGGAAAACGGCAGAGGTAATGAAGTGTGGAGCTGAGCTTGCATGCGTTCTACCAACAGAAGTAGTAGCTCCCTTTTCACAAGAGAGGCACAAGGACTGTGCCAGTAATTCCCTGGCAAGAATGAACTTCTGAGGGCTTAGTTCTTACAGGCTTACTGTACTGGTGGGGGAGACTGCAAATGCTGCCTACAGGGAAAGGAGTCGTCAGGGTATTTTGATGGCAGCACTCGGATCGTGACTTCCAGTCATGTTTTTCACTGACCATTTGGTTTCTGGCACTTTAGTACACCCTTGAGAGAGGAGTAACTGGTACTGCCTGTGGGACTGTAAGTTGTGACCGCACCAGAACAGGAGCTGGGTGTGTGTCGGCTTTCCTTGCCTTAGCCTCTGGCCTTTGGCTTACCTGCTTGTCCTAGAGTCAGTGCAAAACGAAGTTGGTGTTAATCTGGTGCTTACTCTGCAGCTCTTGTTTGCCCAGTAGTGCTCTGAAGAGCTGATCCGGTCATGAGTGGGGTCTCACTTGGTTGTGGCACCTGGTTCAATCCTGAGATGTTCTTTGTGTCCCTGGCACGTAGGCTTTTATTCAGGAATGTCTCAGGCTTGTCTGTGGAGTGTTGTTGCTCTGCAATGCAGAGTACACGTTTTTCTTTCTGTTCTGATCTCAGAAGCAGGCAATTGAACTGAGCTGGCTCTCAGACCCCAACCTAACCGTGACCTCTCGGGACTCCAGGGGTTGGTTCTGTCCTGCCATGGTGTGGTGTAAGAGCAGGGTGCTGGTAACACCTCTGCAGGGCTGGCTTCTTCTGCCTCTGGTTCTCTTCTCTCTAGGAATAATGATGGTTAATCTTGTATTGGCTCACTTTGCCTTGCAGTGTAACTGCTACTTAAATGGTACAGGGAAAAGCTGTACTGGGAGGTGCACAAATAGTGCTTGATTGTATCAGTGTCTGTCCACCAGAGCAGGGATTCTCTGTGGATTCTTGCCCTACTGACACTACAGGATATGTGGGTCACTGTCCTAAACTTGTTACTATTTTTTTTTTGTCTGTGGATTAACAGCCTTCCCTTAAATGTTGCTTCTTCCTTTGATCTTCTCCCTTCTCAAGGAGGAGATCAAACATTTTCAGATGTTTTCCAGCACTGGAAAACAAAACTTGTGAGCTTTCTGGAGGCAGGATGTGGGATCCTTGAAATGAATAGCTCCCTTGTTGTCTCGGCTGCCTGCTGTGATCCTGTCTGGGAGCCACCGTGTGCTTCCCTGCTTGTCTGGAGCACCGGGAGGGTTTGCACAGGATAGGAGTAGCTGAATCTACCTAGTGACAGCTGCCTTGCTGACCCCATCCCATCTGAGGTTGGTAACACAGATGTAGAAATTATATCTTTAAACAAGGAAACTGCTATCTCCTATCTAACAAGGATCTGTTTAGTGTCATAATTACAGTACCAACACTTCTGGTAGTTCATTATCAGCATTTTCTGTGTCCTTGCAGTTCCTGGGTGCCCTCCCCTCTCCGCAGAGATCCCTCTCCTCATGGAGATGCTCTGTGGTCCTGGCTCTCCCTGTTCTGTCTGCTTGCCATCCCCATGGTCACCATCATTGGTAGCTTAAGCCTGGTCACTGTGTGGCTGCCCAGCACTGGCATTGGACCGGTCCTGTTTGGAGAGGTCTGGTTTGCTGCTATGGACAGAGTTTGTAAGACTCACGGGGAAATAATCTTTAAGACCCGAAGAGTTTTTGTACCAGTGGAATCTATTCCATGCCACGATGGAGATGCAAAGTTCTTCAGTTCCCTGCTTTTCTCCTGTCTGGGCCTCTAAGGGACATCTGGAACAGGCGCCTGGCATGGCAGTGGGTGCAAATCTTTCTCCTTACAGGTGACCACATTAGTGCTGGGCATGTGGGAGCGCTGTCCTGCCTCCAGTAGTCAGTGAGAAGGCAGGGGCTGGCAGCAGAAGCCAAGCTGCCGCTGTGACAGCACTGTGCGGAAGTACAGAGAGCATCTGAGGAGCGTTTGACAGCTGTGCAGGCACGTTGCTGCATCCCTTCCGCTTTTACTCCGTGGGTCACTGGGTGAAGGAGCTCCTATGGGAACGCGGCGGTGTGCCTGTGCTGAGCTTGCGTAGGAGGGAGGCGTGCTGAGAGAAAATAAATCCTTTGGATCCTGCTCTCCTGTCTTCTGAGAACAGGGCTGCTGCTTCAGCACCAGGAGTAGCGCCTCTTACTTGCCCCCTGCAGAAAGTGCCCTGTCTGCTCAGTGATTAACCTGGCCCCGCTGTAGCTCTGGGATGGTCATTGGAGTGCGTGGTAAATGGGACCTGTGACAGCTTGTCTGCAGCCTCTGCTGCTCTTTCTCCCATGTGAAAGATTTCCATGAAATCTTGCACATGGTTTTTTCCCCACTTAAAGCCACACCTCGTGGAGTGTTTGTTCAGTGACCTGTGGCTCATCCAGTCTTAATCCGTCCTCCCCTGCAGCTAGTACTCGTTTTACTAGTTCTTCAGTGGCACTGGCTTAGGGCATGGCAGAGTCATGCTCACGCTCTTCACACGATATGCTCTTCCCTTTAATGTCCTTATCTGTCTCTGACCTTTGCATTTATTTAATGGTCATAGCCTGGATTCTTCTCATCAGATTAATTCAAACTCAAATGGAATAATACAGTTGGGTTTACATAATTAATCTTTTTTGTTATTAAACTGAGAGGTGGATTTTTTTGCTGTTTTTACTGCTTGTTTTTGAATAAACCTAGAAGGAATGCTGGTGTCTCTCTGGAGATGCAGGTGACATACATCTGGAAATTTATTCTCCTTTTTCACAAGGACAGACATGAATTTTCTAAATAAAACCATAACCCTGCGAAGTGCTAGTGGAAAATACTTCTTGGAGAGTTCTGGACACTCCCCTCTTATCTCAAAATCGAATGCTTCTAGCAGGAATGAGCTGTTGTAAGAATGAGCTGTTGTAACATTCTTAGAACGCAGCCCTGAGCAACTTTCAGCCTGCTGGGCTGATGTGGGCCCTCTTGGTAGGGGCTGCTTCAAAATACCTACAGCAGTAGGCAAGTGTTATTGGGCTGTAGCTCAGCTCTCAGCACAGCTCTGGTGTCTGAGGGATCTCAGAACAGCTGGTGCTCTATTTTGGTAGAATTGTAGCTGTTAACCACATTGAGCAGGACCTGCAAAGAACTGTGATTGTCTTTGTGCTCAGTTTGTCCCCCTCTGAGTGTCACTTTTTTATTTTCTTTCCACTTGAAGTCTGCCTGGGCAGAACTCTCTCAGGATGTTCACACAGATGCAGTGTTTGCAGTGCTGGGGGAGTGGCTGGGTGTGCCTGAGAACTGAGCTGAGCCTGGCTCCATCCCTCAGCACCAATCCCTCCTGGAGACCTGGCCCCAGCTCTGGGTGTGGGGAGGCTTTGCCAGTGCTGAAGGCAGAATTTGGGCTTGAACTTTGGCACTGAGGTAGAACCCAGGGAAGTGCTCCCACCCCCACACTGGTGTTTCCTGGAGAGCTGTGACTGCCCAGCAGGCGCAGGAAGGCAGCTGATGCCTGCCTGGCGGTGCTGGGGTGCCAGCACTTAGAGAAGCCTGTAGCCTAAGGTCTTTTCCTGTGTTGGTGGGAGTGTTTTTGCTGAAAAGCATCCCCAAAACATCCACGTGTGCACTGCTCCCTGTAGTCCTGAAGGGCCTGATGTGACATCCTGTCTTATCTTCAGCCTTCACATGCTGAGAAAGTTTCCCAAGCTCCGGAATGATGCTCTCTTAGCCTGAGGTCTGCTCAGACTTTCTCACCATGTGCACAGACTGCAAAAGCTTGAGAAAATTCTCCTTGCTGCATCCTTTTCCCTGGAAGGTTTAACTCTTCACAGTCTTTAGGAGATGATGACAGTGCTTTGCTCCTAACCTTGCTGCATGGGCAGGGAACTTTGCAGTGAGCTTGCTTTTGTCCCACAGAAAAACTCAGTTGTTGTAAAGCTGTTGTGGGGCTCCAGAAACTGCCACCTGCCCGAAGGCTGCCAGGTGTGTAGGCAGCTCAGCCTCTGCTCTCTTCCCTGGGTCCCAGAGGACTCTGCTCAGTGCCCAGCTCCATGCCATGCCTTGTCTTTGCTAGTTTGTCTCCCTAAAAGAGTCGTTCTGCTCGGTATTAAATAGGCCACCAGCTCTCTTCCTTCTTTGTCCTGGACTGGCAGCGTGTAGCTGGTTCTGCACCACGCAGCCCATGTGAAATTGATGTCTTCAGCTGGGCTGCTTGGGTCCCGCTGTAATAGGAGAGCGTGTGGGTTTTAAATGAAACACATACAGACTTCTGTCTTCCTGTAAGCCAGTAAATTAATCTTCATATGGAAACTGCTCTTGCCTGGAAGTGGCTGAAGCTAATGGAAGCAATGTCTCATGGGGAGGAGGGGGAGAACCCAGCTTTCTCTGCGTTGAGGCACTTTTTTCCCCAAGCAGCCATAAGATGACTTGTCTGTTGTGGTGTGGCACTGGAGGCCTACCAGCAACCGAGAGAAACACCCCATAAAAGCACCCCTAAATGCAGCGTGGGCTTGGATCTGACCTCACCTGCCTCAGTGAGCTGCCTGAGCACCTTCAAGCCAGCTGCAGCGGGGTTGGGATGTAGAAATCATCGCAGGGGATTTGCTCCCCATCTTTGCCTCCCTTTTTGTGCTGTGCTCAGCAGCTGCTCCTGGCAGCTGTTTCTGACGGGTGAGTGCTGCTCTGAGCTCGCAGCATGTGGGTGAGTGAGCACTCAGCGCCTTTCCCAGGCTTCCTCCTGTGAAGCAAGTTGTCTTTAGGTGAATGGTTTCCAGTTTTCAGCTGAGGTGAGTGTTTTCCCCTGGGTGGGGTGGGTACGTAGCAAGCCTTGGGCAGCACTGCAGGCACCCGAGGGAGGTGCAGTGACTCAGGACGAGCACAGGATCGGTGTCAGTGCTGGGCTCAGCCCTTCAGTGCCCAGCTGGGTGCCTGGTTCTGTTGGAGCAGGTGGAAGTGCCTGCCCATGTGAGTCACTCTGGCTTTGTGCAAGTACCTGGGGCTGATTGCTGCTGTTCCCTTCACCTTACCGTGAATTCCTGCTCTCTCCCTTGGCTTTCTGCTGGGTTGGCTGGGGCTGTACAGTGCTGCTGGCTGAGGGGGAGGCCTCCCAGAGGACTCATTCTGCCTGTTGTCCTGGGGCTTGCACAACTGTGCCTTTGGGCTTGCTGCTGCCTTTGGCTTCCTCATGGAATGGCACAATCGGCCCTGCCAAGGCGGGGTGACTTACAGCAAGCCTCTTCCAGTAAAACTCTGCAAGCCCGAGGATGACCTTGAAGTCACTGGGAACACTTGGCAAAGAACAGCAGCAGAGCTGGTGGCTTGGGGGCTCCAGGCTTCTCCTGTTACCCTCCTTTCCCCAGCGGAATGTAAAACATGTTCTATGTGACAAAGGCTGAGTGTGTTGTGTTTGGGGCTGTCTGACAGCTGTCCATCTCCCCGAAGCCTGGGCAGTGCAGTGCTCCCAAAACGGCATCATTCGGCCTCTTTAAATCAGAGGTGGTGAGGGGGAAATGCAGCTTATTGTCTGGCTCACCAAGGCTCCTTTTTCTGGTCCAGAAGTGAGGTGAGTGCCCTGGGCTTTTCCCACCTGCTGGCAGAGGCTCAGCAGACTGGCTGCTGACAGCTCAGCCTTCCGGAGGCAGTGCCCAGCTCTGGCCGTGGCTCCTTGCTCACGCTCTGTGGTGAGGCTGTTTCCATGAGCTCACTTTCACTCCAGCTGTGTTTATACAAACCCACGCTGCAGCTCGGTGCTTCCAGGGGAGGCCGTTCCTCGGGGGCCCAAGTGTGGAGAATACAGGACTTGTTAAATGAGGCAGTGACAGGAGTCTAAATAACGTTCAGGGAGTAAAGGTAAAGTGTGAGTATGGGGACAGGAGCCAGAAAACATCCCGTACAGCTACGTGTGTCACTTGGACCTGGCTGCACAGCTATTGTAGCAGAGAACAGGGTGCTGGTTTGCAGCATGTTTGGGAAAACAGGGCCCAGACCTATGTGTGCAGGTCCAGAGCAGTTAGTGCACACACGTGGCTCACTGCAAGCAAAGCACCAGTGCATGGTGCAGAGCAGGAGCTTTGCTTGCTGGGCTGTGTTCCTTGCTGGTGTTGTCTAAGCCCGTCGCAGCCTCTTGCAGTGCTATGGGTTGCTGCCCTGGCCCATCCCAGCTCCATGAAACCCTAGTTTGCTTCTTTCTTTGTGTCCTTTTTACATCCTTGAACTATAATAATAATTTGTTGTACCCATCTGCTGGGGAGGGCTGCTATTCACTGCTGATGTGGCTGTGGAAGAAATGAGTGGATCCTTGTTGGAGGCCAGTATTGCTGGAACCTTTATGGCTCTTGGCAGACTCGCTGCGCTTCCCAAAATGTTACATCATGGGCACGCTCCTCTGCATGCTGCTTTAGTTTATTTCTCACAATCAAGGGATGTTAGAGAAAACACCTTTATTTTTCAAGTTGATCATGTATTTTTCAAACCATCTTCCTAAAAAATGCCTGAAGACGACTTGCATCTTGCTCCAGGAGCTGGTTTACATGCCAGTGTTGTGGCTATTCAGGGAAACAGAAAGGTGAGTTGACCTGTGCTCAGCTCTGGATATTTGCTGGTCGATGCCCGAAGGCAGACCGTGCCAGCTGCTGCCTTCTGAGCAATTTGTTTCCCCATTTAATGCAACCTCCTGGAAATGGGTGTCCCTCCCTCTGCCAGGATGGGAGAGCTGATGTCTCCTGCTCAGGCCTGGTGTCACGCAGCACTCACAGCGGTGCCCCTGTGCTTCTCTGCTCCCCGCTGGTGCCGGGACCATTTGGTTTCTGCTGGTGCCTGGGCTGTGTGCGTGCTCTGTGCAGCTGGATCAGGTCCCTCCCCTCAGTACTGCTGCCTAATTACACGGATATAAATTGCCATCCTGTGCTGTTAAAGTCTGTCTGCCTTGGTGAGATTTCAGGAGACGGCTGCAATACTGATTTCAGAGCAATCTGTGCTTGGTGGCATTGCAAGGTGCCTCAATTGAGAGTTCGGATCCCTTTCAAAGCTCTGTACAAGGTTTATTCCAGCGCCACGTGTTCTTTTTGCACACACTGGTAGGTCTCTCCAGCTCTGTGCAGCTTTTGCTTCAGGGCTTCACAGAAACACAGCCTGGGGGTTCGGTGATGCCCCGACCCCTGCCCACACGTGGATGCGTGCAACTTTTTTTTGAGATTGTGCAAAGGGGGTGCTTGCTAAAGGGCAGTTTCCTCATCCCTGCCCTCCTCTAGGGAGGGCTGAGGGAAACTGGGTGTTGGAAAAAGCAGTTTCGTGCCCTGGGGGCAGGAGGGCTGGTGTGGGAGGCAGCTGGCCATGGCTGCTCTCAGGCTGAGGGGCCCTGTGGAGCTGTCCCTGCCCTCTCTCAGAGCATCCCAGGTGTGACTGGGGTGGTTCAAGGTTTCCAGTCCATTCCTCTTGGGTTTTCTGCTGTGCTTGGTCTTTGCAGTGAGAAGGCCATTCTGTTAGTGCTCCAGTGCATTAGCATTGCATTTCCTGGCAGTCTGTGGGCTGCTGCTGCTGTGGGGAAGCGGGGACAGCGCTCGCTTCCAGCTGGCTGGGTTAGAAACCATCTCACTGGCAAAGGGCCTCACCCTGCCAGCCTCTATAAAAAGGAGCAGCCTTAAATAATGGAGGACGCCCTGACTCTGGAGGCAGAGTCAGACTGAAGGGCGCTCTCCTTGTGACTTGACCCTGCTGTGCTCAGGTTGGGGTTTGCATTTTGGGACCCCCACCCCTGCCGTGCAGTGCCTGCTGCAGCTGGGGGCTCCCACAGGTGCTTACGTCCAGGCCAGCCGGGGCAGAGGCTGCAGGCGTTGTCCTGTGTCAGAACAGGCTCAGCTCTGTCACAGCTTTTCAGGCTCTCGTGACGGCACATGGCTCGGTGAGCACAAGTGATGGTTTTCCCATGTGTAAGGCTTTGTTCTGCTTTGTTCCGTAGGAGAAGAAGAAGAAAAAGAAGCACAAGAGCAAGCAGTCCTCCGAGTCTGACTCGGACAGCTCTGACTCGGACAGCAATGGGGCTCAGCCAGCCAGCAAGAGGGCCAAGCACTCGGGGAAGACCAGCAAGGCTCAGAAGAAGAAGAAAAAGAAGCATAAAAAGAAGGCCAAGGAGTGACCGGGCAGACGGGCACTGGTGTTGTGAATCCCTGGAACACACTGTTGGGAGCAAGCGGGACTGAATCGGTGTGCTCCTCACACCAAGTCACGGAGATTCCTTCTTCCCAAAGTCACTCAGCCTGTGCTGCTGAAGTTGTTGATGTTGCTGTAAGTTTTTCTGTTACCTTAGACGTGGGCTGCCACTTCTCCCATCAAGGCCAGCGGCCATGCCTGCCCCAGGAGGCTGATTGCACCCCTCCATCAGCAGCTCTCCTGTCCTGTAGCCTCCCATCCGGCTGGGTGAGCTGCCGGGCTCCTCGCACAGCATCAGGCAGCTGCCTTGAGCCCGTGTGCCATCAGCCCTGATTCTGCTGCCTGTACGAGGTGGAGCTGTGCTGCCTGGCCGTGCTCCCAGCCCTGCTGCATGCGTGCTGCTGGCTCAGAGCAGTGCAGGGACCGATTGCAGCCCTGATCAACACTGTCCCTGCAGAGCAGCTCTGAGAAAGGGCCCTGCTATCTCTGCACTTGCCCCTTTCCCAGCTCGAGGTGTTGTTAACCCTGCCTGGAGGGGGTTGATTCATGATTTGGTTTTGGTACACAAACCCTCCCCCTGCCGCGTTCATTTTGTCTGTAAATATTGAGAGTGGGAGAGTAAGGAGCAAATTGGTGAGTGGAGATATTTTAAGTAAACATTAACTGTGGGGTATTTGCTGCCTTTGTAAAGGATGGAAAATAAATCTCTCAAATCTCCAGTTGTACTTTGTACTGTTTTTTTTTTCTCTCTTTTGCACACCCCACACTTCATCTTGAGCAGTGGATGAAAGGGCAGGCTCCAAGCTGAGTGCTGCCTGCATCGGAGGGGACATGACTTGTCTTAAGAGGAGGTTAAGAGCCTGCAGAGGTTCCCTAGGGGTGCTGTGAGGATGTGATTTCCCCCCCAGGAAGCCTCATGGAGCAGGTGCTGGAGGTGCTGGGGCTCACGGTGCCTTTTGGCTATGACCTGGAGGCGTGACCATGGTGTCAGCCTCGTAACTGGAGCTGGGGGTCAGGAGAAGGCAGCCCGGAGGGCTGGGCAGCCCCGCTGTGCTCTGCAGCCCCTCGCTGCAGCCTCGTGACCTCAGAGGGAGCCTGGAGGGTGCAACTCATCCCTTCCTGGGGCGGGTGCTTGAAATTTAGAAGGGGGGTGGCTGAATCACTGGCATCTGGCTCTGAGGGAAGTGAGAGTGGCACTGGGAGCGTGCCCTCACACCCCTTAGCAGCAGCTAATGCAGTGCTAACACAGCAGGAGGGCTCAGCCACCCCACATCCCTGCACTCTGCTAAAACCGAGCCCCTTCCAGTGCTGCTTGCCCAAATCCCCACGTGTCAGGACTGGGCTGGGTGTGGGGGTTTGGACCCTGAGCCCCCCCAGCCCAGCCTGCCCTGGGGCTGCTCCCGTCCCACACCAGGACCTGGTGTGCTCTTGACCTTGACTCCCTGGCTGCCCTGCGGTCGGGCACGGCACGTCAGCTGATGCTTTGGCAGACAGCAGCTGGAAAGATCACTCCTGTTGGCATGGCGTGTGCTTGTATCCTGAATAATTTATAGCAGAGCTGCCACGGGAGTTACCTCATGTTCCCCCAAAAAAGCCGGGCTGTGTGTCCATCTGGCACTGCTGCCGCGGTGGCAGAGACCCCAGGTGCGCAGCACAGCGGGGGCTGCAGTTCTTATCCCAAAGTGGGCTCGTTTGGGTCCTGTCTGTTGGGCAGTGGCTGACGCTGGGCTTTTCCCCCACGATGGTTGAACTGTGGGTGAGGTGTTTGCAAGACCGATGGATGCCCTGGGAGAAGGCAGCACACGCTGCACAGGGGTAAAGGGGACAGCGATACGGGTTTGTGTGCCAATAAGCCTTTTTTTTTTTCCCCCACATACACCGGTCACAGTGCTGTAACAACGTTGCTTTTATTTTTCCACGTGGGTTCTTCCATTAAAAAAAAAAAAATTCAAGAAACACAACACCCCAACCCCAACCAGCCCCGAGACCGCAGCATCGGGGCGACGCAGCCCCGAGGGGTTCGGAGGGCTCCGGCCCCGCGGCGAGCCGTGCGCCGCGCGGGGGGACAGAGGCAATTCGGTGATGGATCCGGCACCGGGTGACGGGCAGGGAGCTGGGCTCGGCGCCTATGTCGCCTTCTCGTAGGTGCGGGTGGAGACGACGCTGCCCATGGTGAGAGTCTGGGGGCAAAGACGGAGCGGGGAGGTGAGCACCGGGGGCTGCACCACGTGCAGAGGGGGCTCGTGCAGCCCCGGGTCTAAAATCCTTTCTATTTCCTTACCAGAATCAGCTTCCCGTCCTTCAGCTCCCGCACTAGCGATGTCTCCTTCCCCTCCCACTTCTGCACGTGGACCAGTTTGCCTCCATCCAGCGTGACCACGGACTGCGGAGAGAGAGCAAAACCGCCGTGACCCTCGTGTCCGTGGCTCTGCCGCTCCCAGCTGCCCCATCCCCGCAGCTGGAGGAGTGCTGGGGGGCCTCTGGGCCCTGGCTTCCTCCTGCGGGTGCCTCCCGATAGCCCCGGGTCCTGCCCTGGTGCTGGCACCCACCTGGTTTTGACACCACGGGCCGCATCCTGCCCTGGCCTCCAGCTGGGTCATGGCCCCGGCTGCCCCCGGCGCAGCGGAGGGCACCAAGAGCCCCAGCGCGGGCACCGAGCGGTGACCCTGCCCTCCCTGCCCCCCCTGCCCCCCCCGCCCAGGGCCACATCCTGCTCTGGAGCTGGGGCACCAGGACCTGTTCCCAGCCGCTCCCGCGCTGGTTCCGCTGCCGGAGGCGAGATCAAAAGGGCGGCGCAGGGACCCACACGGCTGTGGGTGCTTTGAACCGGAGCCCTGCCTCCCCCCCAGACTGGCGAGGGCTTTTGGGGGGGGCCGAGCTGGCGAACAAGCCCCTGCTCATCCGGGCTGCTGTTTGCACAGCCGCTGCTGTTGACTCAGCCCCAAGAGCCCGGCCGGTGCCAAGGTTAGCGTGACAGCGGGCTCGGCTGTGCCACGGGGCAGCTCGGCACGGGCGGTGGCAGCGGCTGCCTGGCCCCGTCCCGCCCTGTCCCCATTCCCCACGGTGCTGCCCCGGTGCCCGGTGGCACTGCGGGGCTTCTGGTGGCATTTCCCAGCTCCAACCCAGGGGACTGCACGTCCCCAGCTGCCCCAGCCCCTGCAGCCTCTCGTCCCCTTGCAAACCCTATCGGGTGCCCAGGGACTGAGCTTGGCTTGTCCCATGGCTCGTGTCCCCATGCTGCACGGGGCCCCCTGCACCTCGCTGTCCCCCATGGCTTGGGTCCCTGCAGCCCATGGCGTGGATTCTTCCATGGGTTGGGGCCCCAAGTGGCTTGGGTATCCCCATGGTTCGTCTCCCCGTGGTTTGGGTGCCCCCACTGCATAGATGTTCCAGTAGCTCGAGTGCCCCACAGCCCAGGTGTACCCCACAGCCCCGCACCCCACACCTCTTGGGACCCCCCCAGCTTGGTTGCTCCCGGCCTCGGGGCACCCCACGGCACATCAGCTCCCTGCCCAGCTGCCCGGGGGCTGCCAGCCCCGGCCCCCCCGCTATTGTTTGCCCTCTGGCCGCCGGCCGAGGGGCGTCTGAAGGGCACGTCCCTGGCTGCTACACCCGTCCCTGCCACACAGCAGCAGCCAAAGTGCTTTTAGCATAGTTTCCACCAGCCCGAGCACAGCGGCCGTACGCTGGCTGCGGAGCCGTCACGAGACGGAGCAGGTAGGGCACTTATAAACAGTCAAAGCCGTGCGTGGAAACAGCTCCCAGGGGCCAGACCTGCACTCTGCTGCTGCCCTGGTCCCCCCCCGCAGGAGGGGCAGCCCTGGGGGGGCTGAGAGGAGCAGCAAGGCGGAGGACAGGGGCGTGCAGCCAGCTGTCTGCCCGGCACTACCGCCTTGCTCGCACTCGCCCCATTTCACTCCGTCCTCCCACTGCACCCAGCCCTCGCGCCTTCCTCCCCGTGGCCCCCGGCTCAGGAAGGCGTTCTGCGTCCAGCGAGCCCCACGGGGGCCCCCGAATCTCTTTTGCAACACCGCCACCCGTCTTGGCAGCTCCGGGTGCTGGTTGCGGCATCGCCTTCCGCAAAAACCCCGCTGCACACAGGGGTGAGGGCAGGGCCCTGGGGGCCACGGCTCCAACGGGGAAAAAAAAAGGAGGGAGGGAAGGAGACCCCCAGGCTGGAGGCAGCGCGCAGCCCTCACCTTGACGTGCCTGTCGTCGGCCGTGGTCTCGTCGAACTCCTCGCCCAGCTTGAAGCTGATCTCCGTGTTCTTGAAGGTGCTCTGGGTCTTCACCGTCACCTTGTCGCCCGCCACCTCGATGATGGTGGTGGGTTTGGTCAGCCCGGCCATCTGCCTGGTGGCGAAGCCCACGCCTGGGGGGGGGGGACAATGATGCAAAAGGGGGGGGTGAGGCGTTGGGGCAGGGTGCAGCCGTGCGAGTCCCAGAGCCCCAGAGCCTCCCTGGGCTGCTCGCTCCTGGGAGGGGGCACGGGGCTGCTGCCCACCGCACCCCCAGGGGAACCTGCTGGGGGGGGAGGACAGGAGGGGGGGTCCTGGGGGTGCTGGCATCTCTAGGGGCCTCATCCTGCACCAGGAGCTGGCAACGCTGGTGCTGGGCAGGGCGGGGGGCAGCTGCTGTGTCCCCCCCCGGATCACTCCAGGGCTGCGGGCTCACCCTGCCCGGGGCTGGGGGCACCCCCTGCACCCCCTGCACCCCCGCCGGAGGATGGGGGCTGCCCAGGGGGGGCTTCACCCGCTCCCATCCCCCCTCCCCCGCGCGGCACCGGGCTGGGCTCTCCCATTTGTATTTTGATTTATTTTGATTTTATTTTTTATTTCCTCCCATTACAGCCCCGCAGAAGGCAGCGAGCCCCTCAGCCACACCCCGGTGGGGAGGCTCGTGCAAGCAAGCAAAAAAACCGATAATAAAAAATAAAAAAATAAAAATAAAATAAAAAAGAGGGAAAAAAAAAAAAAGGAAAAAAAAAGGGGGGGAAAGGGGGAAAAAAAAAAAAAAAAAAAAAAAAAGCGATTTCCGGGCTGCCGAGCCGCGCAGCCCCCCACTCACCCAGCGCCTTCATGTACTCATCGAAATTGGCCGTGTCCACCAGCTTCCAGGTGCCCACGAAAGCCTCCACCATGGCGAGGTCGCGCGTGTCCCCGTGTCCCCGTGTCCCTGGCCCTGGCCCCGGCCCCGTCCGCGCCGCCGCGCCCGCAGCTGCCGCCCAGCGCCGCCGGCTCCTTAAATACCGTCCCCATCACATGATGGGGAAGAGGCGACGGGCTCCAGAAATACCCCGGCGGGGAGGGCACCGCTGCCAGCAGCCACCCCTTGCACCCCCCGGCCCCCCCCCGGGCACGGCGCCCCCCTGCACGCTGCGGTCGCGAACGCGCGTGGGGCTGCGGGGGGCGCCGGGCGCTGCCAGCGGTTGAGTGCTGAGGGTGGGGGGAGCCCCCAGTGGGGAAACTGAGGCACGGGGAGGGGGGCCGGGTGTCCGTGGGGGCGCCGTGACCCCGGCTCTGCTCTGTGCCCGCGTGGGGAGGATGCGGGTGATCACAGCGGGGCTCCATGGGGGGACACTGGGGATGAGAAGAGCCACGTCGCTTCCCCCCCCACCTCCTATTTAATGCCTTTTGGACCCCCAAATCGGCCCCAGCCCCCATGGGGTCAGGCTTATGTTTCTACAGCCCCGTGGGTGCTGCCCCCCAGGACAGGGTCCCCACTCGTGCCTCGCTGTTCCCACGGGGCCGGTGACATCCGTGGCATGCCCCACCGCGCCCCCCTGCCTCAGGCTCCGGTTGCAGCGTGCCAGGGGATCGCTGTGGCAGTGGGATTTTGTGTCCCCTGCCCCACTGGGCGCCCGGCCGGGCTCGGCTGTCACAGCTCACGGGGGGACGAGCCTCCTGTGCCACCCTGTCCCTGCCAGCGGTGCCCTGAGGTGACAGCCCCGGGGGTCCTGGGGTCAAAGTGTCCCCAGCCCAGAGCCAAACCCCTGCTGGGTCTCCCCACGTGGGGGTGGCTGACACCTCGGGGACACATCCAGGGTGAGGGCAGAGCCTGGGGGGGTCAGGCACCTCCTGCCCAATTTCTGTCCATGGGGTTTGGGGTCTGGGTGGGAGATGCTGGGTGTCCCCAAGCCCCTGCACTGCGCAGCGATGGGCATCAGGGACAAAGCCACCAGGTCTGGGTGAGACCCAGGGACACTCGGTCCCTTTCCCCGGCCCCAAGGTGTCACTGCAGACACCCAAAAATAGCCGGGGGCTCAAGTTCAGCCTCCTCCCAAGGGCCCCGGGGAGGGCTGTGAATGGGAGCCCCTTGCCCTCGGGAGCCCCTGTCCCCTGGGGAGGACAGAGAGCAGCCCCCGTGGGGAGGGAGAACACACAGCAGGTGGCTACAAGGGACAATGCGCACAGTTTATTGCCCAAACCAGTCCTTGGGGAGTCGACCAGCCGCCCCCCATGGGGCTCAGCGCTCTCTGAACACCCCGCTCCTGGTGCCACAGGATGGGGACAGGCCTGGAGCGGACAAACAGAGCAGGGGCTGTCCCTGCCCCACCCCTCCCAGTGCTGTCCCTGGGCACCAGTGTGCCAAATCCGCGCAGCCCTGGGCTCCTCATGTGCACCCAGCCTTCCCTCCAGGCAGCGGGATCGTGAGACGTGGCTGTGCACACACGGACAGGCACCCAGAGAGGCACCCACGCCTTATTGCACACTGACACCCCCGCCCATACCCACACCCACACATGGGTGCACAAAGGTGCCCACACACACTGGTGCCCGTGTCCCCAGGCACCCACCCACGCCCACAGACACCCACGGTGGCTCTGGGTGCCACCCACCCCGCACAGCCCTCGCCCACCGCGGCTCTGGGCAGATCTGGGCTTTGGGTTTTATTTGCTGGTCCCACAGTGACAGCTTTGGGTGCCTGTCCCAGCCGTGCCACCAGCCCTGGGGCCAGGCTGCATGGCCCGTCCTGTGCTGCGGGTGGCCCTGGCAGGAGGGACGGGGCGATGAGCGGGGCTGGGGATGCCCAAAACAGCATCACTGTGCTCACACCCTCCAAAATCACCCACATCCCATGGCAGGGGTGTCACCTTCCCAGAGCATGGCTTTGCGAGGGGCTCCCAGTGCCTGGGACTTGGAGAAGCAGCTGAGGAGCTGAGGTCCCATCTCCCCCTGGGCAAGGAGCACCCTGGGGTGCCCAGCTCCATGGGGGACCCCTTGGCGAGGTGCTGGCTGCTGGGGGGCTGTGTTCTCCAGCCCACTGATGCCCCCCCTCTGTATCCTCAATTAAAAAAAGTAAAAAAGAAAAGAAAACAAAACAAAACAAAAAACAGATCTTGGATCACTGGAAAAAGGACAGGACATGGACGTGGTACCCAAAACATCACAGTGAACAACACACTCAGACAAACCCCCCCGGGCTGCTCGTCACGCTCCTGGCGTAGCCCCCCTGGCACGGCTGCTGCCGAGAGGAGGAGAAAATCCCCCCCAGTGCAACCCCTCCACGTGCCATGGCAGAAAACTGTCCTCCCGCAGGGCAAACATCCCCGTCCTCGCCCGGCGCGGGTGTGAAGCTTCCCTTGGTCCCCACAGGTCCCCGCACGGCTCCTCTCCCGCGGGGCTCGGGCGATGCGGTGGCCGCATGGTGCCCAGGGAGGGCCACCAGGCTCCGGCCGTGCCAGGAAAGCTGGGCTGGTGCTCCACGGCCTCCCTTCTCCTGGCGGTCAGAAACGCGGCCCCGAGCGGGGTTAGGACGTGTCCTTCAGCTCGGGGCTTTGGGGCTGTGGTGGGGGCACCTCCGTGGAAGGTGACTGCATCTCCTGGGAGCTGCCTGCGGTGGGTGGAAGGAGGGCAGTGAGCGGCTCCGCTGCGTCCCCCCCATGTCGCCCCCAGCCCTGCCGGCACCCACCTGCACTCAGGGACATCTCGGCCAGCTTGAGGGGCAGGTCGGAGGGGCTGACGCCCGCCGGCGAGCCCAGGATGTCGGGCAGGGCATTGCGCCGCCCGGTCCTCCCGGAGGATGCGAAGTCCAGCACTGGCTCCACCTCGGTCATGCTAGCCCTGGAGAGACACCATCCCCTCCGCTCAGCGTCCCCGCGGGGTGGTGGGGACCCAGCGAGCCCTTCCCCATGGGGCTGCCCCATCCCCAGTGCCCAGCTGGCAGATTTGGGCACGGGAAGCCCCCCTGGTTGCAGCATCATGGGGGAAGGGGATGCTCAGGGGTCCGGGACCCTCCACCCCACCACGTCCCCATCCAGCATCCTCACCGGGCGCCCTCCAGCCTGGCCCAGCTGCGTCTCCGCGGTGCCCTGGGTGCTGCTCTGAGCCCCGGCCTGCGGCTCCCAGGGGCTGCACAGGGATGGGGGCTGCGGGCTGGGTCCCCCCCTGCTCCAACCTGCGGGAGGCAGAGGAAAGGGTGAGCGAGAGCCCCTGGCTCGGGGGGGAGGCTGTGTGGCACCCAGCACCCTCCTCCTGCATGTCTCACAGGGACCAAAGCAAGATGGGGAGTAAAGGGCAGGGAGACCTCGGTGGTGGGCAGAAGGGGGTGGCAGAGAGGGAGGGAGGGAGGGATGGGGAACAGAGCTGGGGACAGGGAGGTGGCACCTGGCTGGGAGGTGCAACCACAATGGAGGCAGAGAGGGCACCGAGGGACCGGCTGCTCAGCCAGGAGTGAAGGGCGCGCTGTCCCCAGCCTGGTCACGCACAAAACGAACCCCCCAATGTCCCCTGGGGAGCGGCTCTTGCTGCAGACAGCCCCTCTGAACCCCCCCAGGTGGCTAGCTGGGGGACATCAGCTCTGGCCGGCCCGGCACACATCGCTGCCAGGCCCTCTGGGGAGGTTTGCTCAGCACCAAGGAATATTTGGGGCTTTTGCACAAGGGTTTCTGCAGGCTGGAGCTGCAGACGAGCACTGGGGACAGGAGGTGACCTTGTGGGCATGGTCCCCCCTCCCTGCAGCCCCTCCACCAGCCCGTGTTCCCCTTGGGTGTTGCATCATGGGGTGAGTTCAGGATTTCCCTCCCTCCGGAGTCGGTGTTGTGCCAGGGGGGAGCAGGCGATGCCCAGGAGCCCTGCCGCTGTCCCCCAGCCCTGCTGCCCCGGGGAAAACTCACCCCTGTGCCCCTCGGAGCGGCTCTGGGGCAGGCGGCAAGTCACGGTCCCCTCGTCCGTGGGAGCAGGCGGGACGAGTGACCCCAGCTCGGGCTGCGGGCGAGGAGAAGGTGAATGATTAACCCGGGCTGTGAGTCACGGGGCAGGATCCAGCCCTGCGCTGCCTCGGGGCCGGACGAGAAACCCCGGGCCCTTTCAAATGGGGAAACCGAGGCACGGGAGCAAGGTGCAGGTGTGATAAAGGCAGGGGCTGGGGCTGCAAACGGGCACGACCGATGGCACCTTGTGGCTGTGTGTGTGTGAGTCAGTGTGTGTGTGTGTGTGTGTGTGCGCTCAGGCTGTGCTGCTGGATGTGAGTGCATTTATGTGTGCATGCACACGGATGTACACGTCCATATGGATCTGAGCTGGATCTCTGCACACACGGAACCCTCTGGCACATAAATGTGCATGCACGGAGCACTGTGCCACATGTACGTGCATGCCTGGCACACGTGTGTGCACGAGTGGTGCCCCATGGACCACGTTTGTGCATGCACGGTGCACCCTGGCACCCGTGTGCACCCCTCCATCAGCACCAGGGCTGCTGCCAGAAGCTGTTAGCACCAGAGCAGTGTCACCTCTGGCTCGCAGCACTTCTCATCCCACCACATGGCCAAATTCCCCTCTTTCACCCCACACCAAGCACCCCACAGCTCCCTGCCCTGCCTGGCAGGAGCCGCCAGCCCAGCAGCGCCCTGCTCCGGCCCCAGCACACGGCTGCAGCATCCGAGCTGGTGCAGGAGCATCCCTGGCAGTGCGGGAGCACCCGCTGTGTCGTCCTGGCAACCATTTGGGAACAGGGCCTGGCTGCTCACGTCCTGGCCAGCGGGGTGGTGTGAGCGTGAGGGTGTGCACAAGCATGCACACGCACGCACAAACGCATGCACACAAACGCAGTGCACACACGGAGATGCACGCACACGTGCACACCCATGCAGAGATGGGTGCAGGCGTGCACACCGTGCAGAAATGCATGCACACACACGAGTGCACGTGCCCTCACGCTGCTCACACACACACACACACACACACACATGCACACGCACACGCAGCTCTCTCTGCCCAGCCAGGCACATCCCACCAGACAGGAGCCCTGCAGGGCTGGATCAAAGCTGCTTCCCGGCAGCCCCCGCGGCTCTCGCTGGCTGCAGCGCTGCAGAAACGTGCCGTGGTGCCGTGACATCCCTCAGGACCCAGCTGGATCCTGCCCGACCCTGTGCTGCGTCTCCTGCAGGAGCAAGCTCCAAGGTGCCAATGGCTGCTCCATGCCCAGAGCTTCCCCCAGCCCCACAGGAAGGGAATTAACCCCACTGCAGGGCAAATAACGTTGCATAAACCCCAGCCTCCGCCCTGCAGTGGGATTTCCCCTCTGAGCAGGGCTGTTTCTGTGAGGCTTAGTGTGGCCTCTATTTTAAAAGGCTTCGGGAGTCACATGGAAGGTCCTGGGGCTGCTGGTTCACGCTGTAATGCCCCTAATGGGATAGAGGAGGGTGGTGCAGAAATAGGTTTTAATCCCCCTGAGAGATGGGCTGCAACTGAGGATGCTTGGGTGGGGTGGAGGGAGGACACGGCACGGGGACACAGCACCTTGAGCATCCCCGGCAGTGCTGGAGTTTTATGAGAAACACCAAGGATCATAAAACACAGGGAAACAGAAAGGATGGGCAAATCCTATCCTGGCTGTGTCGCTGCCAAACACAACTCCCCCCCTCAGGGCACATAAAATAAATGATCCGGGGTGTCCAGGGCATCACAGCCTCAGCTGTGGAGTTTTGCCCTTAAGAGGGATTCATTTAATCACAGGCATAAGGATTTTCCTTTTTAAGTTCTGAGTGGTTAACGGATCATTTACTAAGCTGGAAGTGTGGGTTTGGGCCATGTAAGGTTCTCGGGTTGCCTTTTGAGGAGGTTTTTTTCACACTCTTTAGCTCCAAAGGAAAGGGTCAGCGTTGTGTCCTCTGGTGGACGGAAGGCTGGAAATGCTGCAGCCCACCAGGAGCCTCCAAAAATCCACCACAACCCCACGATGTTGAGATTATTAGGAGATGATGAGCACAATTAAAAATGGGAAGGGTTCATTAACCTTAACATTGAACACCGGTGAGGGCTGCAACCCGGGAAGCACAGAGCTGCCCCGGATCAGAAGAGAATGGGAGCATCAGCCAGGAAAATCAGTGGGAGGCAAAACCCAACGGGGCTGATTTGAGCCCACCCAGCAGCCCCTGGAGCCTGGAACAGCAGCTGGCCATAATTAAACACTGGAGGCAATTTGGAGAGCTGGAGATCTCCCACAGCAAATTGGTCCCGGGGTTTTGGGGAGGTGATCTGGTGCCTTTGCCCCAGTGTGGCCCCAGAGCATCAAGCCACGGCCCCAGCTCACCCCAACTGCTGCCCAGCCTGAGAATTAGAAAAATGAGAGAAATAGCTGCCCGGCCATTTTACACCCATCGTTGCAGCGTGACCCCTTCTCCTTTATCTCCAGGGCTCCTGCTTGTGCTTGAATTTGGGGGATTTGCCTCACCCACCCGTTCTGGGCACGCCAAAGTGTCTCTGCTTCACCTGGAGGAACCCTCTCCTTCCTTCCCCATCCCTTCCCTGCAGGCAGGCAGGACCATATCTAGGGGATCTTCCTCTCCAGACCCCTTGCATGCTCCCTCCCATCCCTGCTAATACAGCAGTCTTGAATTTCTCCACCCCAACCACACCCTGGTTACGTGGGCATCTTCCACCTTCCTCCGCGTGCACCTGCCAGCTGGAGGCTGCTGGAGTATTGGCACCTGGAACTGGTACGGGGCCATCAGGGAGAATGAGGGGCCCCGAGATGGGAGGCTGATCTTCCTGATCCTCTGCCACTCCTGGGTACCACCCCGGAGGTGAGCACAGGCGGTGATGTGCTGCCGAAATCCACCAGGTCCCGCGGAGCAGTGAGCGCTGTGGTGCTGCTCCGTGGCTCCGTCCCAGGGTCTGTGCTCGGGGCTGACAGCGAAGCTCGGCTCTATTTAATGCCCTCATTAAAGCCAGGAAAAATCCAACCTGAGTCTCTCCAGACAGGATTCCAGGCTGTTTGCATAAACTGTCACTTTTGCTTATAATGCTGAAAACACAAATCAGAGCAAGTCCTGCTCGAGGGGAACAGTGAGACCAGCTCGTGCGCTCCCCGACATCCCAACTCAAAGCTTCCCTGAGCATCTGAAGGGCAAACCCAGATGCTGCCAACACGAATCTGGGTGCCTTCATGAGACAGAGGCATCCCCCAGCCCTGCAGACCCCGATACATTCATGTCTGTGCCCTACACTATGGGGCAGTACCACCCCCAAAGGCTGCAGAAATTCCCTGCAGACCTGGGCTGGACCAGGCTGGGGCAGGAAAAATGCCTGGGGGAAACTCAGCAGCTTAATCCCAACAGAGCCCTGCTGAGCACCTGTGAGCCAGGATTTCCTCGAAGTTCATAAATTGATAAAATTGAGTCATCTCCTGCGAGAGCAGCAGCCCCTGCGAGATGAAGGGTGCCTGCGCTGGCCTGGAAGCACCGGGGATCCCGAATGAGAGATGCTCCCTGGTTCCTCCTCAAAGTGCTCTTCTTAATAATTCCCAACTATTGATAGGACAGGGCACGGCTCTGGGTGTGTCCCAGTCGGGCACCCAGGGATGCAGTCACAGAGGACGCACACACACATCCCAGCACGCGAGCCCCCGGCCCCGTGGCACAAAGCAGAGCCCAGGACCGTGAGTGTTGTCTCCCACCAAGCCCCATCTCTCGAGAGCTGGGGATGGGGACCTCAAAAGGTTTTTGGCTCAGTGGGCTCACGCTGGCTGAAATCATTGCTCCCAGCCTCCAGGCACGATGCTGACCCCGTCCCTTATCAGGACTGGCATCGCACCCCTGCATCGATGAATTCTGATGGTGCCAAGTGGCCTCCTTGCCCCTGGGCATCACGTTTATCCATCAGACTGCAGCACCCCTGCTTCCCCCTGTCCTCTGTGGGTTCCCCCCCACCTACACGAAAGCAGCGGGGCCAGGAGTGGCCATTCCCAAAGCTCCTGGGCTCTGAAAGCAGCTGGGGATGTCCTCACCCCAGGGAAGGATGGATGCTGCTCCTGGGACACCCTGGGCTTTTGCCCTGATGTCTTTCAGGGCTTGAGACCAGCCCTGCCTACACCCCCACCGGCTAATGACCTCTAATTGCTGCCACAGCCGTGTGTCTGGAGGAGGACAGAGCGTGAGGACAGGAATTTCTTCCTGTAGCTTCCCTTCCACCACGTCTCAGTTGCAAAGAAGGTGATCTAATGGGAGGTAATTACATTGATTGAGCCCTCAGTAATACAGCTCCCACTGTAACCTTTAGTTAGCTGTTCTGACGACGGTACAAACTATAATTTTACATAATAAACGTGTCACCCACATCTAAATTGGTTTCATTCTTTAGCAGTTTCAGGCTCCCTCCTTGGCAAATGGCTCTTCAGCAGCTGCTCCTGCCAGAGCCAATGGACCCGATCCAAGGGGACGGGGACACACGGAGCCTCTCCCAGTGCAAACCCCCTTTCTCCATCCCCACTCCTGCAGCCCGATGCTGCTTTCACTCACAGCCTCTCCTCCTGGTTCCCATGCTCATTGTAACCCAGATGTTGGGTGCTTTGCAGTTTTGTTCCCTGCCAGCACCCACTGGGCTGGCAGCTGCTGGGTCCTCCCCAGGGAGCTGTGCTGGACACCCCTGGCCACGGGCTGTGGTCACCAGGAGGGGACAGTGCTCCCAGTCCCGGAGCTGGGGACCATTCCCTGCTCCCTGCAGCCGGGTTGGGGTGAGCACACCCAGCAGCGATGCGCCGTGCCTCCCTCCCCAAGCACCACGCTGACACTTGCACCACATCCAGGGAGCACGTGGGGCTCCCCGGCTTGCTGCCTCCATCCCAGCCCCACACAGGTCTCCCTGCCCCACAGGATCCCCTTCCTCCAGATCCCCAGATCTGCTGAATCCAGAGACACTTTTGGGGACACTGCTCCCAAAAACACTCCAGCTCCTGGCCCAGCTGGGCTGATCACCCCACGGGGAGCCCCGCTCAGCCCACAGGTGCTGCTGCTCAGCTGGGTGCTTTGGGAACTGGGAGCGGGCTCCTTGGCTGTGCCAAAGCAGCAGAGCACGTGCAGGAGCCTGGATTTGGGGCACTTTGGGGAGCACAGCCAGCTGATGGCTTGTGGGGCCGCGGGCTGCAACTGGGACCTGTGGCTTCCTGGGGATCCCTTTGTGCGTGCCAGCCCTGTGGCTGTGCGCCCACCCGCTCCCCGGCAGCTGGCAGGATTTCTCCTTCCCAACACAACTCACCCAAGAAGGAAGGTGGAAACCATCCCAGGGGTCCTATGTGTCACGTTCCTGGGCAGCATCCCCTCGGGGGGACAGATTTGGTTTCTTTTGGGTGGGAAGGGAGAAGGGAGACATCACACGGAGGTGGGCTGAGCCTGCGGATGCTTCCCCCTACGTGGGTGCTGGGAGCATCTCCGGGATTCCCCGCTGCATGAGCCATCCCCAGCGCTGCCTGCCCGGCCCCGGGAGCTGGCAGGGAAGGGATTGAAAGCCAGGGAGGGGAGAGATCTGGGATCAAAGGCATGGTTTGAAATCCCCAGCGCCGTGCTGTCAGCGGTGATGGAGCGGAGCCGGAGCAGCTGTGACTTGGCTGAGCCCGAGCCACCTGCCTGAGGGACACGGGCACCAGGAGCCAAGGTCAGAGCGAGTGGTGGACCCCGTCCCCGTCCCGGTGACACCATGGGACGTCCTTCACCGTGTGTGTGGAGGCAGGGCAGCACCGAGGGCAGCACCCCACAGCCCAAAGCGCCCTGTCCTGCACTGGTGGCTGCGACCATGGGCACCAGGACGTTGGGCTCCTGCAGCAGGGGACGTGGTGCCACCTCCCACCGCTCCCCTGAGCATCCCCGTGTCCCCGCCACCTCCTGAGGACCCCAAATTGGGGCAGGGAGGGCACCCCCGTGACAGCAAGGGCTGAGGTGTCGCTCAGCGGACAGCCCCAAGGTCACAGGCTGTGAGTCCTTGGGGGGGCAGGGGACAGCTGAAGCAGCCATCCTGCCCCTGCCGCCCCCTTGGTGGCACTGCCACCAGCCAAGGGACAGGAGCCAGCTCTGGGGGCCAAAGGGACCCGATCCAAGCAGTAACGGGGGCAACCTGCCAAAGTGCTGCCCTGAAGGCAGCAAGGAGGGGTTGTCCCTGGGGAAACCCCTCAGTCCCGAGGGGATGCCTTGATGCCCAGGGGAAGGCGTGGGATGAGCAGGGGAGCGGTGCTCAGCCCGTGCCGGCAGTCCCAGCGCTCCCGCTGCCTGCGCTCCCCCAGCTCCCTGTCCCCGAGGGGGGAACCTGCTCTCAGCCTGGGTGCAGGGGTGCTTGGAGAGGGCTTGGAGGTACCTGAGGTGAGGATGGAGCGGGGTGGAGGGGATGGCAGTGAGCCTGGGACCTGCCAAGGAGGAGGGAGCTGGGGGTGGTGGGGCCAGGATGGGCCCAAGGTGCTGCCCCGGGATGGATGAACCGTGCTCAGCGCCTGACCACGGCTCACCCAGAGCCACCCCGGAGCCACCAGCCTCCGGGCAGGATGGGGGACACCACCGGACCCCTGAGTGCCACCACCAAGCCCTGCTCAGCACCACAGCCTGCTGCCAACTTTCATCCCCCAGTCCCCAGAGCACCGCCATGCCCTGAGCACCCCCCTCTCCTTCCTCTCAGGGCCCTGCTGTGCTGCCTCGGAGGGGCCAGCACCCAGCCTGGGCTCGGGGCCTCCTTGCACCCACAGCACCCGCACCCAGCACCCAGCTGCTGCTCACCTGGGCCGTGCAGGATCCGGCGTCGGTGTCGGTACTGGCGTTGGGGTTGATACTGGTGGTGATGGTGATGCTGGTGCAGGTGGTGATACTGGTGCTGGTGGTGATACTGGTGCTGGTGGTGATACTGGTTCTAATGGTGATACTGGTTCTAATGGTGATACTGGTGCTGATGCTGGTGCTGACGGTGATGCCGGTGTTAATACTGATGCTGATGGTGATGCCGGTGCTGATCTAGGTGCTGACGCCGGTGTCGATGCTGATGCTGGTACCAGTGTGGATACTGGTGCCGGTGCTGCTGCTGCTGTCAGGACTGGTTCTGATGTCGGCGCCGGTACCGGTGCGGGTCCTGGTGCTTGGAGCTGCTCCCGGTGCTGCTCCCGGTGCTGGGTACCGCTGCCGGTGCCGGTGCCGGTGCCGAGGGGCCGCCCCAGCCCCCCCGGGGCGCAGGGCGCGGAGCCGCCCGCACAATGCCGCGGGTCCCCGCCGCCGCCGCCGCCTCCCGCACGGCCCACGCGCGGCACGGGGGGGCCGCCAAGCACCGGGCCCCCCCCGCCGCCCCGCCCTCCCCCCGCCGCCCCCTCCCCGCCTCCTCCCCGCGGCTGCCGCGGCCCCGCCGGGACCCCCCCGGCCCCGGGCAGGCTCGGAGGAGGGGGGGGGGGGGGGGGGGGACGGGCCCCCCCCCGAGCCGGGGCCCCCCCGCAGCCCACCCCCGGCTGGCCCCGCGCTTGGTCGCTGCCCGCCCGGGGATGCCGGCGCCGGGGCTGGGCGCATCCTCCGCTGCCCCCCCGGCAAGGGAAGGGGTCGGGTGCCAGCCCCCCCTTGTCCCCCCCCGGGCGCCCCGATGGGAAAAAAGGGGTGAAAGCCCCATTATGCCTGAAGTGGGTGCTTGGCTGCAGCCCTGGGGACAAAAGAGGTCGCCACGACCCCGGGTCAAGGCGGGGGGGGGGGGGGGGGCAAGGAAGGCGCTGATGTCCCCGTCCCCTGCCTCTCGGTGCTTTCCTTTCAGCCCAGACCCGTTTCCAGGATCAGACCCTTTGTGAGGACGGGCAGTGAGGCGGCTGCACCTCCCCGGGGTGTGGAGCCAGGTTTGGGGACAGTGGGGCCAGCCGCTGAACCCTCCTGGGGCACCCGCGTGGGGCTGGGGGGCAGCAGGGCTGCGGGGGGGGGGCGATGTGAGCTCCCCACCCGGCCCCCCCATCTGGGCCAGAGGGGTGAGGGAGGAGAGAGGGTTCAAAGAAATCCACATTTGCAGGCAGGAGCAGCAAAACGCCTCCCCGGGCCCCAAATGTCCCCTCCGGGCTCTCGGGGAGCCCCCAGGGCTGGGGAGCTCAGTCCTGAGCTGGGCTCGCAAGCCCTGGGGCTCAGCAGGGCCCGGCCGCAGGAGCACAGGGTGCTCACCAGCGATGCTTTCCCGGTCTCTGCAGCCACCAACAAGGCAAATTTGCTGTGCCCCACGGTGCTGGGGTCGCCCAGGGACACCCTGCCCTGCCGCTCGGGCACGGTGACGGGCGACGCACGGCTCCCGCGCTGCCAGCAGGGAGGGAGCCTTCGCCAGCCGCTGTTTTTAGCTATTTTTAGCTGCTCACGCTCTGCTTTCTCCTTGACTGTCTCCCCTCGCTGGAACAGTCTCAGGCCAGGCATCGGCGGGAGGCGATGTTTATCCTGGCACCTGATGGCTGTGACAGCGGCTGTCGCAGGGAGAGGGGGGCGGCTGCCACCCCCTTGCCCTGGGAAACCAGTGGGAGCGGGGAGAGGGCACTGGGGGGACTGGGAGGGGACACTGGGGGAAGCCTCCTCTTCGGGGAGGGCTGGAAGGGAGCCACGCTGGGGTGTGAGCAGGGGGATGTGGTCCTGTCCCCCACTCCAGCTCTCTGCACGCTTGGGAACTCCCGTTTTGGAGAGGTTCGCAGGCCCCACTGGAGCACCCAAGGGTGGCTTTCCCTTCTGGGTGCCCCCAAGGGATGCTCTGCTCTGGGGGAGCTGGGGGAGAGCTACAGCGCTGCCCCCATTTCCACCCCCCTGCCGCTGCGGGCCCCTGAGGATGGCCAGGCCAAGGGGTCTGGGTAAACTGGGGCAGTGCAGAGGTGAAGGGACAGCAGGGACAGAAGCACCCAGACCAGCTGGGTCCTGTGGTGAGCAGCAAGACCTCCAGCTCAGAGCCCTGTGGGCAGGGCGAGCATCACTGGTGGGGGTACCCGAAACAAAGCACTGATGCCCCCGAGAGACCCTTCTTTATCCATCAGGGGAGCGAAGCCAGCGAGGATGGGGTCAGGCAGCTCCCCATCTGCCACCCACTCTAAATTATATTTGCTCCTAAGGAGAAAGGCCCAGAAGAGGGTGGAAATAGGCTCAGGAGTGTTTGATCTGAGCCACCACCCCTCTGCTGGTCCCCCCCGGGGAGGGATGGAGGTGACGAGGCAGAGGCAGGCAGGGAAGCAGCGGGTTTGTTTTCCTGCAGGTCTGATCTGGGCCAAAAGTCACCTCGGAGGGAGAGCAGCACTTTGCTATTCCTCTGTCAGACCTCTCCTCGTATTTTCCAGCCCCGTTTAGGCCCTGATTTCTTGCAGGGTACATGGGCGATGTAGAGGAAAGGTTATTCCTGAGCTGAGCTCACCCCTGGGCTGAGTCAGTCGCTCCGCTGAGGCTGCCCAGGTTTCGCTCTAGGAGGGCAGCCCAGGGCAGCAAGGAGAGTCTGGGGAAAAAAAAAAAAAAAGAAAAGGTGTGCATGGGTTAACAGAGCATAAATGAAGCATCTGAAAAGATGTCTTCATGGGCAAAAAGAGCTAAAGTCTGTTGTTCGTGCTCTGGTAACTTCCAGTTACTGGAACTGCCAGGTCAGCAAACCAGCCAAAATCACCGGAATTGCCGAGCATGGGGACAGCGAGTGGCCATCACGGAGTGCCACCTGTGTGGGGCATGGTGCTTCCTCCTCCTCCTCCTCTTCTTCCTCTTCCTCTCCTCCTCCTCCTCCTCTTCCCGCTGCGGCAGGGATTTGTGCAAAGCTCCCAGAGCCCGGCTTGGGCTTTTTTTATCCCTGGCTGCTCTTCCATTGACATTCCTAGCTGTGCCACCGGCTTCAGCGCTGCTCGCTAACCCCTTTTACAGGGAGCTAAATATAGCCCAGGCAGCAAGGAAAATCTGCTCGGCTGGGCACGTGGGGCTCGGCAGCGCTTCTGCAGCCTCAGCTGGTGCCGGGAGTGTGCGGGGTCTGGGTGGTGGCAGTGCTCACCCTGCCTTCTTGTCCCCTGTCCCCATAAACGGTGAGCATCGTGGCACTGCTTGCTTTGATGGATGTCGTGGGGTCTCACACCTCTCCTTGTCCCAGCATCACCATTTCTGTCCTGCTCGGTGTCTCCTGGGGTACACCCATCAACACTGGGGCATTTTAGGATGGGGAGTGGCTGGAGTTTGTCATCAGCCCTGCTCCTGCCAGCAGAACCACAGCACAAAGCCCCAGCTCGCTGCTGTGCTTAGAAAAAAAACCCGTGTGGCTCCGGGGATGCATGTGGGTGCTGTGCAAAACGCACGGTGCAGGCAGTGAAGCCAAGCTCTGTGGCACCCATGGGCTCACTGCTGTCCTGTGCCATGGAAAGAAGATGTGGGGATGTTGTGGGGCCTGCAGGGGGGGGGGGGGCATGGGGTGGAGCAGCCCCTCGGCACCCTTGTGCGTGGGTGCAGCCTGGTTTCTGCCTCTGCTGCCAGCCAGCTGCTTCCACCGGAGCCACGGACTCGTTAAGAAGACACTGATCTAATTGTCTCCATGTTGGTGCTGCTGTTCTTTTTTCTTTTTTTTTTTTTTTTTTTTTTTTCTTTTTCCTTTTTCTTCCTTTAAACAGAAAGGAATGAGGCAAAATGCTGACTAGAGAAATCTAATTGGATCCCCATGGCTCATTAGACATTTCTCCAAAAGGAATAATCATTAAATCTGAAAATGAGCAGGGTAGGAAATGGCTCACGGCGTGCACAGCTTTCCACAGGCTTCTGCACACCCCCTGCATGCCCTGTCTGGGCCACGCTTGCTGGGACTCCTGGTGGCACTGGGGACACCCCATTGCCTGTGGGACCAGCCTGTTGTGGTGCACAGAGCCCCATGTGCTGGGGTGGGAAATGCACATGGAGAGCTGGGGGGATCTGTTCCAGATTTTGGGAAGACATCCCGGGAAAGCAATGCTCAGACCTGGAGCTGGGGTGAGCTGGGGCTGGCAGGAGCTGTCTCAAAAATGTCTCAAAAATGGAGTTATAGCTGCAAAAAAGGAACCACGTCCTCCTGCCAAGTGGAGCACGGGCACCTCCAGGTTGCGCCCTCACCCCACTGCCTGCTCCCCCACCTCCCTGCCCCTCCACCTCTATTGATTTGGATCCTGGGGCCTTGGAGATGCAATTTAGCTGATTGTGGAGCATAGCTTCCCAAAATTTTCCACCCCGTGGGAGAGCCAGCAGTTGCTGTGACGGTGCAGAAGCTCCTACACGATGCTCCCATCCATCACCGGCCCCGCATCTGGCCACCGCAGTGAGGACAAACGGCCTCGGTCCCGACTTGGCAGGGAAATGCGAAGGCAGCTGGGAGCCCTGCCTGCGAGCACGAGCTGCATCAAGCCTCAAGGGCAGAGGTGGCCAGAAACTCTTGGTTCTTTGCTTTCCTGGCTGGGAGAGGCTTTGGGGAGAGGATCGCAGCCCGTTGGGTGATGAGCACTAGGCTTGGTGGTGGTCTGGGGCTTTTCTTATGGAAAGCAGCAGCCGTGGCAGCCCCGCTGGCCCTTACGGCATCCCAAATTGGCAGAAGGGCCTCAAGGAGGGTCCAGGCTGCTGAAGGTGTGCTTGGCTGCGGGTTTCTGTTGAGGGCTGTGGGCTGCAGGATGGGAGGGTCATGGTCAACACAAGAGAGGAAGCAGGAGCTCGGGTGCAGAAGGCTTTGCAGGTTGGCGGTGGCCACCCCAAAATCATTCCTGATGAGAGCCATCTCCCAGCAAACAGCCCCGCTGCCCAACCCTTCCTTTTTTATCCACTGGGTTTGAATCCCTGCTCCCGTGATGCTGAGCACGCTGCCTCTGCCCGTAATTAAAGGCCCTGCAATCGCCCATCCCCAGTCCCGTGTCTGTTCATTACAGAAGAGCTTAGCACAGAACTAATTCCCCGACTCAACGGCGTCCTTAGGCAAGGGGGGAGATGCTTCAATCTCAGGACTTTGGCATTTATCCTTTCGCATCCCAGGCTGGCTTTGTGCTTGTCCCCTCCTGGAAGCCACCAAGAGGGGCAGCAGGAATGAGACACTTCACTGGGGGGGCAGGGGGCAGCCTCGTTCTTCTCCTCCTTGCCTGGCCCCAGGAAGGGCAGGGGGGATCCGGGGACCCCTTCACCTCCCCGTGTGGATGAGCAGCACCCTGAGGTCTCGAGCACTTCCCTGAAACACCCAAACTATGAGGCTGTGATGTGCTTGGTGGTGGCCTGGGGCAGACCTGAGGGGTCTGGGGAAGGTCCTGGGTGCCCCAAAACCTCATCAAGGAGTGGGGCCAACTCCCAGGGAGACCCAGGGACATGGGCATCAACCCCCGTCTCCCCAAAATGACCCTGCTTGTGTCACACCTCTGCTAGACAATGCTCTGGAGGGAAGGCGTTTGATGGGTTGAGCTTTTTGTTCCAAATACGGACTCGATTATTAATTATTATTAATTACTGTAATGTAGGTTTATCCGTGAATAGCATCGCTCAGGCTCAGCAGGAACCCTTCTGGCTGCGCCCACGGCTAAGCTGGTATTGTCCCAGTTACTGTCACATGAGGACATTTGTTTTCCACCCGAGTCCCCCCCCCCGGAGGATATCCCTGGAGCAGAGCCCGGTCCCTCCGCGGCTGCTCTGGTGCCACCCCCAGCCCCTAAATCCCCCCATGCAGGTGGAAAAATCCCCCCCTGAGCCTGGTGCCTCGGGTGCTGGGGGGGAAGGAGGGGAATTTGTTCGGGGCCAGGCTGCTCCCAGCCCTGCTGAGCACCGGGGGTGGTCTGGGGGGTTCTGGCACAGGGGGGCTGGCAGCACCCCAAGCATCCCTGTCCCGTGGGACAAGAAGCAAGGGGGCCCTTTGGGGATGGGGACAGCAAGAGGCAGGTGGCACCGGGCTGGTGGCGGTGCCATGGGGAGCCCCCTCGGTGCTGTGACACGCGTGGAGAGCGCTGCCTCTCCACGCAGCCGGGGGCTGGGACCTCCTGGTGCTGGGGGTGGTGGCAGGGACATGGGGACATTGGGGACGTTGGGGACATTGGGGACATCCCCTCGGGGACGGCGGGGCCGGGAGCTGAGCGCACCCAGCTCATCCCGGCACTGCCACCTGGTGGCACCGGCCGAGGGGACGGAGGGGACACTGGGGACACTGGGGACAGTGGGGACAGGGACAGGGCACGGGTGGGATTTCTGCTGCACGCCGGCATCCCGCTGGCAGCTCCTGGGGACCCCGAGGGGCTCGGGCAAGCTCCGGCTGCGCGCAGAGGCCGAGCCCGAGCCCCGCAGCGCTGCCCGCAGGCTCCCGGCGCCCTCCTCTTCCTCAAGGACACCGAGGGCACGGCGGGTGCCTGGCCCTGATCCTGCTGCAGGGAGGATCCTGCCTCCTGCACTGCCTCAATTTGGGGCCTGGAAGTGGGCTGGTGCAGCCAGCTTGGTCCCAGCCCCTGAATTCCGGATGCCAGGAGCAGCTCCCAAAGGGCATCGGCATCGCCCCGGCTGCTGCTCCTGGTGTCCCGGCTCTGCCAAGCCCCTCACACCTCACCCCCAGCCCTTTGAGAAGCTCCTGCTCAGGTCACAGCCCTTTTTACGATGAATTTCATCTTGAAAATTGAATTTCACCCCCCAGCCCTGTTGGCACGTCCACGTTTCCCAGCTCCCCGCACCTGGGCGCTGTTTCTGCCCCACTGAAGCTGGGAGGCAGGGGGAGAGGAGGGAGATGGGGAGGGGACATCTCACTGCACAGGAGACACCCCACAGTTAAAAATCACGGGGTGTCATTAATTTCCCTCCTGAAGCCAAACACCACGAAACCCCAGGCACTCCCCGGCAGCACCAGCTGCTCCAGAGACAAGACGTGGGTGGGACCTGACTTGGAGCTTCCAGTGTGCCCCAGTTCACAGCAAATAAACTCAAAATACCTCCTGGTTAGGGTATGCGCGGAGGAAAAGCTCCTGGTTCAGAGCTGTGTCTGAGGACCTGAGCTGCATTACCCTGGGCCCTGGGGTGAGCACCATGATTTAAAAAGGATTTTAAGTTACCTGACCGTGTTCAGAGGAGGGCAACAAAGCTGGTTGGAGGGCTGGAGGGGATGACCTGCGAGGAGAGGCTGAGGACACTGGGTAGGTCTGGTTTGGAGAACTGGAGGTTGAGGGGTGCCCTCACTGCTCCCTACAGAGGGGAAGCAGCGAGGGGAGGCGCTCACCTTCCCCGGGGGATGCTCGGACCAGGCGGCAGTGTGGTGGTTTTATTGTGGTAGGCAGCTGAACGCCACCACGACTGCTCTCACCACCCCTCCTCAGGAGAGGAGGGGAAGAAGAAAAGGAAAGAAACAACTCACGGGTTGAGATAAGGACAATTTAATTAAAGTAAAAATAATTATCAAGGGAAAAATATTATTAGTTAAATAATTTAACGAAATGGAAAAGGAAAATGGAAAAAGGGGAAAAGAAGAAAGAAAAACAAAGGCCATGTGGAAACACAGAGGAAAGAAATTTCTCTGTTTCCCACCAACGACTGATGCTCGACCACATCCTCGAAGCAGGGCCCCAAGGCACGTAGCTGTTGTTTGGGAGGACAGATGTTTGCACAAGAGCCCTCCTCTCCCCTCTGCTTCCTTTTCCACCTCTTATTGCTGAGTGTGACCCCACATGGTATGGAACATCCCTTTGGTGGGTTTAGGGCAGCTGTCCTGCTGATTTTCCTTCCTCCCTTCTTGCCCACCCCCAGCCTGCTGCCTCTGGGGGGTCGGTGGGGGTCCTGCTGCGGTGCCAGCACCGCTCAGCAGCTGGCACAACACCGCTGTGACACCAGCACTGCTCCAGCAGAGCACGGCGCTGGGGGGGCTGCTGCAGGGAAAGGTGACTGCATCCCAGCCAGACCCAGCACAGCTGGGGAAAACTTCCCTGGCTGTCAGACACGGGAACAGGCCTCCTAGAGAGGGGGCTGTGCTTCAGCTTCGGCAGTAGTCTGCCAGTGGGACTTGATGGCCACTGTAGATCCCTTCCAACCAGAACTATTCTAATTCTATTCTATTCTATTCTATTCTATTCTATTCTATTCTATTCTATTCTATTCTATTCTATTCTATTCTATTCTATTCTATTCTATTCTATTCTATTCTATTCTATTCTATTCTATTCTATTCTATTCTATTCTATTCCATTCCATTTCTATTTCTATTCTACCCTACCACACTCCATCCCATCCCACCCCACCCCATCCCACCTCACCCCACCCCACCCCATCCCATCCCATCCCACCCCATCCCATCCCATCCATCCCACCCCATCCCATCCCATCCCACCTCACCCCACCCCACCCATCCCTTCCCACCCCACCCCATCCCACCCATCCCTTCCCACCCCACCCCACCCCATCCCATCCCATCCCATCCCATCCCATCCCATCCCATCCCATCCCCACACCCCCATCCCCATCCCACCCCCGGGGCCGGGACCTCCTCCAGCAGCCCCATCTCCCCCACCCCTTACTCTCCATCTCCCCCCCAGCACCCCCCACCCTACCGACCCGGGTTCCTCGCCCCTCGCCGTGCCGGGGGGACCCTCCCGTTCCCTGCCCCGTACCCTTGCCTCTCCCCCCGGGCCCGCCCCGCCGCTGCCCCCGCCCCGCAGCCTCGGGCCCGCCCCGGGGAGGTGCCGCGCCGGGCCCGGGGAGCCGGGGGCGCACGATGGGGGCCTGCCTGGGGGTCTGCTCCCTGCTGAGCTGTGTGAGTGCCGGGGCAGCGGGTGGGCACCGCGGGGGGGAGCGGAGCCGAACCGGTTCCGAGCCGCAGCAGCGCCGGGTTCGGCTCCGGGACGGGACCGGAGGGGGCTCTGGGCGCACCCAGGGTGGGTCTGGGGGCACCCGGGGGAATCGCCCCGGTGCGGTTCTGGGGGGGCACAGGGGGGAGCCAGGCCCGCTGTAGCCTGGGGGGGCGCAGGAGGCACCGGACGGGGGAGGGGAAGCGGGGGGGGTGCGGCCCGGGGAAGCCGGGGGGGCGCAGGGGACCCCCGGGGGAATGCGCGGGACCCCCCCAGAGGGTGCCCCCCTCTGTACCCGGGGGAGTCAGGGGACACCCATGGCAGGGGGGCTCACTGCACCCAGGGGTGTCCAAGGGAGCCCCGTGGGGTTCACCCAAGGGAGATGTGGAGCTCATGAATGTCGTGCTCAGGGGGATCCCATAGCATCAGGGCACCCCCCGGGGGTGTGTCCCATGCTCCTGGGGGGGCTGTGGGGAGCTGGGGCACTCTTCCTACAGCACTGAGGGAAAGCGGGGTCCTGCCTCCACCCAGCTCTGGGGAGGGCTTGGGGTACCCTGGGCTCCCAGGGCATCCCAGGAGGGGGGCTCACCCGCTGCCCCAATACACCGGGGGTGGGAAGCAGGGGCTGACACCCCCCTGTGCCATCCCAGCATCCTGGCTGTGAACGAGGGGCTGGGAGGGGGGCTGGGAGGGGGGCTCTGTGCGGGTGCCGTGCCCGGTGCCGTGCCCGGTGACGCAGGTGGGTGCTGCCGGTGCCGTGCCCCATGACACGCACCCAGCGCTGCCTTCCTGGGCATGGGCTGGGGCAGGTCCCCGAAACCTCCCCGCCTGGCTGGGAACGGGGACGGGAACGGGGCTGCTTTCGCAACTCAGCCTCAAAGTTCTGAGGGTTTCACTTGGACCCGTTGGCAGTATCGGAAACGCCAGGAGTTACTCCAGGGCAGGGCTGTGGAGGGTGTTGACACAATTCTGGATGGTTTCCCCCCCAGAAAACATTTTGGCCCATGATAGAGTCACTCACTTGTAGGTTCTGTGTAGGGTCAGGCCCCTGCATTTCGCCTGGCTGTGGGGCGATGCTGGGACCTGGTGCCCAGGGGTTCCCACCTCCCCAGCCCGCGCTGACCTCGTTGCCTTTGGTACTGATTAATTTGCCAGCTCATTAGATGATGACTGGCTGCTCGGCATTGCTTCTGGTTGACTCAGTCTCTGCATCCTCGGGGGTGTGGGGGCGAGGGCAGCCTGCAGGAGGGGGTGGTGCTGGGTTGCTGCTGGGTTTGGGCTGTGTAAATGGTGCCTGTCCTGCACCGACTGCTCCCCCAGCTGCAGTTCTGGCAGCGAGCTGTATTTTGTGAGGATGTTGATAGTAAAACTGGCAGGATTAATCTTTAATCTGCGGCAGCTGAAACCTGACGCTTCCTCGTCAGTCCACCACGTTTGTGGGTCACTTCCCTTCGTTTGCTTTTTCTGTCCTGCTGGATCCACCTTCGTACTCGTGGGCATTCCTGAAAGCCCACTGGGGAGGTGCAACGGGGCGCTCCCAGTGCTGTATTCCTACAGAAGGCTTCTTTAGCCTTTTTTCCACTCACTTGTTCAAGAGAAACAAAGGAAAAAGCTGAAATCAAGAGCTGCCTCTTCCCTTGCTAAGGTGTTTGAGAAGGGCAGTTTGTAGGCAGGTCCCCAGTGACAAAAGGCCTGCTGGTGACGTGGGACTCTCAGGTTACTGCCCTACCCCGTTATGCTGGGTGGGGCCTCCCTGTGCTTGCAGGAGGCCATAAAAACTGAAATGAGGCCACAGAGCTTGGCCTCTAAGAGCCTACCCTAAAGTCCAGCTCTGGTTGGACCTGATGATCTTAGAGGTCTTTTCCAAGTTCAATGGTTCTATGATTATGGAAAGCTCCAGGGGGACGTGGGCTCCCCAAAACCTTGTACCTGCAGCACGGTGATGTACCTATCCCAGGGAACATGGGGTGCCCGGGCTTGTGTCTCCTGCAGGGTTTTGCAGATGCTCAAGCGTGGGGTGCCGTGCAGGAGCGTTCCACAAGTATCCACATCTCCTGGCCATGCTCAGCCCGTGCCTCTCTCCCTTTTGTCTGACTCTAACCAAGCCCTTGTTGCTTCATCTCTCTTTCAAACAGAAAGCTGTGGGTGCTGGGGACGAGTTTCTGCTCGGGCTGTGGGTTGTGCTGTGATGCCTTTGCACATCTTGCCATGCGTGCCGTGGTCACCCTGCAACCACAAAGCCTGAGCAGCCTCAACGGTGGGAAGTGACAGCAGCAGAGGGCTGAACCCCCAAATTCAGCCACAAATGACAAACATCACGATTTTTCAGGCTGTTTTCAGTGGCCTTTTCTTTTTTCTTTTCTTTTCTTTTCTTTTCTTTTCTTTTCTTTTCTTTTCTTTTCTTTTCTTTTCTTTTCTTTTCTTTTCTTTTCTTTTCTTTTCTTTTCTTTTCTTTTCTTTTCTTTTCTTTTCTTTTCTTTTCTTTTCTTTTCTTTTCTTTTCTTTTCTTTTCTTTTCTTTTCTTTTCTTTTCTTTTCTTTTCTTTTCTTTTCTTTTCTTTTCTTTTCTTTTCTTTTCTTTTCTTTTCTTTTCTTTTTTCTTTTTCTTATTTTTTCAATTTGAAGGTTACATATGGTAACACCAAAACATTTTAAATGCATTCTTGTGCAAACAGTGCACTTAATGAGGAAGTAATCTCAAACTGAAGGCTGCTTTTTCATGTTCTCAAGTCAAAAGCATGAAGTGATGTCTCTTGAGCAGCTCCTTCGTGGTCCCTGAGGAAAGGTGGGCTCCTCTCGCCTGCTCAGCACAGCCTCTGGCTGGGCTGGATGCTGGATACATCAGGGAGGAGCTGATTTTGCTTGAGCAGTGATGTGCTGAGGTTCCCAAAATAACTTCAAAGCTTCCTCTAGTGATTTTGGGGTGTCACAGTGAGTGCTGTGAACCTCCACACTCCTGCGTCTGAGGAGGAAGCTGCACGTTTGATGTCCCTGCACAGCCACCCGGAAAGCTGCGTTTCTTTTCTGCCATCTCCATTTCCCCCCCACTAATTTTAGGATAGAGGAATGTGCATTTTAGTTGATATGGACAGATATTTAATTACCATCGATTGCTGGGCATAATTAAGGAAGTGGGTAGCCTTTTCTGGGTAATAATGAACACACAACGTGCACATCCCCGTTACGGGAGGGAGCTGAGCCCTTCCCTGTGGCTGGCTGAGGCCCCTCAAGCACTTGAGGGGAAGAAGAAAAGTGTCAGAAGCAAAATAAATTGATGAAGTTACCTGCAGATAGAGGGAGAGCAGTTTGGTGAGGACCAGCGAGCAGGACACATATTTAACATGGCACCTTTTGCTCATATGACCTGCGAGTGGGTTAAAGGTTCAGAAATGTTTCTTGAACCATTTCTAACGTTGTTTATTCTCTAACTTTATGCCCTTCTGGGAAATGGGGGTTTTGGATGTGGCCCCGTAGATGTGTGGGTCCATGGAGGTGATGAAGAGGCTGAAAACTGTCCCCGTCCTGCTCAGTCACATCCAGGCGAGGACGTGGTGGCCACGGCTGGCTGCTGGCCGTATCCTGCCCTCCTGCCCCCAGCCAGCATTAAACCCGACTTCATGCAAAACCACTCGGTTGTGCTTCCTTGAAGGGCTATGATGGTTGCTCAGCGCAATCCAAAACCTTGTAGGCGTTAAATAAGCAGGTGAATATCCAGTGGGAACATTTCAAGGAGCAGCAAAGTCAAACTTGTTGAAGGCCAACTGCAGGGATGCGAACAGCACCTCCCAAATGCTTCTGTCACCATGGTTTGTTGGAGCTGGGGATTTGGACTGCCAGAAACCACCGTGGACTTCTGAGGATGCTGCGCCTCACTTTTCCCACCTATAAAATGGGTTTAGCAGCACGGCCTGCAGGGAGAGCTGGCAGAACTAGCTGGCTTCCCCATGGTGCTGGTATGGGTTGGTATGGGTTTTTTCCCCATCCCCTACTAGGTCGAAAAGGCGATCCCCTTCCCACGCCCCCCCTGCTCTCGTTGCAGGTGTCCTGCCTGTGTGGCCCCGCATCATGCCTGCTCTGCGGCTGCTGCCCCTCGGCCAGGAACTCCACCGTGTCCCGCCTCCTCTTCACCTTCTTCCTCTTCCTCTGCACCCTCGTCTCCATCATCATGATCATCCCCGGTGTGGAGAAGGAGCTGTACAAGGTAACTCCTGCTGCCCTCGCGGAGGTTGCCGGACTCGATCACGCTGGGGAAGGGGTTTAGCTTGGGATGGGTACATGAGGCTGTATTAAAAACGTGATTTTTTGGGGGTGTGATGATGCTTCTGAAGCTTTTTTTCAAGCATCTCGCCAGGAGAGGGTGTCATTGACCCTGGCGTTCCCTGGAGATGACAATGCAGTGGGATAAATTCCTGCAATATCAGTTTTTCCCAGCTGTCTATCCAAAAGGTTTCCTACATCCCATTTTGGGACCTTTTGGGAAATGCCGGTTTCACCCCAGGTACCCGGTGCCCCGCAGGGTGGCTTTGGCTGGGTCACCCCACCAATGTCCCCAGTTGTGCCACCCTCTTGCTGGCAGGCTGAGAGTGCGGGGTGCTCAGGGAGCAGCCGGGGCACTCGCTCCCTCCCCATTTTCTCACCCCTGCAGCTCCCCGGCTTCTGCGAGGGCAGCGGCTCGGTGCTGGGGGTCCAAATCCACGCTGACTGCAGCGGCTTCCTGGGCCACAAGGCCGTGTACCGCATGGGCTTCGCTGCAGCCTCCTTCTTCTTCCTCTTCGCCGTGATCATGGTGTGTGTGCACAGCAGCAAGGACCCGCGAGCCGCCGTGCAGAACGGGTGAGCAAGACCCCACGCTTAGCTTGAAGCATGTTTGGGGGGAGCCCGTTTCCTTTTTTTTTTTTCCATTTTTGTCCCCATTCTGTTCACGGGGAACTGGGGGATAAAGCAGAAGAGCGGTTTGAGCTCACTCTCAAGTTTTGGGGTGAACGCAACACTTCTGGGGATGTCCAGCTTGTTGTACCCCCCAGTGCTGCACGTACCGGCTGGTGCAACATGCTGGGAAATTTGGGATCCCCCCAGCACCACTCCTGTCTGGGGGATGCCTGGACCCTGGCTCCTGAACAAGGAGCCGAGCAGCCCCTGAGCTTGTTTCCCTGGGGACACTGGTTTGGGAGGGGGGCAGCAGAGCCCCTGCCCCCGTGTTTTGGGAGCCTTCGGGGGTTCACTCCCAGCGGCAATGGTTCCCGTTTGCTGACCCTGCCTCCTCTTCCCTCCTGCAGCTTCTGGTTCTTGAAGTTCTTGGTGCTGGTGGGGCTCACGGTGGGGGCCTTCTACATCCCTGACGGCTCCTTCACCTCAGGTGAGGGGCTGCAGACGGGCAGTGGGGTGGCCACAGGGTTTGCAGCACGCCAGGGGCACCATCCTGCCCTCCGTGTCCGTGTGTCCTGGTGCTGGGTGCTGCCCCGATGCACCCAGCACTGTCACATTCCCATGGCTAACGGCTTCTTCTCTTCCTCCCACCACCCAAGTCTGGTTCTACTTCGGCGTGGTCGGCTCCTTCCTCTTCATCCTCATCCAGCTCATCCTCCTCATCGACTTTGCCCACTCCTGGAGCCAGCTGTGGCTGCGCAACGCGGGCGAGGGCAGTGCCAAGGGCTGGTACGCAGGTTGGTGCGGCTGCGCCTTGCGCCCTGCTGCCCCAGGAACCTTGTCCTGGGGCCGGGCACTGCCCTGCAGCGGTGCCCTGGGCTCTGCTCCAGCCCCCTTCCTTTTTTCCTTCCTCCCCCAGCCCTTTGCGCTGTCACCTTCATCTTCTACGCTGCCTCCATTGTGGCCATCGTGCTGCTCTATGTTTACTACACCAAGCCCCAGGGCTGCACGGAGGGCAAGGTCCTCATCAGCATCAACCTCATCCTCTGCGTCATCGTCTCGACCATGTCCGTCCTGCCCAAAATCCAGGTGAGGTGGCGGGGGGACTGGGAGGCTGATGGCCCTGCCACCTCCCCCTGTGCCGGGATGAGCCCTGAGTGTCCCCGTTGTGTTTGCAGGATGCCCAGCCGCACTCGGGGCTGCTGCAGGCCTCCCTCATCACCCTCTACACCATCTTCATCACCTGGTCCGCCCTGGCCAACGTCCCCAGTAAGCACAGCGCATCCTCAGGCTCTCTGCCTGCTGCTCGGGGTGGGGGGTGTGAGGCTGGGGACAGATGCTGACCCCACTGTGTGCCCCCCCAGACCAGGACTGTAACCCCACGCTGCTGCTGAGGAACAGCACGGGCTCAGCAGAGGCTGCCCAGCCGCTGACAACGTGGTGGGATGCCCCGAGCATCGTGGGGCTGGTGATCTTCATCCTCTGCACCCTCTTCATCAGGTGAGGATGTGGCGCGTGGTCCCTCTGCTTGCCCAGAGGCACCGGGAGGATTTTAGGGGAATCGGTGCAGCAGCTTGTTGTGGGGTGTTGGCACCAAGTGCTGCCTGCAGAGCCATCCCGTCCCCAGCTCTGGGCACCCCGCGGGGTTCTGCTCACAGCTTTTAGAGTGTCAGGGGGTTTCGGCATGAGCCATGTCCCCCAGACTGCCCTGCCGCCCTAGGGACACCCCCTGTGGGGTGTCCCCATGCTGAGGCACAGTCACCCTGATCTGTCCGTCCGTCTGCCTGCAGCATCCGCTCCTCGGACAACGCGCAGGTCAACAAGATGATGCTGACAGAGGAGAGCGGGGCCGGGGCAAGCGCTGGGGATGCAGCGGCGGCAGAGAGCGGAGTGCACCGAGCCTACGACAACGAGCAGGACGGCGTCACCTACAGCTACAGCTTCTTCCACCTCTGCCTCGTCCTCGCCGCCCTCTACATCATGATGACGCTCACCAACTGGTACAGGTGGGCAGCAACCCCGGGGGCATCCCCCTTCTCTGCTCCCCCCTTCTGTGGGGTCCTCCTTGTACTTGGCCTGGGCACGGCTGCTGGGGATGGATCCACGTGTGAGCAAACTTCACGGGCATCCCAATTAGGGTTAATTATTTGGGGGTGGCTGAGCGCCCTATGGATGTGCTCTGGGTGTGAGTTTGTTGGGTACCCACTTGCAGCAGCCCCTCCCGGTCCTTGCAACATCCCCCCCTATCCTTTCACAACATCCCCCCTATCCTTTCAGCATCCTCCCCGTCCTTGCAGCATCCTCCCCTGCACCCTGGGAGCGTGGGGGAGCAGGGACCCAGCACCTGGCTGGGGACCTCAGGGCTGCAGGGTGCCACCGTGCCAGCATGGCGTGGTGACAAGTGCCCCCTTCGTGCCCTTTCAGGCCCGACGAGAGCCTTCGGGTGCTGAGCAGCCCCTGGACGGCCGTGTGGGTGAAGATCTGCTCCAGCTGGGCCGGGCTCCTGCTCTACGCCTGGACGCTGGTGGCTCCGCTGGTGCTGCCGGACCGGGACTTCAGCTGAGGTGGCCGTGGGCATCCCCCCATCGGGGGCAGCCCCAGCTCTGCCTTGGCCCCAGCCTCAAGTTTTGCACGTGGGTTGTGCCTTCTAGCAGGCTTTCAGTCTTGATTTAAAAGGGATAAAGTGCCAAGCAGGGACAGTCAGCGAGAGGGCTGGGACTTCCCTAAGGACGTCTGTACCGCAGTTAACGCTGCCCGTGCTTGCCTCGTGCCTTCAGCGGTGCCTCCGGCTGCCCTCCTCTTGGCCTTTGGAGGGTTGCATTTGCCCGAGTTGCTCTCCTCTTGCTTAGTGCCCCGGGACCGCGGTGCCTTCTGCAGGGCCTTTGGGGACCAGCTGTGACAAGGAGACAGGACCCGGCTGCCAGTCTCTGCTGCTTCCCCAGCCAGCCTGGAGGGAAGCCAAGCTGGGGTCTGTGTGTCGCCTGTGACCCCTTCCAGCCTTGGAGGGTCGGCTGACTCCCCCAGGGCTCTCCCTTCCTCCTCAATAAAGTCTTGTTTGGAAAAAAAAAAAGAAAAAAAAAAAAAGAGAAATAAAAAGAAAAAGGCATCTTTGTCCTTCTGGGGTCTTCTGTGGGGCTTTCTGGGGCATGTATGGTATGGACCTAGTGCTGGGGTGAGGGCACAGTGTGCGTGCAAGCAGGGGAGCAGCGTTTTGGAGGCACGGTGACTTGTGGTAGGGAGCCCTGATCAGAGCACCTGACAGTGGGGGCACCCCGGGATGGGGTGGGCATGCTGCGTGGTGTGGGGAGCAGCGGGGTGCAGCCTGTGTTGTGCTTCTCTGTGCTACAGCCTTCAACCTACACCCTGCACCCCGTGTCCTTCATCCTGCACCCTGCATCCTCTGGGGAGACTGGGGCTTGGAGGGTGCGAGCAGATTTGGGGTGCACAGCAGGAGGGGGTTGCACCACGCTGGGGTGCACACCGTGCCGGGGTTGCAGCAAGATGGGGACCCTCGGTTCAGGGGTGCACCCTGGGGGGGGCCGTGCCCCGCGGTGAGCGCACGCCGCGCAGGGGGGCCCTGGGGACGGGGGATGGGGACCTTTGCCCCGGGGCCGCTCCCGGCTCCTTCCCTCATCAGCTCCGGGGCCGAACCGGGCCGGGGGGGGGCAGAGGGAGCGGTAGGGACCGGGGGGGCTTTTGGGGAGGCGGGGGGGGGCCGGGCCGTGCGGCTCAGGCCGGCCCCGACGGCAGCCACGAGGTGGTGCTGGCGGAACGCGCTGCAGGGCGCGTCCTGCACAGCGCATCCTCGCCTGGTGTGTGTGGTGTGTGTGTGTGTCCTGTCCTGCATCGTCTGTCCTGCCCTGTCAGCTTTACCCTGCTCCTTACACCCTGCACCTCACAATCTGAGTCCTGTGCCTGCTCCTTTCACCCTGCATGCTGCAACCTAAGTCCTGCACGTTGCACCCTGCACCCTTCATTGCACATCCTGCATCGTGCACCCAGTACCATCCGTCTTACACCTTCATTCATCCTGCAGCTTGCACCCTATACTCTACATCCCATGTCCTTTAACCTACTTTGTGTCTTGTGCATGCTGCACCTTGCACCATGCACCCTGCACCCTTCAGTCTGCATCCTGCATCCTGCACACCTCAGACTGCATCATGTACCCTGCGCCCTGCATCAGCCATCCTCCCTCCTGCACCCTGCACTTTGTTGTGCAGCTTTCACCCTCCACCACCATTCACTTTGCACCCTGTACCTTGCCATCTGGACCCTGCAATCTTCCTGCAGCCCCCTCTGGGAGAGCTGCTGTGTGTCTGTGAGCAGAGGACCTCTGCAGCTGCAGCCAGGCTGTGCAGCGCAGTGACTTGCCTTGGAGTGGCCAGCACCTGCCTAGGTCCCCAACACACCTTAGGCAAGTGACACTTGCCCACACAACATGGTCCCCATGGCCTGCAGGGCCCTTCTCAGCCCTTTCCCATATGGGTTTGCTGCCTGCATCTCCCACCGTGCAGGAGAGCCAAACCTGCTACAGCTGGAGGTGACGCAGGGACAGGCTGCCTGTGCCAGCCCCCAGCCAGCAGCACATCTCCAGCTACAGCCAGAATGCCTCATCCCTGGGATTTTCTCTGAAACAAGAAATCCTTGTTTTTTCTTTCTTTCCTTATTTATTTATTTTCCCAGCTCTCCAGCTGGATCCAAACAGCTCTAGTGTGAAGCTGCGGGAATAACCCAATGGTTTGTTGGTCATTCCCATGAATCCTCTTGGAAAGGTCTGAACTGCACAAGGTGCTGCTGTGAGAGTTGTTTCATTTCACCCCTATCCGGTATTGATCAGAACATGGATGGTCTCAGCTCCTTGATTTCTTTATGGGGTATTTCAGACCTGTAGCAAATGCTCCCCAGTGCAATTATCATTGCACACCCAAAACATCTGAGGACAGTGGGGCAGATGAGTAGGGGGCACATGGGCACGAGCCCCAGCAGCACTGCAGGCTGCCTCCAGCATCCCAGCATCCTTCTCATTTATCATCTGGCTGCAGGGCACCTTCAGAGGAAGGTCAGTCCATGGGGGAGCCTGGCTGTATAAATTAATACAATGCACACACACAGGCACAAACACACACACACACACACAAGACCCTGTAGCTCAGGACAGCCCAAATTATGCTTTGCTTCATGGCTCTGATGGAAAAGGGGTGCCCAGAGGAGAGCTTGCACACGTGCAGTATGCACAGCCACGGTACAGAGGCAGCGATCTTCTAAAAAAGACTTTTTGTGGTGACTGTCACTTCCAAAGGGAAAGGTCCCAGCACTGTGCACGTGCCCTGCATGCCCTCCACAAGCAGAGTGGCCCTTTGGCTCTTTACGTTCAAATTTTCTGGGTGAATATTTTGAACAAACATCTGCATCACCATATTTTTGAACAAACACCTGCCATCCTTCGCTCAGCAGAAAGTGCCCAGGTCAGATCCTACCCTGCTCTTGAGCCCCATGCTGAGCAGGATCAGGCCCTGGGACCGTCCCCAGCCCCCCAGCTGTTATTGCTCTAATTCACTCTCCTTGGGGGGGGGGGGGGGGGGAAGGGGCGGAAACTCAGAATTATGGATCTCGGGAGGAATTAGAGCAAAGTAGGAAATTGAGGAAAAGCTCAGCAGCTTGCTTTACAAAATGTAATTGTGGTGGCTGCCTTGCCAAATCAAATGGAATTAAATAAAACAGAGGTGGGTGTAGGCTAAATCCCACAGGGGACGTCACCCTTCTGGAGCCCTGTGGGACACTGAGGGGTCCAGGACCTTGGTGGCATCTCCTGCAGCCCTCAGGTGGCTGGCAGAGGGGAACGCCAGGCCCAGGGCTGGGGGTCCCAAGCAGAGCCCCCCCACATCAGTTTATTGTCTTTAATGCACGCTCTCTCCTGTTTTTATTTTATTCATGGGATTAACACATCAGGCAGCAGCCGGACTGGCTTTTGCTCAGAAGAGGAGGGGAAAGCGTTTACATAATTCATTTAAATGAGGCACCCGGGGAAATCCAAATTGGACTTCCAGCGTGTTTACAGTGCCACGCAGAGCCCCATGATCCGCATCTGGAGCCATTAATGCCTCCCAGACGGACCACAGAGCATGTATAATTAATTGTGGAGCAGAGCCATTGCCCAGCCTCCGAACAAACGTTCTCCCTCCCACTCAGAGGCAGCTTCATCAGCCCTGCACCCCCAGGATGGGGATTGATTTCAGGGCATCTTTCCTGTCTCCCAAGGACCCCAACCAAACTGACCCAACCGAGCAGCCAGGGAAGTGTGGGGTGAAGGCAGCAGGAGGAGGGACCCAGGGAGTTGTTAAATCACAGCTCCTTTGCTGGCCTTGGGGATGAGAAGTGGTGGTGGGGATGATGGGGTTTGCATTCCATAGCAGAGCCCATTTTTATTATGGCATCAGATTTTTTTTCCATGCAGAAAGCAGAGATTTTGGACCCAACAGCATCCCATGTGCTTCTGGGGCTGCTCAGGCTGCATTTGCCCCCAGACATCCCCGTGCTGCTGTCTCCACCTTCAGCACTGCTGAAGAGCGGAGGAGGGATGAGAAGGAAGACAGAGAGGGAAAAAAAATCGCGCTTGAACCCTGCTGCTAGAAAAACATCTATACCTATAAATACCCACGATGTGAGCGGGAGCAGGCTGTGTCTCCTGCAGCTCCCTAAGGCAGCAGAGCCACCTCGCCCCGGCTAACCTGGTTCCAGCAAAGGCTCCTGTAATGCACACAAGTTGCTGCAGCTTTGCAGGTGATTTTGGAAAAAACAAAACAAAACAAAAACAAACAAACAAACACCCCCCCCCCCCCCAAAAAAAAAAAAAAATAATATCCCAAGCAACCAGAAAAGAAAAGAAATCATCAGGAGCCCCAGGGGACCCACTGGCATGTCCTGGCCACTCGCTGTTTCCAGCTCATGGTTTTCCAAAAGCTCCCAGGCTGGTGACACTGGGACACGATGTCCCTCTGCAGGCCCGCAGCCCGTAGCCACCCCTTTCAGTGAGGCTGGGCTGAGCTTCTCCATCCCAGCAGCCTGTCTCACTGGTGCCTGGACAATCCCACACCAAGTGCTGTGCTCACACCCTGCTGGTGCCTTTGCTGGTGCTGGGGCTGCACTGGTGCAGACAATGCCAGGGTGAGGCTTTCCAGATCCCAAACTCAAATTAACTCCAGGTCTAGAGACATGTGGTCAGCCCTGGATGAACTCAAATCCCTTCTCAGACAGCACAGAGGAGCAAGGGGGTGATGAGCTTGCTGGGACTCTGCAGCTCCTCATTGCCCATGCAGCAGTTGGGTGGGGGGGCACATATGGGACACCCTCCAGGCAGCACCCTGGAGTCACCCCACATTGCTCATCACACAGCACTCATCCTTCATCCCTTGGTGGCAGGAGGCAGCAGGAACAAGCACTGCAAGAGCTAATAGGACATTTGCTTTCCCCATCCCGGGGCTCCCTGTCTCTCTCCGATGCTCCTTTTGGGATTTCTTTCCTCCAAGCTGCACAGCACCACTGTTGTTCTTTTCTTTCTAGTATGATCTATGTTATCTGTGTTTGGATGGGGGCCACGAGCATCCCCTCCAGCCCGGGGCCGAGCACAGCATCATTTGGCTCGAGCAAGAGGGGCTGAGCCCCCCCAGGCTCCAAAGATTCCAGTGGGGCTGAGCAATGAATGGAAACATTTGCTCTGATAGACGCTTGCACCTTTGCCTCTATCTTTCAGCTGGGTCCCATTTGCAGTTTTTTTTTTTTTCCTCCTTCTTTCTTTTTGGCTTCCTGCCACCCAAAATGCCGTCGAGGCAAGGCGTCACGTCCCAGCCTAGCAAAGCCTGGGCTGGTTCCAGGTCCCGGAGAAAGCCCAGCCCTGGGAGCATCCCCTGCCGCCCGGCACGTAGGGCTGCTCCAGATGTCCGTGCTGGGAGCCCTGGGTGCTGCCGCACGTGTCCACACTGACGGGAGCCGGAGAAGGACAGACGGACAGCCGACGTCAGCCTCCTCCATGGGGTTTTCTTGGGTGCAGTGGGGGAAGATTTGGGGCTTTTTTTTTTTTTTTTTTTTTTTTTTTTTTAACTCCTTGCTACAAGCAGGGTTTTTTGGAAGCCATCTCCCTTCTCTTTTGCTCTCTGACTCATCCCCTTCTTGTCCCGTGCAGCTCCCCACATCCCCAGGGGCTCAGCAGCCTCCCCAGGGCCACCCCCCAGTAACGCTGCAATCTCAGGGCCATTGGTGCTGTGGAGACTTAATGCCACAAAGCGAACACTTTCCTCTCTTCTGCACTCCTTATAGCAGTGAATTCTAATGTAAGACACAAGTTGTTCACCATGGTATTGAGCAAGCAACACCCCCCTTCCCCCCCCAGCTGCTGAGGGGTCTCTAACAGCACCTTGGTGCAGCCGGGCGATGCGTCAGCACGAGCACCGGGCACCCTGCCCTGGGCTGCAGATTTTCTGCTCCACACTCCCTGGGAATTATCCCATGACACCTGTAGCATCCCTACCGGGGTCCCACTGAAGGCTGGGGTAGGTGTTGGTTGCATTTTGGGGAGCCCAGCAGTCCCTGGGCTGTCGGTACCCACACAATGGAGATGCCATTTAGTGGGCGCAGCGGTGGGGATGCATTGAGCTGGCTCCCTGCTCTGAACACCCATGGGACCATCCCAGCACTTCAGCCTCATCCAGGCTTCCAAATGCAGGTGAGCCACTAATAATCAGCACGATTTGGGTCAGTAATAAATAACCACCCAGCAGGGCTCTCGCTGGAGCACCCGCGGCCAGCAGGCAGCACGCGTTGCGCTGGGGGAACATCTGCAGAGCCACTTCTGCGTGCTGCTGCAAACAGCTTTTGTGCTGGAAATCAGAGTCAAAGGGAATTGTTGCAGTTTCGCTGACTTGGAGGAAATCTGATTAAAACACAAACAAGCTGAAGGGAATTGCACTGTACACAGAGCTGCCTGCCAGCCCAGCCTCCCTCTGTCCTCGTGGATGGAGAGAAGGGACCGAGCGCAGGCTGGTCCCAGCCCATCCCTCTGCTCTCCACCACCACATGGAGCAGGAGCCCCCCAGGCTGCTCGGTGCTGCTCACACTTGCAGTCAGACACAACCTGAGCATACACTTCTTTGGCACAATTCCCTGCTTGGGCTGAGCAAGGCAATGCTGCTAAGCCACGAGAAGGAGCAGCTGGGCACACACAGCCGCTTGCATCCGCCTTCTCCCAAAGCTCTTTGTGTCACCTGCAGGGCAAAACCCCAGGGATTTTGCAGTGGGGCTGCTCAAACAGAGGGAGATGGGCAGCTGGCAGAGAGCCACTGTGTGCCGGGGCTACTGGTGTGTGGTGGAGTTGGGTGGCTGCTGTGTGACAGCAGCGTGCTAGGACCATGAGGAAGGGATGCCCAGAGGTGGGAACCAGTTTTTGCTCAGCTTTGTGTATTTTCTATGATTTGTGCAGTTTTCAGGAGGCTGGACAGGGGAATGTGCAGGAGTCAAAAGGGAGGAATTGAAATAAGTCAGTTTGGAGGCTTGCATAAAAGCACGGAGGTGTCCTAGTGCCAGGCAGTGACACTAAGTGTGCTTTGGAGCTAACATAGTAGGGTGTTGCAGGAACCTTGTAGCTCAGTCCCTGCACATTTGTGCTAATAAATGGCTTAGCATGCACTGAAAAGTCTCTGCTGGTGCTCCGGAGAGGAGAAGCTTCAGGCTGTACTCTGGGGTCTGCAGTGGGGTCTGGCACAGGGCAGTGCCCGCTCCTACAAGTCTGCAGCCTGGATTTGCAGAAGGATTTAAGGGCTTAGCTCCTGCTGCTCAGGCACCCAAGTGCCTTTAAGGGTCTGGGCAGGAGGATTTACGTGCAATTTGGCAGCGTCATTTTGTTGCTTCCAGTGGAAACAGCTGGGACGTGAGGACAGAGGAGGGTTCCCCTTGCAGCCCTGCCCTGAGCTCTGCTCTCCAAACGTGCGCTGCAGCTGCAGTGATGCCTGTGGTCCTTCTGGATGCTGCAAGAGGACTCCAGACCCGGCTGCTGGTGGCTTTGCGTTGCTCTTTCTTGGTGCCAGATAGCTTTGACTTCTCTCTATATTCTTTGGGTGAGAGCAAAGTCCCTAAAGTCCAATAAACATACATTTGGGTTCTGGAGACCACAAAAGCCCCCAGATCTCTGCTGCAGGTGCCCAGCTGGCAGCACGGGGCTCTTCCTGGAGTTGTTGCCTGAGGAAATGATCAGCCAGGCTTGGGACAGCCCTGGGGACCTGAGCAGGGAAATCTGCAGAAAGAGCCTCCCCGCCGTGCCCCGGTGCCTGTCCCCACGTCTCCCTGGGGACAGCAGCTGCTTGGGCTGCCTCTCCCTTTCTCACAGTCTTGTGCCGTGCTCGTCATGAGAATATCAAAAATAAACGAGCGGCTCTGGCCCTTGCCTGGGGAGTTGTAGCCTCCAGGGCTGGATGCGGCTGCAGAGCTCCAGGCTGTATCTGTAAACCTGCACGAGCCCATGAAAACCCTAAATACATCATTCCCAACAGATGTTTCTCGATCTGTGCCTTAAATCCTTGGAGAAAAGTTAAATCCCTGTGGGACGCATCCTGCTGCATCCCCTCCATGCAAACCCCCTGGGGCTGCCCGGGCTGGAGCCGTTCCCAACCCTCTGCTCACTGCTCCTGTTCCCTCATCCCCACGTTGTTTTGGGGTGAGGCTGACTCACGCTGGGCTTGTGACCGGCTCTAAGCCCTGCTCACCTCCTTGCCCAGCTCCCACCAGCTGCTCGTCCCATCCTGCAGTTGTTTTGTGGAGCAGCTCAGCTTGCAGGGGCTTGTGCTTGCTCCTCTGGAAGGGATTTTTCCCATCAGCCACACTGAATGTCTCACTGGCCTTCTGCTAGCAGGATGGTTTAGGTGCAAGTTGGAAAATGATGATTTTTGTTCTCCTCTCAGAGCCCGGCCCCACACAGGGATGCTGAGTGGCACCGCTAGGAGCAGGTCCTGATGGCTTCAGAACCTGGCCCCTGTGCCTTGCTCATGACAGCAGCGACGCAGCCAGTGCCAAAAGCTTTGCTTAGCAGAGATATTGGACTTCTGCTGTGTTTCCCTTGCCATTATTTACAGATGGAGATGCTGGGGCTCGATGAATTTCTGAAAGACATCAAGGAGGCCCATTTAGAGCAGAAAATAGGATTTTTGGTGCCAGATTGCTGCTCTTCCCCTCTTGCATGAGAGAGACCCAGGGTGTGTGTTAGTTTTCATGAATTGAACAGCTTGATCTGTGCCGAATGGGAGCTTCTGGTTTTCCTAAGCAGGGCTCCTTGAAGAAAGGGTTTCACTGCCAATGTCAGGGACCATGAAGATCCCACTTAGAAAAACTTTGTGAAGGCCAAGTGCTGTTAAATGAGCTGAGGCGATGTAGAAATCATCGCTTCTTACAAAAATAAAGGGGGTTTCCATCACCAGGGTACAACAGAATGTACCGGGTTTCTTATGGGCAATTGAGAGGTCTAGCTCAGGTTTCAATTAAAAAAAAAAACAAAACATTTTTTTTTTTTTTTAAATTCCTAGGAAATTTGTCTCAAAGTTCTCCTTTGTTCACCAAGTATTTTCATGTTCTAAAGCACTTTGAATGTAAAATTTGAGGGTGAATCATATTTTCGCTTTAAATAAAACTCCTTCCATACTTAAGAATGTGTTTGTCATCGATTGTGTGACTTGCGTGATTGAGCGGTGGTTAGAAGAAATAAGGCAGCCAATAATTATCCTGAGGCTTCACCAAGGTGTGCTTTATTGAGGAAGACAGGATGAAAGAGGCAATGTTTGTGGGAAGAAAACAGATTTTTTTATTAGAGCAAATGATATAGCTGGAAGATAAGGACCAGCTTTTAACCACGGACAAGACAATGTCCATGGATAACAGCAAGTGTGTCCTTTTTTCCCTCCACATGCTATTTACCTGCTGATGGCAGTGACTCACCCTGCAGACCTGCCTTGCTGCCATCCTCGCTCAGGCAGAGCTGTCACCGCGCTGTTACACCAGGACAATAAAAGTCATGTTCTCATCTGCCAGGTGGATGAATTCGTTAAGGGATTTTTTGGAGCAGGTCTAGACACGGGGAAATGTTACATTTCCGTGCTGCAGGTCCCACCTCGCTCTGGTGGTTTTTCTGCTAACTGAGGAGCCCAGGGAGATGCTGCTGGTCCCAGCAGCCAGCAGCTGTCTCACACTTTGGTGGCCTTTCCTCTACTAAATGTCACAACACTTTTTTAAGTGACAAAGGCCACTTTGGAGAGCTGGCCATAGAAGTCGGACAGCCTCCTGCAGCGTTTGCCTGTCAGATGCAAGCTCAGCATTGCTCAGCCCAGGCCGTGAGAAGCAGCCACTGATGACCACGTACACAAGGGCCCCATCCATACAGTGCTGTGATGGGCAGAGCCCCGTTTTTCTGTTCATCTTCCCATTTTATCTCATGTGCTCCCTTTTTTGAGGTGACCCACCTGAGCCCTGCACTGGGGCCATGCCTGCCCTTTCTGCTCCATGGGTCTGTGGAGGAGGAGGAAAGCAGGCAGGGAAGGAGGGTTTTGGTGACACGGCTTGTGAGCAGTTTTGGGACATCCTCCTAGATGGGGGGGGGGGGGGGGGGGGCATGGTCCTCAGCAAAACCTGAGTCAGAAAGGGTTTAAAGCACTTTATAACCATGAAAGCCAATGTCTCTGCTCCTGACTCCCTGGCGCCATGCACACTGGATCCACGGTTGCTTCAGGCTCTGTGCCGGAAAGGAGAAAAGTGGAAAAAAAAAAAAAGAAAATATGGAGAAATGGCCAAATGTGCCTTGTCATCCCTGCAGGGCTGTTCCAACCCTAAGCTTCATGTCTCTCCCTGACTTCCATCTTCCACTGGCTGTTTCTGGGGCCATGGGTGCTGTGGGCAGCTGGGGATGTGCTGGGGACACGCAGTGCCTGGCTCTCCTCCCAGCACTCGTTGCTGGCTGATGTCAGCCCTCCCACGAGCAAGGATGCATCCTGCATCCCCTGCAAGCAGTTGGTCGTGCAGAGCCCCACCGAGACCAGGCACATCCGTGGTGCTTCACTTTGGGAAACTGAGGCACGCTCATGGGCATCCATTGCACCCTTGTGCACCCAAACTGCACCCTGCAGACCTTGGCATCTGCCGGGTGGCTGGTGGGGCAAATATTGCAGCCCACCACAGCCTGCAGAGCTTTAAGACCTGGACTAAGTGAATAACTACCATGTCCTTTCCTTTACATCCTACAACACACCCCTAGTTTGCCCCTGCTGTGTTGAAACTCAAGCCCAGAGGACGCACAGCCACGGACGTTGAGCAGAGCCAAGAAAATGACTGAAGTGTCTTTGAAAACTGACTGCAATATGAACCGAAATCGCAGCAACGTACGAGGTGTAAGCCTGGTGGTCAGCAGCCTTCAGAGAGCGGGGATTTACCACGGACACCTGCTGGGGAGCAGGGAAGGAGCAGCCCGGAGATCTCCCAGCATCTCGGATGGACGGACAGACAGAAGATGCTCTGCATGGGCCAGGCCCCCTTCGCATGACTGCCACTTGGGACAAGTTAAAAACAACCCCAAAGAAATCTGGGCTTGCAAAGTGAGGGAACACAGAGTTTGCATTGGAAACATCTGGAGCAGCAAACAATGTCTGCGCTCCCCAGGGGCAGGGGGTGGCAGACCAAATCCGTGCAAGTCTGTGCTATGTTCCTCAGGAGGAGAGGTCATGGGGACCCTCCGGAGTCAGAGATCACCCCCGAAAAAAGAGAGCAACAGCAAACATTTGGGAGCCTGCTGAGGTTTGGCAGCTCCCCATTGCAGCTTATTTTGCCTTGTGAAGAGAGGGTCAAGGCAGGACCTAACAGCAGCCTCCAGCTCTTTGCAGGACAGATAGATGGATGGTGGGGCAGATGGGTCATGGTGATGGCAGATGGGAAAACAAGGAGCAGGGGACACAAGCTGAGGAGGTTTGGGAGGTCCATCACAGGGATGCTGCAGCACTGGGATGGACGGGTAGGAACAGCTCCATCCCTGGAGGTTTTCAGGGCTTGCCTTGGCAAAGCCATGGGAAACCTGCTGTAATGACGGTGACAGTGCTGCTCCACAGGGAGAAGGGGTTGGGGGTCTCCAAAGTCCCTCTCAACCAAGAATTGTGTGGTGCTACCGGAGGGAGATGCAAGGACCTGAACATTACCAGCAGCAGTGCTGAAGAGACACTCTGGTGCCTCCTTCTGTGAGGCTTGGACACAAACTAGGGCAGAAGTTGCTTGAGTCATCCAATGTGAGATAAGCCCATTAAAAATGGGACACCTGGACCCAGGAGTAGGGGAGGACACTGATGCCTGGCACGGCAGGGGATGCCAGAGGGGCTGCAGGGACTGAGAAGGGCTGGAGGGGGCTGGAGGGAAAATCCCAGGGATAAAGCTGCACATGAGCCTTCCTCTGCTCTCCTGGAATGAGCTGCTCTGAGCTTTTCAAAGCAAAGATGGTAGGCTTGCATTTAAAGATTTTTTTTTTTTTTTTTTTGGCAAGTTTAAAAGCCTTACAGTCACTTTGGGGAGCTCTCGATAGGAAATGGTCTAGACAGTTCCCTTGTGAAGACTTCCCCTTCCCACTGTGGAGGAAGGGCTGGAAGGAGAGGGAAGGAAACAGCTCTCACCTGGGGGTGTCGCTGGGTGGCCGCAGGTCCCCAGCCTGGCTCCTGGCTTTCCTCTGGTCGTGTGTGTTCAAGGAGTGAGGGCTGTGCAAAGAAGGAAGTGTGAAGAGGGCTCTTTGGGCCACAGCCACCAAAAACAGGGGGGCAGGAGGTGCAGGACCTCTGGGTACCCTATACCCTGGGGAGATGTTTGCTCCACCAGAGCTGGTGCAGCACAGGGAACTGCACAGCCCTGCGTTGTCTTCTGGGTGGGCAATGTCCATTTGAACCTTCTAAGATGTGGGCAGATCTTTTCTGGGCAGAAGGACGAGGAGCTGTGCCATGGGGAGCTGAGCAGCCACTATACAAACACATTCCCCAAAACACATACACACACAGCCCTTTATGTGAGCATACACATAGATGGGTGTGTGTAGAGATGGATGCAAAGCAAATGGCACACAGAGAGCACATGCTTCACCAGGAGCTTTCTTCAAGCAGCCTCAAACCTGGAAACCCTCTGGGGCTGAGTGACCTGTCCCCGTGTCCCCTCTCCAGCGGGGGTGATGGACATGGGAAGGACATGCAGGCGAGAAGGGGGGCACAAGGAGATCTCCTTTTCACCCACCCCCCAATCCTCATGGCCCCCAGGTTCTCCGGACACCCCAGATCTCATGCTTCCCTCGGCAGCTCGCCAGCTTTCTGGCCAGGGTGACACCCGGGTTGTTCCAGCCGTGGCACAGCTGGATCCGAGGACAGGACGAACAAACCCAGTGCTTGTCTACAAACCAGCAAAAATGAACCCATTGTTTCTCAAACAATTTTGGGAAGCAGTTCTGGAGTCACCGCAGCTCTTCAGTAGTGGGAAAAGGCTTGGGATGCTTGGGGAAGGTGGGGGGCACAAGGCTGGAGATCGCCTGCAACCAGATGGAGAGGTCTTCTCTTCCCTGCTTGTCTCCAGGCTTGGGGAGCGAGCTTTTCCTGAGCAAAATCTTCCTGACCACAGAGGGGAGGCGTCCCCACTGCCGGTCCTGCTGGCCGTGCCTCCCATCGCAGCGTGACGCAGGTGTCCCCCCCCGTGCCTCCCAGGAGGCTGCCGTGCCCCACGCGGTGCCTAATTACTCCCTGCAAATGGCATCCTAATTTCCCTCCAGTTTGCTCTGTTTTTTGTCACTGACATGTTTTCAAGCTATTAATGACTCCCATTTGGGGTTATTCTTGGCTCTTCTGGAGGAAGCTGGGCTGCCAGCGAGCGGCCAGACCTCAGAGGCGGCTGTGCCAGCACCACGCCATCGCCAGGGAGGAAATCAAGCAGAACCCACTGGTTTTAACAAGTTATTTGAAAAGCAGTTGCTTTTGCCCATGATACTCTTCTTCCTGCTTTTCCTGCCCCGTAAGACACCATTCTGTCTAGCTGTAGGGCAGCTGCCAGCTCAGGGAGTGCAGCGGCAGGACTGGGGACAGCCCAAGCCCCTCACCTCCCTGACCATACCTGGGAACAACCACCTCACCCAGAAAAACCCTTTTTGCAGCAAGTTGTAAGTCACAGAGCCACCCAGCACCTCTGTAAGCACTTCGTTTTTGCACCCCAAGGCAGGGAAAATCCTTCTAATTACGTATCGTTCTCCCGAGGTCAGCAGGAGAGCGTGGGTGGGTGGGAATGGCTCCTGCTGCTACGGCTCCAAGCTAAGAGCTCTCTGCCAGGCACTGCTTCTGGGGAGAAATAATGCATTTGAGTGACTTTCTAGACCTCTGCATTCCCTGTTACCGGCCCTACAATAGCAGCTTTCCATGTGGCAGAAAACACCCTGGGGGATGCATGGAACAGGAGGGGACTTCATATATATATGGATATAGATATAGATATAGATACAGTTGCTATGACATGATTTTGCTCTGGCACCTGTCACTCTGGTCTGAATTTGCCCTTGAAGGGGACAGTGAAGAACATGCACAGCTGTTTTGCCAAAAGATGAACCAAAAGCATGATGCATCCATCTCCACACTTATCTTTTTCTCCCCAGACTGATCTACCCACATGCAATCTGCCACTCTGCAAGTTCTCTAGTCTTCCATGAAGTCCCCAGGGTGTTGGTGAGGAGCTGCTCTGGTTTATGAGCATGCCTAGAGTCTTTTCTATAGCTGGGTTAAAATCTTTGTTCTTTTTCCCTTCCCCATTCCCCACATTCTCCAGGGAGATTGGGGAACATTTCCAGCCAGTGAGGAATTTTCCACCTAAACACTTTTCTGACCTAAAATTACTTATCATTTCTGCAGAAAACACTTAGAAAACAACTGCTCACTCAACAAACAAAACCCGTGGTTTTTCAGCTTCCAAAGAAAAGGAACTTTATCCTGCTCGGTGGGCACCAATAAATATTTTTTAATCAAAAGCCTTTGCTGCAAATAAGCATCCCCATTATCTGTCCTGAGGGGCCCATCCCCAGAGTTTCCAGCCCCCCCCCCAGATGAGGGCTGCGAGCCAGCAGCACATCAGCTTCCTGCAGAGCTGCTCAACTTCTTAAAACCACCAACACTCGGAAGGAAAGCCAAGGAACCCATCAGGCCCAGCCAGCAGGACTTGGCTGCCAGAGATGGTTGAATGCTGAACGCACTTCTGACGGTGCTGTTGGCAGCTGTGCTTCCCTGGGCTTTGTGGACCCATCCTTGGAAGTGCTGCTGCTGCTTAATAACAAACACGTGGGCATCTCGGCCCCTTCCCCTTCCAGCACCAGGGTGTGGAGCGGAGGTAGAGGGCAGTGATGCTTCGTCTCTCCCCCTGGAGCAGCAGCTCATCCCAGCAGGCAGGACCTGCCTGAGCTCAGGGCTTGGCTGCAAGTCCTGGGCTGGCCTCGGTGCTGAGCTGGCAGCTAAATGTGCTCCTCCAGGCCAGATGAAGGGAGGGTCAGCGTCTTGCTGCAGGGTTGAGGGCTGCCACCAGAGCAGGGGATGAACCTCCTCAGCCTTCCCTTTGCTTTTTGTCCCCTGATTTACCCTCTTCAGATGCCTCCTGAGTTCCCGGCCACCTGGGTTCTCCTGGGGCTGGGAGCATCTGGAGGGGGTTCCCTCACAGCTGGACTTCTGCTCCTTCAGTGCTTGCATTGTTTCAGTGCTGCCCACGGTCACAAGGACTGGAAGATTTCCAGGAAGACTGCTCCCACCCCAAGTGGTTTCCATCAGGAACCTGATGAGCTGCAGCAGGGCTCACACTGTACCTGGAGCCATACAAGGCCTGAAACCTGCCCACAGGTTTCACCACACAGGTTCTGGCTGCGTTCACAGGCTCCTTTCCTTGGGTGAGTCAGGGAAGTCCCCGTCACCAAAACTTTCTGCCGGGGCATGACAGCAAGGATAGTTCCTAACACCTTTTGCCCCATCCTTTCCACTGCCTGTCCCCCACCTTGGCTGCTAAACCCCAACACGGGCACAGCAGTGCTGAGGCTGCACATTTCTGGGAGCCTTTTCAGGTCCTCCAGACCCAAACCCTGATGAGGTCTGTGACCTGCTGCCACCATCAGGGACAGCACGGGGATTTCTGCTCACCCTGGCAGGTTCTTCAAAGGTAATCTGAGCCCTCAGCTCTACATCCTTCCACACAAACCTTGCCAGCTGTGGTTGTCCAGACTTCAGAAGTGCCTACTCAGTTTCCTCAGCCTTCCTGTCCTAGCATACCACCTGCACTGCACGTACGTGATGGATGCATTTACCGGCAGTGTTTGAGGGAGCAAAGCTGTGGCCAAGTTCCAGAGATGAATTTGCAAAGAAGATTCTTAATTCAGGAATGGGGGAGACAAGTGCACCCCACAGATGGGTATCTGGGTACATGGGTATCTGGGTATAAGGATATCTGGGTATAAGGGTATCAGGGTACATGGGTACATGGACACAAGCACGTCTCTGAGATGCGTGGCAGCACATTGAGTCAGTCAGGAGAGGGACGTGGTGGCCGTGCTCCCTCTGTCAGTGTTGGCCTATGCCTGCCTCAGACACGCTGGGTTGAGCTCAGCATGGGGACAAGGAGCTGCAGTCCCACTTCTGGAGAGGGACCTGAGCTTTCTCCAGTTCAGTTTTTACTCAGAAAGAAGCTTGGGCAAAAAGCAGAGGTGTCCCAAGCTCAGCTGGGAGCTGTAGTGGAGCAGGGAGTGCAGATCTTAGTCCTGCTGGCCAGCCAGCCTGTGCACCAGCTGCTCCTTGTGCCTTAGCTCTGCTCTGTGCTGGGCAAGGAGCTGGCAGAGGCTTTTCCGAGACAGAAATCCATATCTGAGAGCATTTGGAAAAAATGCCTGCTCTTAACTGCCCCATTCCATAGGAATTGAGCTCAGTTTCCACAGTATCACGGCACTCAAATTCCTGGGTTATCCCTTTTCCCCAGGTAGTGCCTGGGAGGGGAATAAATCTGGGCTGAGAGTGCAGAACGACTGGGGCTTGGTGAAACACACAGAGTATGTGGCTTTGCTCCTGCAGGATGCAAAGAGGATGGGAAATTGCCAGCAGGCAGGCAGCAGGACAAAGTGCTACAGGGGGATGTGTCCCTGGGGTGCTGGGGAGGGGAGATGGACGGTGACCATCAGCGGGGCGAGCATGGGCGTGGGGTTACAGGGACCTGAACAATGCCTGCGTGGAAGCACGAGGCTTCCCCCAAGCAGGAGGCTTTGGTGGCTTCCCTTTGTACACACAAACCACAGAAGGCCTTTTGGAGCACAATGAAGAATGTTTTTTCACAATAATTTATCTCCACTGAGATACAAGGATTCTTGAGAGGGGTCTCAGCTCTCCTCTGCGCACTTTCAGGCACCTGGGGGGAGTCCCCTACCCACATCAGAGCGCATACCCTCATTCAGTGGCCCAGCAAAAAAGGCACCAGAAACCCCTCCTAGGACCACATCAGGTGCCTGAGGGCTCTTTGTCATTCCATCCTTAAAAACTTCCAGTGCAATGCATGAATGCGCTGCAGTCCTGGCATCCCAAGCTTGAATCACACCCTGGGACATGGGACAACAGTAATGCTATGATCACAGCAGCCTATATGTTAGCAAAGACAGCTATGCTCATGTTCAGAAACAGCTGTAGAACATGCTGACTATGCCTTATAGGAATATAATGTGGGATTGATTATTTGATTGGAAGCATAGAGATAATATATTTAAAGGGTTGTAAAATCCAACCCGAATTGCTTTTTGATTATTATTGCAAGCGGATTTAAGCTTGGAGTTGCTGATATAAAAACATAAGTAACATAATTAGCAACAAACATCCGTGTGGTGAGGTTTCTTTTATTACTTCATAATTTGAAACAGAAACTGTTTGTGGTATCTTCTGGGAAAAAAAAATGTACAGAACGTCTGCTCCAGACAGTTTGAGACGAATATGCTGGATTCGATGAAAATGAAGGAACAGACTCCAAGGCCTGAAATCTGTTGATTTCTCTGCTGCTGTTATTTCCAGTTAAAGTGTCATCTCACTTGAATTTTCTATCAAAACTTTTTAAGACGGATTTGGAAATGTGTGAACCTCAGTCCCATCAGGATGTGTCTCGCACAGCGTGTTCCATGTAAGGTAGCAAAACCCAGCAGTGTGAGAGCTTGTCTCACAGCTTTTCCTGAGACAGCTGTTGGTGGTGGGGATTTTTCAGCATCTTTTTTACTGAGAAAGAGCCCATCAGCAACGCCACACCATCCCAAACCCAATACTTGCTCCTCCAGATGACCCCCACCGTCTGCTGATCACATCTGGCTGGTCACTGCGCTGGGATTCGTTTGAAACAAACCCAAATCCTTAAAGGAAGAACAGGGATTCCCATATGCCATGACATCTGCAGGGAGAGTCATTTGCCTGAATGCAGCATCTAAAAATTAGACTACCAAAGGTTAACTAGTCCCCTTGGCTTCCCTGAAGGCAGCAGAGCATCTCTTAAGGGCAATTCATCTCCTCGCGATGGGCTTCGCAGGCAGGGCAGATGACTCCCCATCTGGAGGTGCCTCTCGGTGTCTGCAGGCTACCAGGGAGCTTGAGGTGACATTTAAAGCTTAAAGCTAGGTCAGATAGCTCTCCTAGAATTTATAAGTTGCAAGTTTTAGAAGAAGAGTTCTGTGTTTTCCAGCCTCTGTTGTATCGGTGACCCAACAGAGGGGAGGAGGAGCAGGGAGCAGTCACTCGCCTGTCCTTGCCAGAGTGTCCTGAGAAACATCCATATCGGGGAGCAAAAACGTCTCTAAAGAAGATACTGAAGCTGATGAGCTAATTGTTGGCTCTGTCAAAGGATATAGAAAATTTCGTGCCAGTGCCTCCACCACGGACAGATGTGGGGAGGATGTGAACAGCGGTTTCTTGGAGGACTTTTTTTAGGAGAGGCACAGGGGTGTAAAGCTCACTGGGACCAGCCTGGCAGATGCTTCTGGAGAGCCAAGGGAATGAGGGCCTGTAATAGATATATAAAGATATATATCTATACCTATATATGTAATAGATATACAAAAAGTTCTCAGCCAGGCTGGATGTGTCTGGGATCCTTCCCAGGGGTCAAACCAGTGAAGGGTTTCATACCTGCACAAAGCCTGTGCAGCAGGAGGTAGCAGGGAGCTAACAGAGGGTGCAGCACGAGGGGGAGCCAGTGTTGGACAGAGTCATCACAGCAAAACTCACCTGTGAAATTCCAGAAAATGAGTGTATTCCAGTAGTGAGAGCTGAAGATAGTCCCCATGAAGATGTGAAAGACCTTGGCCAACTGCTACAGGCAAACGCTCCAAGACTTGGAGGTGGTGGGGACTGGATGCTGGAAACGGTCACCAGCAGGAGGAAACCTTCGTGGAGTTTTGGGCTCTGAACAGTTCTGCAACTTAGCAAAAGTACTCGGTATCTGCGAGTCACATCAGGACAGCAGCGAGGATTACAGATACAGATGTATCTGCAGGTCTAACAGGGCACTTTCACTGCGGTGATGTTGATTTCTCTGCTGCTCACCAGCACCCAGAGGACATAATGTGTCGAACTGGAGGTGTTTGCAGATGAGAGATAACAACTGTTGAAAAATTAAATTAAGCGTCTTTAGAAAGTGTGAGCTGAGGTGCAGAAACAAAACAGCTGTAGCTGCAGCACCTGGGAAGCGCAGTGAGAGCTCGGGGAATGCAGGAGGGTGATAACATCTCGCTGTTTCACCCAGCAACAGGTCCTAGAGGTAAATTGTCACCGGGCCAGGGAGAGGGAAGCGGCCCTTGGAGCCATGAGAAAGCATGCGGGCAGGTTTCAGGAGGCGCATGTGGTCCTGCCAGTCCTTTTATCTGTGCTTTCAGTGCATGTGCTAACATTTATGTTCCCAGGGCCAGTTATGGCTTCATTTAACCCTTCTGTTTGACTCACGTGCTGGCAGCCTATCTGCCCACTCAGGCAGGGAGAACACCATGGGGTGCTGGGGGGGGGAAATCCTCTGTGCTTGGAGCAGCACTGCTGGCATCCCCTGGTCAGGGTGGGGGAAGCTGCCCTTCATACACAAGCAAACATTTGCAAAAAATGCATACCATGTGCCTGGAGAACCGCAGGACACTCTGCTCTTACTTCTGAGCTCACAGCTGCCCGGAGGAACAGAGGTGCAGTTCGGTGGCAGGGGATGCTGTGGTTGGCAAGTGCTGTGACACAGGGCACGTGGCTGTGACACAGGGCAAACACGTGGCTTGAACCGGGGCTGTGGCAGTGACTGGAGGGACAAACAGGTCAAGAGAGCAGAGCTCCTTTAGCAGTCCAGGGTTTGCCCTCCCCAGTCACACTGCAGGTCTGCCCTCCTGTTGAAAACACCAGCAAATTTTCACCTCTCTGGTGCCAAATTCCTGCCTGTCCAAAGGCAACTGACACAGCAGACCCAGACAGGGTCATTTACCTTTTTCTCTCAAATGGAAGCAGAAGGACAAATGTTCTTTCACTTTTTCCAGGCAGCCCAAATCAGGCTGCTACAGCAATTTCAAGACAGCTTTCCTCCCAAGTGGTTCTCAGTCTCAGTCCTGGCCAAAGGGCCATAGCAGCCTCTACCAACAGCAGATAAGGGAGCTGGTGAGGGAACTCGCACAAGCACAAAGTGCTGGTAGACAGAAAAGCTAACAGCAGTTTTTAAATTCTGTGTTAAACCTTCAGCTCCACAAGGAAACCTTATGGACTGCTTTAACAGCAAAGAACAAACCTGCAAATATGGCACGTGAGGTCTGTGATGAAACCTCATGAGCAATACAAGGGTTTGCATGGATGAGAGAGCAGTGGTGGATCCTGTCTATAACTGGAGTCTTTCAAGCAATGTGAAGCCAGCTTTAGCTGAAATTGCAAAGCCTGCTATTGCTGGAGAAGTGGAGGCCCATGGTGTCCCGGCTTGGGATGTCTAGTCCCAGCTTGCTCAAGTGTTATGAGATTGATGTAATAAATGTGAGTGTTGTTTGCAGAGCACAGAATTGGAAAGGAAATCTTGGAAAAGCTAAATCCAAGACTGTCAAGAGAGATGTGGTTTCCTTTCCCTTTTTCTATCCATCACACCTGCCAAACACCAAGGGCAACCCCAGGAGAACATCCCACTTTCACTAATGGAAAAAAGAGTTTCAGGTTTGTAAGGGCTCACCACTTGCTGCCAGAGGAAACAAAGCAAGAGAGCTTTCTACTTCACAGATGTACAAAAGGCAGGGCATGCTGCACCTTAAATCTGGCCAGGTCAGAGAGCTGTAACCAAAGGATATCTCAGGCTTCTACCGTGCAGGTGCCGAGCGCTGCAGGAAGCAGCCTGCTGCAGCCGCTGGACACTTCGAGAGCCAGCCCTGAGCTCTTGGAGATGGATGGACTGCAACTGGGCTGTGTCTCATGTGGTCCATGCAAAGAGCAGAAAACCAGCAGAGTCCCAGTCTGCCATACCTCTGAGCGTGCCCTGGCCCATTCCCAACTTCACACCTTTGTGCAGCTGTGCCCGTGTCTGCTTCTGTCGGTGGGCTGCCCTGGGTCTGTGCTTTGCTGTGCTGTGGCTTTCAGGGAAGTGCATTTCTCTTTTCCTCCTTCCACCCTTTGACTCTTGCCCACAGAGCCTGCAGGTCCACCAGGAGGGAGCACCTCTCACTGTGCCCACCGTACCCCACCAGGATGGAGCTGGGGCCTCAGGATGTTCTGGGGACTCGAGCAGCTCTTAAAGCCAGGGAGCAGCGTGTGTTGGTGCCACGGTGCAGCGCTCCTGTGGGAGAGAGATTTTATGGCCAGTGTTTTCTGTCTGAGGCCACAAGAGATGAGCTTATGGTCCTCACTGGCCCTGAACTCCCACCTCCAGGGTGGTGCCACGCACAGCATCCAGCCCTGAACAAGTCTGGATGTGATCATCCCGTGTTATGCATCTGGAGAAAAATGTTGCCTTTCCCTTAGCGTATAATCAGAGTGGGTAACACTGGACATTGCCTTGGCCAGCCCCTTCTAAATCAGTGGTGTTTCCACTGGTTTAAATCCCTGCTTTCCCCTGACAATGAATTTCAAAGGCTGAATCCATGCCGGGTGCAGAATTATTTCCTGAAGTTTACTCAAACCCCACTGCCTGCCACTGCCAGAGAAGGGGATAAGGGAAGTAGGGAAGAGCTCTTCAAGGAAGATCCCTTTGCACTTAGTGTATAAATGCCCAAGCAAAGACCCCGCCGTGGACATCTGCCCCCAGGGTGGACAGAACCCCACTGCTCTCCAGACCCTGCCACCTGGCTTTATCTCTAAGAACCCAAATCAGCCCTACCAAAATCACCATTTTGGTGGGGTCACACTACTGTGAGGAAGGCACGGACCAGGTCCTGCATCAGTAGGTCAGTTCTTTACCTTTACAACTCTACCCCTGCCATTCCCTCCTCCCTCCTTCCTCCTCCTCCCAGTTTACTCCTGGGACAACCCCACTGGCACCTTTCCCCCAGCAGCTCCTCCTGCCGAGGATCAGAATCACCCCAAAAGCCCCTTGTGGCCCTACCTCCAGCTCCCTGCCTCCACCATAAAACAGGCTGGGATGCTGGCACTTTCCATCTCATGAGGAAGAGGGAGAAACGAGCCCTTAGGTTTTGTAAACATGAATTTAACAGAAATATGTCTTTCCTTCAAATGTTTATTTGCATGACCTGGTCGGTCAATCGGCCTGCAAGTACAGAGATGTTTTCTCAGTAGGCTTCGATACGAAGCAGTCCAAGAATGCCGGGAATCTTCCACGGTGTCAAGTTCGACGTCTCAGGCCCGGGCTAACAATGCAGGACGCAGCCGAAGATCTGCGTGAAACATCCACCCTCCACATCTGTTTGGTTTTAATCGGAGATTTATTATGAACAAAGGCAGCTCTTGGAAGAGATACTCTTCTCTGACATGCCTGCCTGGCCTGCTGGACCAGATGGACAGAAATAGTTTTGCATATTAGTCAAATTCTGGATGGCTATTCACCATAAACTACAGGCAGGCATGAGCAGAATGGACATTATATTGTCATTGATTTATAGAAGACCACAGAAAATAAATTCTAGCCTTGTATGGGGATGTTAGCCACTTAAGTTTTGGTATTGATCTCAAAGCCAAGAGGCTGCAACTCCAGGTTTTTGTAGCCCCAAAGCCAGTAGCAGTAAAAGTTTATATTATCCCTGGTGAATTTGTTCTGCACATTGAATTGGAAAACTGATCTGAGAAGCAGAATAGCAAATTAAATTGTTACACTGGAAACCTGGGGACGTATTTCCTAGGCTGCAGTTCCAGAACCTTGCTTCTTACTACCTGCCTTTGAAAAATAAATATTTAACAAGGCGAACGTATCCTCCTGCACTTGTAATTAAGGGGAGATAAATTGCATTCCTAATTATTCCCAACAAAAGGAAAAGCAATTTCCTCCAAGATCAGTGAGAATTCCCATATCTCCTCGGTGAAATAAGAGTGTAATGAATTGGGTGAGGAGCTGATCGAAACCAAGAGAGGACGTTTCACATCTGATGGGGAACGAAAGGCAGCGCACATCCCTGCTGCGTGGCCCTGGGTCCAAGGAAGGGCTCTCTGGGCTCTTGCTAATGGATATGGGAAAGTCCCTGTCCCGGGCCTCAGTCTCCCATTTCTAATGCGAGGGTAATATTGGCTAGCGCTCACAGGGATTTGGTTGCTGGAACATTTTTTTTCTTAATGCCAAGATACGAATTGCAACATCTCATGGAAAAATGCTTTTAAAGCATATTTGTTGTTGGAAAATATTCCTATTTGAGCTTAGAATTTTCAAATATTGCTTCATATTTTATGAGAATGTTTTCCCATGGTTATTTTTATTAATTTCAAGGGTTTTTCTTAACATGTCCCAACTGTTAACAAAGTGATTTATCATCATGCCATAGCTCATATCAAATAAAATAAAATGCAGCCTAAGAGATACACAGTCCCAGAGTCCCAGAAGGAGTGTTCAGAGGATGAATCCCAACAGCCCCATGATGGAGGAGCCCAGCACAAGGGAGGTGGCAGGGACACACAGCCAGGAAAAGGTCTCCCTCTGCCACGGCATCTCACCCATTCATTTTATTAAATAAAACCACACCAAGCTGCTTTACTGAACCAAGCCCTTGCTGCATTTTTTTTTTTTCACACTGTTATAACCTGGACTTTCTAGGTAGGAACAAATTGCACAGTCTTAACCCCAAATGCACCCTGCGGCCCCCTATTGCAACACTTGGGGAAGTCACTACTTTCTGAACAAAAAGTGGCCAGAATTAGCAGGCTGGGGAAAACAATGTTTTACTTTTGTTGTTGTTGTTGTTGTTATTTTTTTGGTTTTGTTTTTTTTTTTTTTTGCTTTCCTCCCTCTAACTTTGCTCTTAGAAACTGCTGAATTGTTTTGGCTGAAGTTCACTCCCTTCCCTCCCCTTGCCCCTTAAAAAGAAAATCAGCCTGAGGTGGATGCTCCATTACAGAAAATTTCAGCACAAATGATTTAAATTAAAATTATAACTCCAAGCAGAGTCTTACAAGGGGAGTTTCAGACAGCCTTAATAGGCAATGATGCTATAGATGGGGCTAGTGAATCACTCTTTTTAACTGGATAATATTAATAGTCTCTTTGCACAATTATATCCAGAAACAGCAATTAAAATAAAAATCAGAGAGGGTATAAACTCTGGGCCAGATCCTCAGCCAGTGCTAATTGGTGCAGCACACAGAAACCAACTGACCTCAGCAGATTTGCACCGGTTTAGAACCCGCTCGCAGGAACTGGAGGTTTCCTGCCTCCCTCCTTGTACGTGGATCTTTTTTTTTTTCTCTATTACAGCCAAAGGCACAATTAGTTTAACCCTAACACGGGAAAGAAAAGGAACCTCTTCCCAAAGAAAATGAAAAATAAGGCTGCTTAGGAATAATTGCTGATTACTTCCAGTCCGATAGGCTTTTTCTTTTTTTTTTTTTTTTAAATTGTATGTATATATATTTTAATTGCGAGGGTTAAATATAGCATCCTCCAGGACTTTTCTCTCCATTATATCATTTGATGAAGAGAAAGAGGGTAATATGGGACAGTTCTTTGTTTCAGCCTAAAAGCAGGTGCAGTATCTGTTGCTCTGGGAACCAAAGGACTTAATTGGCTTTACCTGTAGAGAGAGGATTAATGCATGTGAGAAGTGTCCTGTTGAAAAAACAAGATTTCACTGTGTATTAGGGATGGTACCTGCTAATCTCCAAACCCTGAGCACATACAAGCAGAGAGAAGAGAAAATCAAGGAGGTATGGATGGGTTTTCTCCTATTTTGCTTCCTCTTAGTTCAAAATCTACATCTGTATTTAATCTGTTTTCAGCAGACAAACAATTTGGGAATTTCACTTCTCTATCAAGTTTTTTTTCTTATTTTATGCCACTTTTATAGAAGGTGGTAGATAACATCATGTCATTGGCAAATTTATATAGCATTCTTGGCAACTGAGAAGCTAAATGGCCCCCAAAGTACCTTAATTTTTTTTTTCTATAAAAAAATGGGATTACATAAAAAGAGCTTTTTTTTTTCTTTTTTTTTTTTTCTTTTCCATCCTTTCAAAAAGGTAACAAACAGGAACTAGGGAAATGAAAAGGAAGGAAGTTTTAAAATATGTATGTTGAAGTCAACATCTGGATTTGGAGATCCAGGAGATGTCAGCTTCGTCTAGCTACAGACCCCTGAGGAAAGCCTGTCTGACCCTGCACATGAAGACCAGCACCACGAACAGCCCTGCTACATCTCGGAACCCAGGACAAGGCGCAGGAAGCATAGAAATGATGCTGAGATGCCTGGTGGGGTTTTCCTGCCCGCACTGCCTTGCAGCAGAGCTCAGCATGTCCCTGTCTCCATTTGCAAATGCCTCTGGAGGGCTGGCCTCAAGGTGAGGAGCCCCCCGAGCTCACGCGCTTTACCAAATTGTGAAACAGGCAGGAGGACACCATGGGGCCAAGGACCTGGATCCTCGTGGGACAGCTCTGGCTTGATGCCCCAGCCCAAATGGATCCTCTGCCCCTGCTCAGCGGGATGGCAAGGTGGGGAGATGTCAGAGCTCACGGGCCTGAAAATTGAGTTGAGTGGCAGGGAAGGTTGCCCTGGTGTCACCATCACTTGGGATATCTGCTCGTGCTGCTCAGTGTGAGGGATTTTGGGTCTGCTCTGTAAAAGGCTGCTTTGTACCCGGGGTCCTGCCTCCTCTCTGCTCTAGCAAGGACTAAAGCAGCCCCTGCAAGAAGCCGTCAGGGAGGGAAGAAATCCACACGAGCCTCCTTGTCAAAGGAAAGGCAGTGAGAGACCCCCATCCACACAGCCCCAGCCTTGACTATCCCCAGCTCGTGCAGTGACGGTGCTGCCATCCCCCAAGAAGCCACAGCCTGTGCCCCTGCTCCTCCTCACCCTGTGCAGGCTCTGCTGGGTTGATCCAACAGGCACAAGGCTGGGAGCAGAGCCCCGTGGGTGACAGATCCAGTTTGATCCCCCGGGCCCAATTAACGGGTGACCCATGATCACCATGTCACAGAGGTGCCCAGGCACTGCCGCCTCCAGCCAGCACCAGTCGCGCCTGCCTGCTGGATGTCCGGATCCTCATTCAATGCACAGCTGGAAGGAAATGCCATGGAGAGGGATGGGCCTCATGGCTTTTATTTCCTTGTTGTATAAATGATTAAATACAAATTGAGGCAGGGTTTCCACCTCCGTTGCACTAGTCCCCAGCACGGAAAGGGACAGCTGTGATGGGCAGGAGCGAGGATAACCACAAACCTTGCTGCTTTCTGCTAAGAGCAAGAGGTGAAAACAGCACAGGCTTCAAATCAGATGGAGAAAAGATTCAATCTCAGATTTTCCAGTCCCGCTGGGTCTGCTTTCCCCAGGGGGTGAACAGCTCAGCTCCGTCTACGCAGATGTTTTTTAGAAGGAATGCTCTGGTTTGGAAAGGGGCCACGTTTTCTGGACCAGCTGGGAGGACAGCATGGGTATGCCCCATTGCAGGACTTCTGCATGCGTTTAGGACTGTGAGATGAGCTCCCCAGGAGCTGCTGATACCCATGTGGCCTGAAGGCACCCAAGCTGGTGCTTTGTGAGCAGCAGCAGTGCCAATTGCTGCATTTGATGCCCTCCAAGGTGCTGAAGTGCGTTGCTTGGAGCAGCCTTGGAGGAGTCACAAACGTGTGCAGGGTGCAATGAGCACAGTAAGGGCTCTGGGAAGTGGGCAGGCAATAGCAGCCTCCAGATCACTGCAGCCATCCTCAAACCAGTGCCTGGAAAAAGTACTTGGGCAAGCCCCAGGGTGCCTTTTCCTGCCCACACCATCTGGGCTTCAGGGTGCACTTTGATGGCCAACCTCCAGAGATGTGTGATCCAGGAAGCCTGCGGCCACCCAAGGCTGGGGATGGCATCTCTGGTGTCCTGAAGACACCCATAAAAGCAGTGAAACAGGACAAGCCCTGCAGGGTGGGGTTGCTACAGGACAGCAGGGCCAGGGTCTGCTCCGCGGCATGGCTGGCAATCGCAAGCTGGGCATCATCGCCTCCTTTTCCTCCCAGCACATGACATCCTCATGAAATACAATGCTTGGCTCTCCTGCTGTCTTTCTTAATGTCCTCTTCAAAGCTTCAAAGTATTTAACCCTGCAGTAAATTCGCACCAGGAGAGAAGCTATGAATATTATCTTCTTGCCTGTTTGAGGCAGAAGGAAGCAAAAAATCATTATTTTTTTATAATGCCAAAAATTCAGCAGTAATGAGTGAGGCACCCCTTCCTCCCTAAATATAGTAGGATCAAATTAAAAGTCAAGATCTTTGTTGCTGTTAAAAATAGCTAATGAAGTGACAGCATTTGCTCAGGAGCTGGCTCTCCCATGTGAGCACGCTGCCAGCCTCTGCCAAGCCGCAGATCATCAGCAAGTTTAGAAGTGACATGCACAATGGCAGCAACCAAGTTTTGTAAGCACAGTCTGGGGAGAAAACAGTGATTATGCAAGAAAATATGGCAAAAACAACCATCTGCTTTATTTTCTCCATTTGTTTGCCCATTGGGTTTTGAGTCTGTAGGGCTCAAGTTTTTTCTACGTTTTCTCCAAAACAAATAATTGGCTTTTTTTTTTTTTTTCAAGGAAGCCTGAGATTATCACATAATCACCTGCTGCCCAGAGGCGAGGTGGGGAGGCGATGCCATGATCCCCAGCAGGGCCAGAAAGCCCAGCAGGACTTGGGAGCGAGGTGTGCCTGGACACACGGACGGGAAGCAACGCTCCGACCTCCCGCTTCCAGAAGTGTGTGAGAACCAGTGAACCCTTCCCCTCTCCCCCGAGACTTGTGATTGCAGAGACTTGCCATATAGGCTTGTAATTAATGTAGCGGATCCAGAGAAATAAAAAGCCTCTGGAAAAAAAAATAAAAAAATAGTGTTTTCCCTTTGCGTGCCAAAACATATGCCTTTCATTACACCTCTGGCTTGTGCATCTCCCATGTGCTGCGGGAGGGGAAACAAACTCCAGTGATTTCACTGCTGCTCCCTGGTCATGCTCCTGTTCATATTTGAGGAGTTATCTCCCAACAGATAATGCTGGCTTGGAAAGCATCATCTGTGCCTGAAAGCCACATGGTGAGAAAGGGGGAAAAACCCCGGCCTTGCTGTTCGCTGGTAGTAAATCCTCCTTCCTGGGAGATGCCGGCATTCCTGGGTGCTGTCTGCCTTCGAGGCGAGGGTTTTGCTCCTTTCATCGCAGAGGTGCTGGGAGCAGCAAGCAGCAGGAGTCCCCTTTATCAGGCACAGCTGCAGGGAGATTCCTCGGCTTCATTTTCCTATAACTCATATTTAAAGACCAACAAATCATCCCGCACACATAAACACACACAGAGCGAATCGGAGAGTGGAAAAAGGAGCTGCATTAAGAAACATGCAGCTTGGGGCAGCTTTTGGAGATTCACCATTAAACAGATCCTGAGGACCCCAAAGATGTTTTTTTACCCACCCTGCAGAAGGGCAGTGAGCTGATGTGTGCCCAGAAATGTGGGTGTTCTTCTAGTGACACATCAGGATATTCAGTCAGGTCTTCAGTGCTACAGGGCCGAATCTTTCACCCAGCTATTTTTATTACGAGCCTAGTAAACTTCATTTAAAAGGGTCGCCTTCCTGTAAGCCTGTTCTGAGGGAAGGGGTGGCACTGCACATCAGCCCCTGTCCTTGCATCAGCAGAGCAGGGGCTTGCCAGTAACTGAGTGCCCACATTGAAGCTGACCATGGGGCAGCTTCTTACCGGCATCCTTCCCCTGCAGGTGAGGGTGTGAGGAGGGGAGGCACCACACTGCACACAGGTGGTGATTGACCCCGAGTGAGCCATGTTTTAGCTACAAACCCAGCCCAACCTCTTCAGGTTGCTGCTGGCAGCCTGGGAGCCAGGGGTGGTGGGGAATAGAGGTCTTGCGGATGAACCGATCCCATCCCTGCCCACTGCAGAGCCCCAAGCCTGTCAGCAGCCACTGAAAAGCAGAAGCAAGAGTCAAGATGTCAAGCGGATGACTAAATAAAGATTTAGCCTCACGTCTGCTGCTGGTGTGAATCAGCCCAAGTCCATGGACGTCAGCAGAGCTGAGCCCACCCGGGTGCCCAGCCTTCCCTGTCCTCACTGCCACCACTCCCCCGTGCCCTCTGCATCATGTTTCTGTGCTCACAAAGCTGATGTGTCATGGTTGCAGATTAAATCAAGGGACGGAGCATGCGGGACAATGGCTGCATGCTCATGAGCACCAGTACCACGAGCGTGTTGATGTAATTAGCCCTGTGAAGCATGGCTAGGCCACCTGTGTCAGTGTCTCTCCCCCCAGACAGTCGTGCTGTGATGCGACGTGGATGGTGGCAGTGGAGGGTCTGCAGGCTGGCGGTCCCCAGCAGGACACCCCGGTGTCTGAGGTCCATTTCTGCAGAAGATAGGGGTGAGATTTGAGCACTGCCCACACCACCCCAGGTGGGTGCAACATGTCCCAAAGATGTGGGACATCTACAGCTGTGGGACCAGGGGCGTTGTGCAGAACACGGCACGTGCCAAAGCTCAGCTGGTGCAGCCTGGCTCTACCCAGGGCCAGCCTCGAGCATGCGTGAAGGTGTAAGAAGGGGCAACAGCATGGGAGGAAATCTGGGATGGGGACCAGGAGAGCCAAAGCTGTGACCGCTGCCCACTTCACTCCTTCAAAAGTGCATTTTCCAGCACGAAGAGCACCTGTGCGAGAGCTGTGACCCAGTCTGAGCCTCTCCACAACAGTCTGCATGGTGGAGACAGGGGAGAGAGACCGCAGGTTTTGGCACATTCACAGCCCTAGGGGTGCTGGGTGGAGGTGGGGAGGTGACAGTAGCAAGGCTCGTATCCGAGCATTGTCCCATCTCTTTATTCAAGGAATGAAAAGGAGTTCAGGAGGCTACTCCAATTATTCCCCCCCCCCCCCCAATTAAAATGTAGATTTTATTCCTTCTTCCACTGAGCCTCATGCAGAGAATTAAACACAAGATTAATGAGGTGCCTAATGGTTTGTGTGGTCCCACTCAGAAATAAAGCAACTGTTTGCTCCGTGTGCAACTGGGTGTCTGGGAGCAGCCAGTTTCCCTCCCGATGATGTGCACTGCTACCAGTGACAACAGCAGATGAATGTTGATGCTGCGTGCCAAGCTGTTGGGAAAAGCACTGTCACAGATCTGAAAGCAATGCACTCAAACTTGCTGCTTCGGATCAGGGATCTGAGGACAACAGCTCCAGGAAGAAGCAACACCTGGGGTTTGGGAGCACGACGTGGCTGCACTCGGGACTGCTCGAGGTTGCTGTAATGGCAGGGTCACTGCCATCCTGCTGGGACACCAGCTCTTGTCCAGAGGTGGCACAAAGCTGCTGGCGGCTCAGCACACGGTGTCATCCAGAGCCACAGCCCCGTGGGTGGCCGTGAGAAGCATTGTGAGCCCCGTGCAGGTTGGCCTGCATCCCTGGCGGGCCATGCAAGTGTCTGCTCTACACCCGTGGCGTGTGCTGGAGGCCTTATCTCTTACTCGTCCTCCTTCTTTTCTCAAGGACCACCCAGTTGAAATTCTCACTTCCAAAATACTTGGCCTCTGTGCCAAAACCACATGGTCTCCTGCTCCAGACACCCGGGCTTCTCCCTGCCATGGCTGGGACCGAGAACAGCAGGCAGGGATCTGAAATGCCTCCTGTTCCAAGAGGCACAGACTCGTGCCTCTACATCCACACAGAGCAGGAGCTCAGGGATCCAGGGTGGCCTGGTGTGTGCAGGCATCACCGCTGGGTTCACCACCCAGCTCTACCTTTGGAACCACAGGTTGAAGGGTTTTCCTTCCAGACCGCAGAGCAGGAGGGACCCCAGGAGGCTGTGTGAGCCATCCCCTGCCAGATAGTGCCACCCCATGTCCCGGGTGGGCACCTGCCTGGCCAGACACCTAAACCACTGCTGAGACCCCAAACCTCTTCTGCAGCCAAACCAAGGACTTCCTCACTCTCCCATCAGGATGACATTCCCAAATCTCTCTTCCCTGGCACCAAGCAGCCCCCCGGCTGCCTGCCCTGCTCCCAGCAGCGGGGCGAGCATCGATTCCTTTCTATTTGCAGCAACCTCTCGCATAGCTGAGGGCTGTTATCACATCTCCCCTCCTTCTAGACTAAACAAGCACTGTTCTCGCAGCCTCTCCCTGTAGGTCGTGTTTTCAGGACCGCTGATCACGTCCGCTGATCACTTCTGGACGCTGTCCCACTGGTCATCGTCCCTCTTTAAATGCGGTGCCCAATCTGGATGCGCTTCCCCGGCTCCATCCTTCCCAGTCACTGGCGGAGAACGAGAATTATCTCTCATTTCTTGTGGACAGCATTTGGATTTATACCTCCCAGGGGAGTGGAGAGGGGAGAAAGCCAACCCCTCCTTAACATCTCCACTAATCACCAATTTGTAACGCTGCCTCCCACTCAGGCTCTCGCTATCTAAATCACAACTCATGGTGCTTCAGGAACCCCTGGCCTGACCCATCCTCGTGTTCCCTGCACCTGGAAAGGGTGGAAGCTCATGATCTGCCCCAACACACCGTGCTGAGAGGTTACGAATGGGTAGACAATAGAGCTAGTCAGAAAAAAATCCAGCTCCCAGCCCCAAGGGGAGGATCAGGAGAAGCTTAGTGTTTTTCTCATAGAAAATCAAAATTCTGAGAATTCTGGGCTGAAAACCAATAATTGCTTTTGTTTTTTCCTTTTTTTCCTTTTTTATTCCAAAAATGTCCTGCATTGTCTCGTGCATCTCTCTGGATCTTGGACTTAGTTCTCTGGCCAAGTCCCATCCCCCAGGACACTCCAGTGCCTGCTTACCACTCAGTTACACTGTGGAGGAGTCTCCATCTACTCTGAGCCATCAGAGATGTCATTCTTTGGCAAAAGTCATCCTGTTTTAGATAGACAAAGCAATTAGTGCAATCCAAAAAACCCACAGTGTCCCAAAGGTGTCAACAAACCCAACGCAGAAGATGTCAGCTCAGCACCAAACCGCTGGATGTGATGAGAACTTGCAGTAGGTCTCGCAACATTTTGCCGAGGGAAGGATGTGCTGATCTCCTCGCTGAATGCACCAGGAGGTCCTGGTTTTGCAAAGCAGGGATCAGGGTGCTGCTCTCCAGCATCCCCATCCAGGCCCTTGTCCTCAGCAAACAGCGTGAGCTGGACGAGCTGCTGCTTGGCCCTGCGCTTGGGAACTTCAGATGATGCAAGAACTGGGGGGGCTCAGCTTTGGCTTTTGTAGAAAGAGATTTGGGAAAGGTAGGCAGGGCAGGACTGGGCACAAGCTTAGATGGAAACACATCTCCCAGTATGAACCAGCTTCCCGTCTGGTCCCTCCTCCCAAAGTGCAGCTGAACGGGACACGGGCTGGCCGAGCCCATGCTGTAAATCCACGAGACGCTGCATTTCCTAACCGAGGGGCTTTTACAGCCCTTACAGTAAGTAATAAAACTTCAGGAGGATTTTCCTGTGGTTAAACACTGAGGCCTGTTTTGGCCAGGCAAAGAGGGCTCTGCTCTGTCCTCCGGATGGAGTGGAGCAGGATTTATTGTTATTTATGTTTCAGTTTAAGCATTACTCAGAAGGTAGCATTAGTCATAAAGCTGGCTCCCCGTGCGGCTACCCTTGTTTTCCTTGTGTTTCTCTTCCTGCCTTTAGCTGAATTCCCTTTGACACCAGCCATCAAACATTAAACTGGACATAGATCACATATTGTCAGGGGCTGGCAGGGCTTGGGGTTTGGCCTGTCTCCGCTCTACAGCTGTTTGGAGAGCTTGCTTTGCTGGAAGGAGGGTGGTCTGTGTCTTCTGCTCTTTGAAGTACAAGGAGCCCCCAGACACGTGCTCAGGCTCTGATGAGCTCTCAGCCCTTCCACGTTCAAATGTCAGCTGCAGAACCATCTCAGACCTCCTGGGCTTGGGCGTCTAAAACCAAGAGCACACCGTGCTCCTCGCCACGTGTCTCCATCTCCTACACCCCCCCATCGTCCTGCCCATGGCTCCTACATGCGGACAACTGCACCTGGAATCGATGCAGTGCCGGGTTGTTCCTCTCCTGTTGTCAGCCTTGCTAACCTTCACCCTTCAATTCACCCTCTCACCACCGCCACACTCCCAGGTCCCCCCGTGTGAGTGTGACATCTCTCTTCTGGCACTGCCACCAGCTCTCCTGGTGGATATGGCTTTGTCTCTTCATCAGCCGCGGGTTTGCTCCTGTGTGAAGGACAAGGCAGCATTGGTGGAGGAGATCCTGAGCTTTGCTCTGCAGGCCAAAAATGCTCCATCAGCTCTGCCTATCACTGCTCCCATCAGACACAGCCCCTGGGCAGGTCCATGAGGGCTGCAAGCCACAGACAGGGGATCCCATGGGGCCACCCAAGGTCTCCATCCCCAGCGACTCCCCCAGCCCTGGACCTCCTCAGAGCTGCTCTTGGTGCCCATGCCCACGTGCCCAGCCAATGCTCTCTGCTTTCCTCCCGCAGCCTCCACACTAGGCAGTGTCTCCAAACACATTTTCCAAAACAGATTAATATTTACTTACCCAAGGCAAAGGAAAATATTCAAACAACAGGCGGCCTCCTGCATCGTGCTTACCCAACCCCTGGCGTTTTCCTCTCCGGGTGCTGTAATTCGGGACGGGGAAGGCAGACAGCCTTGATGTGGTTTTCTCCTTCTCCCGGAGCTTCTCCAGCACAGTCATCCCCTCCTCCCCATGCCAAGTAGCTGCTCGCCTTCTTCTCCCAGCCAGGGCTTAATCGTCCTCCAATATTAGGAAGTTAATGAAGAAAGAGTGTGCCCAACCACTTGGAGCTGGGGAAACAGACTTCTAATTAAGAGTCCCAAACATGTGCCCTGCCCGATAGACTGCTGTGTGCTTCACCATCACTGCTGGAGGTTTTGGAGGGGTTAAACCTGCAATTTGTTAGGGGCTTTTCACACAGCACCCGCAGCACTGCCCATGTCCTCAGGGTGTGTGTGATGGCAGTGAACTGCACGGGATCAGGAGGGAATCCTGCTTTACTATCTCATTCCCCAGCTAGCTAAAAGGCCTCGTTCAAAATACCAGAGAAACCTCAGCCTATGCTATTATTAGTTTTCAATTTTAAGTTAGCAGATTACAGAATTCAATCTCCTTTTTTATAACAGGCCAGAGCAGTGCCCTGGCTCTGCAGAGATGTTAATATGTAATCCAAGACGTGAGAGCAATGGGGTGAGTGCAGGGAAACACACAGGGAGAGACCATGGCCCATCAGGGGCTGCAGGGGTGGAGGTCATCATCTCCGGGTTTTCTGCTGAAAGCATTGGCTCCTTCAGCTCTGTCAGCAGGGGCAGGCGTCCATCTGGGGCTGAGGTCTCTCCACCTCTCAGAGGGTCCCCATGCAAACCTCCTTGGCTCAGGAGGAGCAGGATCCATCGAGGCAGAGAGACTCTGCTTCAGACACCTGCTTGTGAGAGAGATGCAGTTCTGTGTCCACCCACGGTTGTTATAATTGCTGATATCAACTATAAATAAGCACACCCCATAATTATTTTCATGGATTCTCCTCTTAGAATCACAGCAGACTTTTGGTTCAAAGCTTTGTGGAGAATAAATCAATCAGGGAAGGAGACCGGACAGGCTAAGGTCCATGCTCCTGTGGCTGAGCCCACAAAACCCCCGAGGTGGATGCTGAGAGGGACATTCCTCTCACTCACCCCTGCATGGGGCATCTTGCCCCTTGCAGAACAAGCTGGATCTGGCCCATGGTTTCCCTGAGTCTTGCCCCAAAATGCAAGCAAGCCTCAGCAGATCCAGAAATAGTGGCCAAGCCATTAACAACCCTGGTGCTGCCTTCCTGCCCGCTGCTGGGGCTCACCATGCATGGCAGGGAGGATCAACGGGAACAGGGGATGTGGGGACATGGGGCTGGGTCCCAGCAGCTCCAGAGATTTGGTGCACGGGTTTAACACTCCCACAGCTGGGGCTCCAAAGCACTGGGAGCTGCTCCAAGACCTGTGCAGGGGATGCGAGGAGGGGGATTTCCCCTCTGCATCCCATGGGGTCTGCTACCCTGAGGTAGGGCCATGCCTTCAGGGATAATGGTCTCCCTTATTCTGTACCAGAGCTGGGAAGTTCCTGGAAGAGAGAGGTAGGGATGGCTTTTTAGTGCTGCTAATGCAGAACGATCCCTGCCTGACCCTCACATCACATGAGCCTTGACATGGCAGCGCTGGCTGCGCTTTGCAGGGCAAAGCCTGTTAAGGGCTAAGAGGGGAGCCTGAAGTTTATTGCCCTGCTTGAATTCCACATACCTCCAGCTGAAAAACAAGCCACTTAAAATGATAAAGGGCCTGCTTTTTATTTACTGGAGTGGCAACAAAACTCTCCTGGATACATCTCGCTTGCAGGCCGCATTCATGCAGACGAGGTGCTGCCAGGCACCGACTGTCCTGACACCGAGCCACGGGCAGCTTGCAGGAAAGACACGAAGGGTGCTGCAGTGATGCCTGCCTGGGGCTGAGATTCCCCCTTCCTTGAGTCCTTCCCTGCCACCCTCCTGCCATGCCAGTGTCCCTGTGCTGTGCAGGAAGGAGGCTGGATGGGGGGGAAGGGGTGAAATCGGTGGTGGCTGTCCCAGAGGAGCAGCCAGGAGGGAGAGGGAAGGGGATAGGAAGTTTGGAAAGGGAGGCAAGGTGCACTGCAAAGAGTCAGACTGGTATCCTAAAGGGGTGGAGAGGGTCTGAGGCAGGGAATGACTCCAAAATATTGAGGAAGATGAAGGTAGAGAAGGGGAGGAAGGAATGGTGTGGACCTTACTTGCAAAGGGGAGAAGAAGAATGTCAGGGAGTGGACACCAAAGCCACTGTGAAGGAGGAAAAGCCTCCTTCACCCCATTAGTGACAGTGGGACAGGAGACAGGGGGTGAAGCAGCTCCTGGGGCATGCATCATGAGGGTAAATGCTGCTAGCAGGGTTGAGCCAAACCGTGGTTTAAGAATTCAAGAAACCAGCTTGCCAAACACGAGACCCTGCTTCAGCTTTGTTGAGTTGCAAAGAGCCCCGTTTTTAACAGTTTTCCGGCTCCCAAATCCTCCAGATTTCAGTGCGTTGCAGACAGACCGTGACACCCGCAGTCCCCTGGGGACAAGGGGCTGCAGAAGCAGGCGGGGTGGCTTTGTCTGAGCAATCAGCACTTTGCCAGGCTGCTCACCCCCTGCCATCCCCGCACGTGTTGGCAGGATGCAGATGCAGATGTCTCTGTCTGCCCGTGCGCTCTCTACAGCATTACATCACTGCAGTGAAGCCGCACCAGGTAGCAATGCAGCATACTGCAACGTGAGGGCCGGGGCAGGCTCTTCTGCTTCTCCCTCCAAAATAAACCACAGAGGCTCTGGGTGGGGAACGGGGAAGCTTTTGAATGGCAAATGGTGCTCTGAGCAGCCCAGTCGCCCAGGTGCCTGTTGTGTAGCTGTTGAAGGACAAGTCCAGCAGGTGAAGGTACCTGGGCAGACACACAGTAGGATGTGAGCCAGCAGTGATTTCTGCCACTGTGATTTAGAGGTTAAGGCAGAAAAAAAAAGGCTCCACTCCACGTGCCACCCTTGGATGGAGAGGCTGTCACAGCAACCACGTTGGTGTCATTCCAGCTTCAGGATGCAGGTTCCGGAGCTCAGGGTGTCACCCACGGAGGTGGAGGGGCTGGGGGCTTGCACCCAGACCCCGGGCACAGGCTGTCCCAGTCGGACGTGGCAGTGAGAGGATGCTCACCTCCAGGGCCTGCAAATGAAGGTGGCCACATAAGAGATTAATTGCACCCCATCCTTGTCCACATGTAAAGCATACGGGAGGGGACCTCTGGCTGGGCTGAAGCTTAGAGCAGGAGGAGTGACATTGGTGTCTGAATGGCAGAGATAGCCCTGGCGTTCGGGCCAGAGCTCTGAGCTGCAGCGTCCGTGCTGCTTCACAAACCACACTGCTTGTGTGTCTGTTTACAGACACTTCATTATCGAAGTGATGCCGATAAATTGGAGCGGGTGCCTCCGGGGATTTTTTGAGGCACAGCTTTGCAAAGGAGGCTAAAAGGGCTGAATGTGCTCAGGGTTTACAGAAGGACTCTGCTGAGTGACAGCATGCTGTCTGCCGGGTAGAAATGTTAACTGTTTTAAAAGGGGAACAACGGGTCAGATGCTTGCAGTGGTAGAACCTGGGATGAACCTAGGCAAATGAAAATTTAGGCAGAGTCTTGGGAAGTCTAAAAGGATGTATTAGAAAAAAAAAAAAATACTGCTTTTTTTTTTTCTTTTTGTTGTTGTGGAAATGGAGGATCAAAAAGTGACTCTTGAAGGCAATAAAAAGGCTGAGCTGTTTTTATATGAGTTATTTAGCTATCACCATATATTTTCTTTCTGCGATCCTTAAGGCAGCTATAGTTACTGATGTGCCGGATGAAGGACTTGGCCATTATTCCAGATCATCATCACTGTTCCACGTGTATTTTTACCCCTATGAATTTTAGTCAGGCAAATAATCTGCTACGTGCAGCTTACTAGAGAATCAAAAGCCTTTTTTCCTGTTTCTGTACTGTGAACACAGAGCAGTTTGTGTGACTTTCTTCCCTCTTCCTGTGTTTGCTGAGTGTTTTGTGCAAACAAAACTTGGTTCTTGTGTCACCCGCAAAATTTTTCCGTGATTATTCACAAGGTGTGTGTCAGGCAAGGTGCATAACCGGTTTGCTAAACTCAATGACAGTTTCTGATTTTTGGCCAGCATCCCAAAAGTAGTTATACAGGCATTTTTAGCATGACAGTCTGTCATGCTTACACAAGTATTTGCTTTTTGCAAGGGGCAGCCATAGCTCTACAAATAAAAAAACACAAAACTGCTTCCACGGATGCACACATACAATGAATCGCAAGCATCAGTGGGATCTTCAAAGAGAATTGACTTTAGAAATCGTTGAAAGATTTATGGCTCTGTACTGTTTGCCTGAGCATCTGCTTGCAACCTGGGAGCAGGAACGCTGCCATACTGTGCTCAAGACATGGTCCTTTCAAGTGTGTGATGGTATTACAGCTATGGGCCATGCTTGCTTGAACAGGTTAACGTGACCAGCATGACAGAGGAGCACGTTCACTGAGTCTTGGAGATGACACCCCCGGGAGAAACTGCAAGCATGCTGGAACACGGGATTTGGACTCAAAATGATCTTGGTAAATTGGAGAAATGGCCTGAAAAAACAGACCTCGATTCAGCAGGGATGGGTGCCAGGTTCTGTAGATACACAAATAAGGCATAGGAAGAGCAGTTTGGGCGGCAACAAGAAGAAGTGGGAGTTGGTGGATTGTAAGCTGGGTGTGAGTTATAACTGTGGCACATTCCTGCTAAACTTGGTGACTCTTTGGGGTATGTAACCATAGTTCCAGCTTTGCTAGAGCTAGCTGTCCAGGTCTAGGCAGTGTGGTTCAAGAGAAAACCGAAACAAACAGAGGAGACGAATAATGGGAAGAAGCAGAGGTGCAGAGAGCGTGAGCTTTGGGGAAGGGATGGGGGCTGCTGCTGCTCCAGTGCAGCCGGGATACACAGCAGAATTTGGGCACATCAAGAGGCTGCTGAGGGTGTCAAAGCTGCAAGCAGGCAGAGCAGTTAGGAGAGGCAATGCACTCTCAGCCCAGCTGCAGCAAATTCTTCCCTGGATAAATCCGGCAGCAGGCTCAGAGTTTCCACTGCTGGCTAATCCGTGCCCAGCCTGCTCTGGGTACAGCTGCCATTCTGAGATTAGCTCCAGGATCATGCCCTGACCTTTACATCTCCTCCGCAGCCATTTATGTGTTTGCTTGCTGAAATGCTTGAAAATATCTACACGTTTGAGGACCTTAATGCATGGAGAGTCCGTGAGTACCTGTTGAGTAGCACCCATAGCCATGACTGCAGCTGTGGCAATTGCATAAGCTGCCATCAATGGCTCGACAACCTCAACAGAAGGTGAAAACAGGTGTCCCCCTCAAAAAAAAAAATCTGCACTGCACAGGGCAAGAGCCAGTCATGCTTGCCAAAATTTTCCTGTCTACTTGCAAGGTGTGAGTAATTTGTTTTGATAGGGCAGCAAATATTACATCTTGTCTTTATTTTCTATTTTTTTTTTAAGGAGTATAATTATGCTGATGAGCTCCTATTTCCCTTCATCAAGAGACACAACGCAGTTTTTTAGATGAGTTAAAAAAAAAAAAACAACAAAAAAAAAAAACAGGAGCACACAGGGTTAAGCCTCTGGAAAAATGTGTGCAGCACCCTGGGAAAGCAGCTCACCGGCCTGACAAGGGACCTTTTTGGTTTTCACGTCCCGTGCCTTATTCTCAGGGGGAGAGGTGGTGTATGGTTCCCTCCAGAAAAGGATTACAGTCCATCTTAATACTGGTTTATTTTTTATTTCCTCCTGCTTGCCTTAAGTTGAGCCTATTTCTGCTCTTTTTTTTTTTTTTTCTTCTTCTTGTATTTTTTTTTTCTTCTAAGAATGGCCTCAAATTGAAGCTTCTTTATTTTTTTATTTTATTTTATTTTTTTTCAGGGAAAGCTTATAGTGTCCATAACTGCCTGCTAGCATCACTGGGAATATTTACCATTCCTTACCTCACAGCCTTCCCAGCTGGCTTCCCCACTCCCCTGCCCCATGGAAGGTTTGGGGATGAAATGCCCTGGATGCTCAGGGGTCACAGGCTCAGCATGCCCCAAATTTGGTGATGCAGTGACAAGGCCGTGACAGTGACAAGGCGGTGACAGCAGCCATCACGCTCTCCTTGTGCAGAGAGAAGGCTTGGGGACGTTGTACTCATCAAGGCTTTTTGCTCCTGCAGCATGCCCAGTTGCTGAGTTTTCAGGGTTATTTCCAGTTTCCTTGAAGCTCCGTTATTCCCACCAACATCTGTGATCCTCCTCTTGTGGGACTGGGGAGGACCCGTGTTAGTGCACACAAGAAATACCAAGACCTCCCCTCCTTATCAGACATTATGAGGGTCAGTCAGGTAGTATAAGATAAATTTCTTAAATATTAGGACCTAAAAGCTTTTTGTGAATGAAGACAGAGAGCTATCTACCCCTATATAAGTGCTACTCATCATTGACAAGCTGCAGGGCAGCAGAGTGTGTTTGGAGCCCAAGCTGTCACATCAGAGGGTTTTGCAAGCTGGAAGGTTACCCAACAAGTTCATTTTGAAAAACCACCTCTGGCATTTCAGCTTGCTGCTGCAAGTCCCGGACCTGGCTGGTGAGCACCCAGACCACGTGCCTGCACTGCCTGGCCAGGTGGGAGATCCTGCAGATCAATAGCATTTTCCTAGCAGGGTTTCCCAGTGGGTTTGTCCTTCCCTTGGGTCTCCTTAGCAGAGTAAAGTGACAGCTTCTGACCCCACACTATGGCTGAATCTTAACAGGAAGACTAAGGCTCTGTGCAGGAGCAAGCAGCAAGCCATGAATGTTCAAGCCTGCCTTACCTGGGAGCTTCCTAAACTCTCAAAGGTCTAATTTCTTCAGCCACACGAGTGGGTTTCTGGCTGTGCCAACTGGAACAGCTTCACAGCAGCAACTGCCCTGAAGTTGCTGCTTTTTCTTTCCCTTGCATTCCCCTTCAAGGAAGAAACAGCCGCTTCTCATGCAGCCAGAACTCTTTGTTCGCCTGGGCTTTCTGGCTCTGCAGCCCATCTGGTGGGCTCCAAGCAGGGTGCCTGTAGGCCAAGGGATTTCCCATTGTCCTGCAGTAACCACCAAGCTCTGCTGCAGGGCATCTTATCATTTTTCCACCCTCCCTCTTTGTTTCCCAGCTTGGATATACAAGAAACACCCCGGCAATCAGGGCAGCACACTGTATTCATAAGGCAGGGTAGCAACTCCAGGCTCACTCTGTTGCAGAAGGGGGCAATACTATGGGTATGGGCTGCACCAGAACCCTTGATACACGGTACTGCTGCCCTATTCTGTCACCAATGCACACAAGTCACCGAAATGATGATTCAAGTGCTGCGATATATCCATGGTACCACTCTTGTTCCATACCCTGACCCACTGTGCTGGTCCAGCCAACACTGTTTTGCCCTGTTTGTCCCTATTACATCTTCCCCCTTGCCCCATTCCCAGCTCAGGTGCTGGCAGGTATCACAGGAATGAGACCGGCACAGCCAGTGAGGGCAGGGCTGCAAGGGGAGAGAATGGGTGAGGAAGGATGCATCGAGAAGGACGGACTGGAGACATCACCTTTGTGATGCATGAAGGAGACCCCCTGTGCCAAAGCAACCCCCAGCCTCACTGGCATGGAAACACCAACCACATAGCACAGGGATCCTGCCTGGACTGGGAGGTGGCCCAGGTGGAGCAGCGAGGTGCTGAGCTGGGTCTCACCACCCCCAGGTTGTTTCCCTGCACCATGCATCTTCCCACGCAGGCAGTGCTGGTGACGCAGAGAGGTTGCAGCAGGGGCCAGCCTGCCCGGCGGGCCGTGCTGTGACGTCCCTGTCCCCTTCACAGGACATATTTTCCAAGCGATCTGCAAGCGCCGTCTGTGGTGTTTCACATGCACAACGTCTGCAGGCAGGAGCGCAGTGGAGCTGAATTTAGTCACACAGCTCTCCCCGCGTGTCACCACAGAAAGGTCACCGCGTCTCTCCTTACCCCGCTGGCACGGCGCCCAAGGGAGCAGGCAGCATTACATAACGTGGTCTTCTCAGGCTCCCTCTGTGCTTCGCAGACGTACCTCCAGTTATTATTTCCTGCAGGCAAATCACCCCAAGTGCTTTGCAGCATCCAGGACCTCAGAATCCCTCAGTGCTGCTGCTCGGTTGCTCTCCGTCCTCTCCACAGCTTGGCTGCAACCATCACGCTCCTGCAAACCCAGCCCTGTGTGCTGCACATTGCTCTTTTGAGAGCTGTTGGTATCAAACCTTGAACCTGGAGAGCTGTGAAAAGAGCAGTGTCCATGTGTGATGCTCCAAAGCTCATGGCCAGCAGCACAGCCAGGGGAATAGCCTATGGAGGGGACTTGATGTGCTGAGCTGGGTGCCCAGAGCTCGCCTGGGTGACAGGGACAGAGGTGGGTGCAAGTCTTGCCGTGGGATGTGGCTCTGTGTGATATGCTGCCATCCCACCAGGGGTGTTCATTGCAACGTCACACGTGCCGTCAGCCTCTTCTTGGTCTTCCCAAGCTCCCCAGGCTGATCTCACTGCCCACCTCATAGCAGAGTCTTTCCCCTCTAAGCTCCCAAAAAAGACACTTCTACCCAGCCCGTGAACAAAATCTGGGGGGGCAGGGGCTGAATTTATGCCCGAAGTAATTTTGTTCATTACACAGTTGAGGATTTTGCCCTAGAGGGATCTACTGTTTCCTTCCCATGAAAGCAGCAGAGCTCTTTGAGGGTCCAAACCCCAGATGAGCTGGAGAGGTTGGAGACCACGAATATTCCCAGAGGAACCAGAGCAAGCACAGCAGGGAAATGGGAATCATTTCAGATGTTCTCCATGGCTGGTCCTCAGCCCTGCCCTTCTCCCTCTGCCTCCAGCAGGACCTTGGCCACCGATGTTGAGCGTGGGCCAGGAGGGTCCAACCTGGGGTCCAGCTGCAAGCACCATCTGAGCCCGCGGTGTCCCTGGGCTCTCGTTTCCCATCTCAACTTGCCCAGTGATGCAACCGCTGCAGGGACACTCCCGTTCCCAAAACCCCAAGTGTGAGACCAGACCTGCCCCTGGGGAGGAGAACGCCCGCTCAGTGCAAGCCCTCGGATCGCTTTGTTCAGAGCAAGAAAAACAAACATTTAACTTCTTAATTAACATCCTTCAACCCTCAAACAAGCCAAGCAATTATTCCTTCTATATGCCACTCACTCTAATGACTAGTTAATAATAAAAGCCATGCTGGTCTGCAGTCTTCAAAGCCAGGAAGCAGATTTTAGAGTTAATCTCCTTTCACAACAAGCTTCAAAACATGTCTGTGTTTATTCTGGGACAAAACCATTGGGAATGAATAGGCCTGAACAGGGCAAGCGATTTTTTTTTTTTTCTGTACGTGATGTTTTTAATATATTGTTATTAAGAAAAGGGAATAACAGAGGAAAGTGCTTTGAAAGGATGCCTGGAAGGCGGCAGCAGGTAGGCTTTGAGCAAGTGAGCCTGTGCTGTCTCAGAAGGCAAAAACCTTCCAGGTGCAAAGTGCTGGTGGAGGCAGTGCCACTGGGAACTGGCACGAGGCTCTCCTGCCACCATCACCCTCCCACCATCCCCTTGTTTTCTTTCAGACCAAGCTTCCAGCCCATCAGGCTTTCCCACAAAACGACCCTCATGCCAAAGCCTCCCTGAGCAGTGTTTGAGGTGGTTCCTCACTGTGCCGGGGTGGTTGGACATGAGCAGTGCCGAGCTTCTGCCAGGCTCCCAGGTGTCTGCCTCACTGCTGTGCCCCCCCAGGATGGGAGTCCTCCAAGCTACAGCCCTAAGCATGATCCTCAGGTGGGCTGAGCATCTCCTGGAGACCCATCCCATCCCGTTCCCACATCTGGACAGCCCAGGCTGCCCGAGGCTGCAGCTCCTCCTGGCCCCAGGAGCTGTGGGAGGGGGGGCAAGAGGGACGTGTCCCAGTCCTGTCCTAGCAAGTGTGCAGGATGTGGGCAGCCGAGCATCCGGAGCCAGGAGCTGGGCAGCTGCCCGGTGTGGACAGCAGCAAGCATCAAAGTGCTCTGATTCACCCCGGGAGAGGCCTCTCTCCCATAATTGTGTTTTATTTTTTCTTATTTTTTTTTTCAAGGACTCCTATGTTCCTTTCCCAGATCTTTGCATCCTCATGCCTGAAGGAAGGCAACTCTTTCCCAGAAACCTAGCCCAAAGCACCAGAGGCATCAAAGTGAGGGAGCTCTGTAATTCACGATCTCTCTGCTGGTTTGGGGAGAACAAGAAAAATTCCTTGTCCAGAAAGATGTTGCAATGTGAGCAACAAGAGGGGAGGAGCAATTTGGAGAGACATGGGATACTTACTAAACATCTGCCATTCCAAGCGAGGAATCAGATGTTCAAAGACCGCAAATTGTTTGAAAAAGAGCAGGAAGTGACTAGAAAGCAAAAAGAAGCAGTTTCACTGAGCAGGAGGTCAGGTCTAGACATGCTGCTGCTGAAAGCTGGGGGGAAGGACGGAGAAGCCCAAGCCAGCCGACGGGAGATGGTTTCCCACCACCTGGAGATGAGTTGAGGCTCCAGCCCAAGCCCAGGCTCCCTATGGAGGTGCCATACCTCTGGCTCTTTGCCACTTTAGTGTGTATATCCATTTTTTTAAACCTAAGAAGCCTTCTCAATTTGGCATTTAGTCTTCCTAGGTTTAGCATTTCTGCTAAGGATTTCTGCCTCCATCCCTTACGGGGGTGATGAGGACGGAGACTTTCCACATTGGGATGTCTGAGCACTGTGCTGACAGCCTTACAGGGAGGGCTGCAAGAGGCTTAGTGTCACTCCCAGGTGACAAATTTCCCATTTCTGAGACATGTCTGAGCTAGGGACAGCTTTCACCGTCTGCATGTGGAGCGGCTGCCAGGAGAACAAAAACCACCATGAAAATATCAGCGCAGGTGTCACTGCCTCTTGTGAGAAATGTGTCCCGCTTCTTAGACTTTTTTATTTTTTTTTTCTTCAGGAATTAATTGAAAATAAATTTGTGGGTTTTGTTGTAACGGGAGTTGCCATGACAACTGCTACAGCTCCCAGGAAAAAAAATAGGAGGGGCTCACACTGTCACCGGGGCCATCTGTCCCTTCCATGGCGGGTCATTATAAAGCCATGTACAAACCTCCCTGAGCCAAGTCTTCATTTAAGCCCATGGTGATAAAAGTCCTTGGTACAATTTATCAAAAAGCTCCTCTCCTGAATCACTGTTTCTTTTCTCCACACTGACATGATAATTTCCTCTCTATCGGTGCAAATTAAATTCTAATGAGGAAGCTTCGCATTTCAATGTGATGGAGAGCTTTTCTTCCCCGAGATGCGCGGGGGCATCGTGCTCGCTGTGGAGGGAGGAGAAGGTCGAGGGGGGAGGCAAGTGGGTGCTTCCCTGCTGGGAAGCAGGGGCTGCCCTCTGAATATTCTGGGGACGTGTGGCACTGCAGTCCCCACTGGCCCCGTGCCTCCAGGTCCCACAAGTCCCACCTCCATGGGTGCAATTTGATCCGGAGGATATTTTCATCTGTGCTTTCTCCGTGACACACTGCAGAGAGGGCACCCCTGTGTCCCAGTAGCCTGGGTAGTCCTTTCAGCTCTCTCATCCCCACCCCACAGAGAGAAGAAAATCATCTCCTCATGCCCGTAATAGATAAACACAGGGGAACCTTGAGGGAGCCCCCAGCTGCAGATCAGCAGAGGGATGGCTTTTTTTTCGGGTGCCCTCTGGGGCAGGAGGACTTTGCTTGAGGCAAGACAGGCTGCGTGGCTCCAAACAGCTCCTTCCAGGGAGCACCACAAGCTTTTGGTGCCACAAATTCCCCATCAGAAAGGAGACAAAGTGGCCCAGGGCTTCACAAGCAGGCAGGAGGGGGAGTCAGGGAGGCTAAACCTCCAAACCCTTGCAGAGCCCATGCCCAGGGGTCATTGGGGCCCTGCCCCCTGCCCAGTACGGTCTGCCTGAGTTTGACATTCAGCCTGAAGTCAGCAGCAGGCTGCACCAGCCCAGACCGCGCTGGTATTAGCTTGACCCCTGTAACGTGAATCTGCTGTGCCTGCGTGACGCCGTGCATCAGAATAATCTGACATCTGTGGTGATCCAGGGCCAGCGCCACCCTCAGTGGAAACAGCAGGGCTTTATTTGACTCGCTGGCCTTTCCTCCAGGGTTGCTTCCAGTCAGGGGAACACACGTTGCTGCCTCCACGGGGTGATTTACTGGATGCCTGTCTGTGGCTGTAGCGGCGCTTTTTTGGACGGTGACTTACAGCCAGGGCTTTGGAAGCTGCTTGTGCTCAGACTTTATGTTGAAACTCCAGCCAAAAGATAAGGGGCAGAAAGGAAAAGGTTAGACGTCCTAGAAGAAGGAGGGAAATCACAGCTATTGTTGTTCTAGGACTGGTATTTCCAAGTAATCTCAACTGTAAACAAAGTTTGCAGCAATCACCAAATTTAAAAAAAAGGATAGAGAAATAAAATAGAAAAGCATGTAATTGAACTCTGTCCCTCCTTGTAGAAGTGCAGCTTCTGGGTTGTCCCTGCAATCTTTTACTGGAAGGAAATAGAGACTTGTTCTGGGGAAATTGCTTGGAAGACCTGGATCTGAGAGTGCCTTGCCCTGGTGCTGGGCAGGGTGATGTGCCTGTGTCCGTTCAAGGAGCACCAGAGCCGGCGGTGCAGAGCCCAGGCCCTTCTGTGTGCATATGTTGTGCTTGTCTCCATACAGCAGGAACCGTCTGGCTTCCGTGAGACTAACCAGCCCTTCGTGCAGCCAGCATGGTGCACAAAACACCAGACCAAGTTTCTGGAGTGAGACAAAGTGGAGCTGTGCTGCTCCCTGTGTGCCCTGCCTCCAGGGGCTGCAGGTGGCGTGGGCATGGGACCACCCTGGGGTAATCCTGGGAGCCACAGAAAACCAAATACCACTGAATTTAGGTGACGTGGTTAGAATGAAGCAGGCAGGACAGGTCAATTTAAGAAGTACTGAGCTTCTGTATAATGCCCCCGATGAGGATCCAATTCACAGAAAAACCACATGGGAATGGAGAAGAACATGATCAGGGGAACAGCAAGGCATGAAATCAGTGCACGTGCCCTTGGGCCCTGAAAGGAGCCTGAAGGGACTGGTGGAGGACACTTAGAGGACCCAGTAAGAGTCAAGCCTGATTCTCTTTGGTTTGTCTTTTGGGGTAAAGATCTCTTCCAGACTACAAATAGATACTTGCTGGGGCATCAGGAGACACCTTTTTTTTTTTTTCTTTCTTTCTTTTTTTTTTTTTTCCTGAAACCCAAACTTCTCTTCTGTTGGGTGCAGAGAGGTGGAAGGATTTCCCATTCACTTTCCCCCAGGGAGGAAAACAGAGTCAGGAGCTCCAGGCATGTTGGCTCTCATGTACATCATGGTGCAAATTCCCAGCACAAGAACATACAAAGAGCTATTTGTTTCTCCTGATGTGCTCAGTCCTAGGAGGGTATTTACCTGGCTGGGGAGATGCTGACATTTATCTGGGTCCCAACTTTCCCTGATTTTGGAACTGGGCAGACTAGGGATTTATTCTTTCATGCTCAACCTCTAACTTGGGAAAAGAAAATGTGCTTTGGCACTCCCCTTGGAAAGGCTTTGGACACATGCTTCAGGAACTGAGCTCTGCATAAACATGTTCCCTGTGTTCCCGGCGGCGAGCTGCACGTACCTGTGTGAGCGACCCTTGTAGGGGCAGAGAAACACACATACATAGTTTTTATGTATTTTTTATTTTTATTTTATTATTTATTTATTTATTTTTCACAGGAGGACTAAGTGAAGGTGCCGGGCTTGTTCCCTGTAACACGAACCCAAAGCAATACCTTGGCTGGATAAGGACTTTCCTTATGTGAGGCCAGACTCAGTGCTTGTGTAAAACAGAATAGCTCCTGTGAAGGGCTAGCACTTGTGAATATGCTGAGGGCTGTTGTAAGGAAAACTCTGGCTTTCCATATCCCTGGATCTGCAACAGAGCTTCATCCAACAGGATGAATGATTTATCTTCTAAAATAGAGAATGATGTAATTTTTATGCTTACCTTCCCCAAACAAGGACCTGAGCTGCTGGCTGCTTGATTCCTGACCTGTATTTGCTAGCAGCCTGTTTTGACAGAGTTTTGCAAAGCTGCTAAGTTAGTCTATCGGGATAAATGAAAAAATTAAGCAAATGACCTTTTGAGAATCACTCTGCCCAGTGTGATCTGCCCAGAGCTTTGCCTCTTTTTGTCCTGGTCCATCAAAACTTTACTGCCTGGCCTGGTGAGTGTATAGAGAAATAGATCTACTGTCCCATTGCTGAACTAGGGAGACAGGAATAAAATTAGAACAGTAATTGTCCATGTTGATGGGAATTAATGTTCCTGTTCTTTTTTTTTCTTCTTTATTTCTTCTGTTGTTTACTTTTCTGATCTTGCCAGCACCATGCCTTATGTGTCCTACATTACCCTACATGTATGTTTGGGGTTTGACCACCTACATTAGGTGATCACCTGGGCTATTATTCATAAGTTGTATATGTTAATTGGATGTCCTTTAGGGCTTGCAGGACTTTGTCCCATCCCATTCCCCTTCCTCTTCCTCATGTCCCTGTAGCTCCTTTCTCGCTGCTGTTTTGAGATCTTCCTCACATACAACCTTCACTGTATGGGTCAACCTCTCTCTGACTTTCCATCTCACTCACCAGTTTGCCTTTCTGAATCTCTGAAAAATTTCTTCCTTGCCGCACCTCTTAATTTATCTGCTGACATCGTAATCGGCAATTTAACTCTGAAAACCTGCCAGAGTGGTGGTTATGGGAAGGATTGGCTCAGGAAAGAGCCAGACACGAGGCAGTCTATTCACTTGAGAGAAAGTACCTCTACGAGAACTTGGCTCTCCATCTCCTCTGCAGTTTTCCTGCAGTCCCTTAGAAATATTTTTAAGCCATGAATGTATTTGACTGAATTTAATATGGCAATGCTGAGGATGCAAGAAAGTTTCAAAATTCAGCTCTTTGCATTCTTAGGAATATGAGAGTTCAGAAAGCTGATCCCTATGATATTTTTCTAAGGATAATTTTTTTTTGTTTTTCCAATATGAAGAAGAGCTGTGGAGACATGGATGCTTGACTACTAACTCTGTCCTCAGAGCCAGGAAATATCTACCTGACATGCCCCAGACAGGCATATCTGCAGCAAATGAAGGATTGGGTTCCCAAGAAGATTGAACTCTAGTTCAGGCAAATGAAAAATTGTAAGATCTTAAATATGAGATTTTCAACTTGAATGTTATTGCTATGCTTGGTGAAGATCCCCAAGCCTTCAGTCACTAAAGCTAAATCTGCCTGCTGTGTCTTATATGAATGCTTCTAGGACAGGAAAGAGAGCTTGACAGCTAGCAGGGCAACATCTTCATGCTATCTATGACTGGTCTGAAAAAGACATTTACTAATGACATGTAAACTTCAGATTATCTGGAGACAATTAATGATGCTGGGAATGTATGGAAATTTCAAGGTTATTGTCACCATTGTTCAGCCTGTAAACAATCTGTGATGTATGTAAACCCAATTCTGAACAATGGTTCAAGATGTCCGTGGCCAAAAGGCTGTCCTGTGAGAAGAAACCAGAGCTTCCAAACACCACACTGTTGGGTTGATGTGGGTGGAAATTTAGTTTTACCAATATTTGCAGTGAATCTTCCATCATGTAGGAAGAGTACTCAAAATGAGTGAACAAAGACTTCCTTTCTCATTACACTAGACCACAACTTTTGCATTTAAAGAATAAAAAAAAAAAAAGTCTTTGGGCAGTATTTTGACACTGAACCTCTGGAAGTGGAAATCAAGGATCACCACCTCCATCCCCAATACGAAGCTTTTTAGTGTTACAGCTCCTTTGAACTGCCAAGGAAAAGATGAATAAACACCTAACTTTCAAGGTCTTTTATGTTCATTTTATGCAAAGTCTTGGCAGAAATTCTTTGCCAACATGCCAAAAACTCAACATAGCTTCCTTTATGAAGGTTGCTTATTCAAATTAACATCTTCTGCTTACTGGTCTTAAATGGCCACCAGAAGTTTCTGGTAAGTATCTTACTTGCCTGAATACATGTATAAATAAATCCTAGTAGGCAATAAATAAATAAATAGATAAATAAATAAATAAATGGTGCAGTACAGCTTCACCAAGAATCAAACCAAACAAGTCCTTCCTACATAGTCAGATTAATTTTTTTTTAATTTGTGAAAAATTCTTGAGCTATGTGAATCCATATAAACACCTATCCCAGGTAGGAACATAAAAAGAATTAGAGGATTTCAAAATGTTCATACTCTGATGATAAGAATGTATTTTTGGAACATTTACATTTCCAGATAAGGAAAATGCTAATAACAGAAATTTGTGAATTAGCTGCTGTTCTCCTAAAGAGAGCAGAAAACTCTCTCTTTTGTCCATTTCTTTTTCAATCTCTTTGTTCCACAGGGGAAGCATAGCAATTAGCACTGATTGTATGACTGGTAAATTATCAACTACTAACTTTCAATCTACAACGTACTTGAAAGACAGCTTTGATTGTAGAGACCAAGATCATGATTCAGGATGTCTGGGGTTCCAGGGTCTGAACAAGGCCCCTCTGCACATGGACAAATCTCTAGCTTTCCGTGATATTTGCTAATTTTCTGGATAATAAACACTGTGTGGTGTTACTGAAATTAAGTGTGTAGACATTAACCTTTGTTGTTGTGTTACTGCCAGTCTGGTAAGGAAGGATCGTCCTGAGATATATGGTGAGTCACAGCTGTCATAAATTTGTTTAGATCATACAAAGCTGATCTAATTTCCTCTTCAACAGAGCAAGAGACAGTAAGGAGATAAGGTGGAACAGTTAAAAATAATTTGTCTTAATTATAGGAAGGCTTTTATATTGACTCATGGAATTTTCTTAAGTCAGCTGTGGAAATAAGGTCTAAGGATAAGTACTGAAAGGTGCAAAAATGGTTTGGAAAACTGTATTTGGAGAGAGATATTCATGGTTTGCTGCCAGATTGGTATTACTGGCACTCTACATGCAGTAGCTCAACACTGTTGGCTGTATCCTGAGACTGGCAGTTAAATGTTAGGTAAAATATCCAATGGTGTGGATTTCTGGACATGAGGATTGCCTAGGGGGGCTTGTGGAAGCCCCATTACCAAGGATTTTGGAGGACAGCACAGACAAAGATCTTTCACAAACAAGTAGCTACAGATAAGCCCTCCTCTGACAGAGGGATGAAAGCAATGTCATTCTGAGATCTTCATCAGGCTTATTTTCTTTGGTCATCCGTTAATCTCTGCGTTTGGCAAAACTCAAAGAACATAGTTAATAATAGCACTGAAGAGAATTGTTTGTTATTTTGCCTTATTTGGTGGATAACAGCAAACCTTTCCTTGTGACAAGAAAGAAACACTGTCTGGGAACACAAGGGAGTCAGGCCCTGGTTCTCCGTGTCCTCCATTTCATCCCCATGTGCAAAGAGGGAGATCCACCAGTATGGATCTCACGTTGGAAATTCATATTTTTAAGAACATTGAGTAGCAGATGCTTTTTCACCCCCAAAAGCCCCCACACCTCCAGCAGCACATGCCAAACTTAGGACCTTGGGTTCAAAAAGCCTCAAAATGCAATTTACACAAAGAAGCAATCAAGAGAGACAAAAAAATGCTATCAGTGCCTAGATATTTCATCTATCTTCATTGGTGGAACAGATCCACAGGAGTGCTCTACAGCTTCAGGAAAGGCTATATATATAAAATCAAATTTCCAGGGCCTGATCAGAGTCTCAGTGATATCAGCGTAAATCAGGGCTATGGAGTTATAGAGGCATGAAATGAGATCAGAACGAGCCCTGGAGCTCTCTTCCATGCCCAAGACCTATCACTGGTTCCTTGTCAAACTCCAAGTGAGATCTTGCTTGCAGACCTTGCTCCCGTTGGCATAATGCCACCATTGGACTTTCTGCAGGAATCAGCCATCCACTAAGTCATTACCTCCAAATCATCAAATTATTTTTCTCTAATACAATTAGTCACGTAAGTGCAGGACGATCCATTCTGCTTTTTCCTACTGGACATTTAAGCAGGCGGCTTTGTGTTCACTTCCTGCTGGCAGACAGCCTGCGTAGGGAAATGCAGGTCATCGATGGCACGGGATGTTTCAGGGTCTGCCGCAACGTGCAGAGTGCTTAAGACTCAGCCATTTTTAGTCATTTCCATGCTTTCTCCATTTCTAAGTGTGACGGAAGGGCAGAGGGCACAGCGTGGGGGCTGCCCAGGGGCCAGGCAGGCTGCTGTGCTGCAGCAGCGCCTCTGCCATGCCAGAAGTTGCTTGTTGTGCCTCCCAGCTGCTCCAGGGAGCTCCCACCTGAGATAAATCCCAGCACCAGAGGCGCAAAAGAGGCAGGAGAAGCTATGTTTTCCTCTATCTAAATTCTAATTTTGGACACTACACAGGGCTTTCTTGCCTCTCCCACCAGATCCCACGCGCAAGATCCAGATGTCTCCCCTTGTTAGTGGGTTTAGCGCTTTCTGTCTCATTTGCACCAGACACTTCTCATTTTACTGCCTCGTTCCCTCAGCAGCAGCTCAAAGAGGACCCTTCAGGTGATGGCAGCAGAGGGGACGGGCACGAACGGCTCCTGAGCAAGGAGCTCCTGGAACAGCTCCAAGCACAACTGGTATGCTGCGAGTGCTGGAAGCTTATGGGGTTCAGAAGGCAACTGGAAAATTTCACAAAAAGAAACGCATTTAGGGTTGCTAACCACAAAAAGTCCACCTCCAAGTCAGCAAACCCCAGAGGTGCAAAGTGGTGGGGAAAGCAATTAGGGAAACCATCTCCCTGCTCCTCCTGCTCACAGCCCCCAGCTGCAGGGCTCCCTGCTCCGTCCCCACGTTGCTTTTCCTGTTCTCGGGGAGAGCTCTACCCATCACAGTTTTTAAGGAACCAGAGCTGTCCTCAGTAGCTGCAAGGCCAGTGTATAACGAGCTTTCAGCTTGCTGTTACTAAGTGGGAAGGCACAATTACAACCCATTAGCCTCCACGATATCACTAGCTCCGAGGAAATGCTTGGTGTTGGGCAGGAAGGGGGCAGGATGGTCCCACCAGTATCTGCAACACCTGGGGAAATGCTGGGGGATTTCTATTCATGCAGAGGTCACCCTTTCCAACCTAACTCACTGTTTTTCACAAATTTGCTCTTTGGTTTAGTGTTGCTCTGTCTGCAAGCTACCAGAGTGTTTTTTTTTTTGTTGTTGTTTGCTTGTTTGTTTGTTTTTTTACATTTCAGAGCTGTTGGGGTATTTAAGTGGTCTGAAATGATGCCTGCTGCCTGGGGCTGGGCTGGCATCATGGGGCAATGCCACAGCTCTCACAGGTGCAATGGGCACGTGCAGGAGGCTCCTTTGCAGGAGCTGGGGGTTGCCATAAGAAACCACATGAGTTTGGGCTGATCCTTTTCACGGCTCCATGCCACTCTTTGAGTACATTTGCACAAAGGAGGTGCTCTCCTGGGTCACTAGGAGCTGCTGTCTTGGATCACCAGGGTGTCCTTTATATTTCAAGCTGATTTTTTGCAGCTGTGAAAGTTTTCCCTCCCTCCCTGCCTGCCTTCCTCCCTTCCTCCCTTCCTCCCTTCCTCCCTTCCTCCCTTCCTCCCTTCCTTCCTTCCCCAGGAGAAGTTGGACCCCCCTGAGCAGCTCTGTCTCCTGCCTGCAGGGGAATGGCACAGAGGCAGGAGATTATCCTAGCAGCTGGGAAGGTTTTCTTCCCCACCATGGAAAGATGATACAAGTTTTACAATCCAGCAATGCTCTGGGCTGAGGACAGCAAGCCAAGCCCCGCATAAATCAAAAGGAGTTCCCCCTTGTGTTCACAGGGGCCAGGATTTCACCCCACAAAGCCTTGCAGTTGCTCCCCTGCTGCAGATATAAAGGTTTATGGGTTTTCTTTAGACTCCCAGGAGATTTGCAGCTTACCCCAGGCTGAAAACAAGCTCTTCCCTCTGCCATTGAGTCTCTGGGCTCTGGAGGCACGTCTGCTCCCCAGGGCAGAAGTGCAGCAATTTTTTTGCAGCAAGAGAATAGCTGCTTGCCTGGGTCTCCTCCTGATGCACTCAGTGCAGGGCTGGAGATGTGAGCCTGACAGTTCTTGTTCCTAAAGTTAGTTAAGCATGTTGCCCTGCTTAAGTAATTAACTATACTCTCAGTTGCTAGAGGAGGGCCTCAGAAATGTTGTGTGGGGTTCCTAGTTCGTATGAGACAGTATGAACCTGCAGGAAATACATAGGTGGGAATGAGATCGCACTGATCTCTAGGATGAGGAGTATGGGATCCCTGCTGAGTGTTTCTCTTCCTCTCCTCCCAGTGCTGTTGGCCACATGTGCCTCCTGCTGCGCGAGTGGAGCTGGTTGGTGTGACATGGGAGATGCCACCAGCCGGGCAGGGCAGAGGAATCTCATCCAGCCCTTCCCATGCCATCAGCTCCGGGCTGCGAAATGCCTCTTGCTTGTGAAGAATTCCTAAGATCCCATTCATCACAGAGAAACTTTGCATTGTCAGCCTTCACAGAGCCATGTGGATTTTGCACAGGCAAATAGAGTTTGCCTGTGCAAAAAAAAACTCCTCTAGACTACATACAACCCTTCTTGCCATAGAGGCTGAGCCATGCACAGCAAACACGGAAACGGAGGATGCTTTAAAACAAAATCTGTCCCGCTGCAAAGGGATCATTGCAATCCAAGATGTCATTTGCATTTATGGGAAGGCATTCAGTGACTCTGGCATGAGTGAGTCTCTGTTGGGCCGTGAACACTGTTCATCTTCAAAAGTAAAAAACAACAAAACAAAACAAAACAAAACAAAAAATCCAACAAAACAAACTAGATTCCTTAAAATCAAATTCTTACCATATGCATGAAGCACAAAATTAGAAAACCACACTTCTTGGAAAGCCGAAAGGAAGGTCAACTTTCCCCGGGAAAGGAATCCTGTTACACATGAGTGAAATCAGAAGGAAACGGAGTTATCTGATAGGAAAGCAAGCTCTGGAAAAGCAAAGGTTGTTAATAAGCGTGCAGGAACGGCGGGATGTTTGCCTCCCCAGCCCTGCTTTGGGTGACCTGGACATGCTGTTTCACTTTTCTCCTGCCTTTCAGCATCCTTGTATCTTGAATCACCCCTGAGGTGTGTTGGCCTCACATCTTCTGGGCTGGGGCCAGCTGTAGAACATATTGCACTGCATGTCCTGCAACACCCTGAGCCCAGGCACCTTCTGGCATTGGGCCTGACACCCCCATCTCCTTGGTGCCCCCCATGTAGCTGGCATTTCTTTGTACAAGCAGAGCTAAGACAAAGAAGCAGAGTAGGATGTGTGAGTGGGGGCCTGGGAGTAAAGTGGGGTGAGCCAACACAGATAAAAAATACACCCCTCAGTTAATGCATGCTTTAAATACAGCAAACATGCCCAAATCCCCTTCCTGAGGACCTCTCACCAATATCCCAGTGGCCTCCTGTGGCTCCTGCAGCCCTTCTTGCTGTGCTGGGGGTCCTGCATCCTCCTGAGACCTTGGTTTTCAAGTGATACAAATACCCGCTGAGCATCAGGCTGCTCAGATTCAAGGGCTATTTTGTATTAAGTCCTGCTTTTAACCGGGTTACAAGGAGTTAATGGCTAAAAGATGTTCTGACCACATTACAGACGTGTCTGTGTTGGACATGTTTTATATGCTCATCTAGGAACAGCATTAGAGAACCTTTATAGGGATTTTTTGCTCTGTTGGATTCTATCAGAAACACTAACAAATAATTATCCCTGTTTATTAACACTTTGTAAATTTATTAACACTTTGTAAAGCGTCTATAAATGGAACCTTCACATATAACATGACCAGGAGCAGCCGTCTAAATAAAAAAGCATTGAAAGCCCAGGCGCTGCGGGGCAGGCTGGCAGCGGTGCTTGCAGTCCGTGGCGCGGGGCCAGGCACTGTCAGGGCAGCTCTGGGGTTTCTCCCACGTGTAGCACGTGGCTTGATGAATGCTGCTTTCTTTCTGAATCTGAAAATATTTGGGTTTTGCCAGGGAGGGTTTGTAAACCTAGGTTTTCTTCTTCCATGCAGAAAGAAGAAGGTAAAATAGCAAAAGCTGCGTTTGCTCAATGCCGCTGGGTTTGAATGCATGCGCTGTCTTTAATGCCTTAACTCGGGGCTTTGCCCCACACAGGGTAAATTCTCCTGCTGCTGACGCAGGAGCCCTGCCCGAGCTGTGGCCACAGGATTTAGCTCAAAGTTGATTACTGAAAATACGAGAGCCCTGTAAGAGCTCTGTAAGCCGAGCCCAAGTTATGCAACCCCTGAACCGCGCGTCAGCCTTCAGCTCTTGCAGTTGGCATTTCCTTCACGGCCAGACTCAAGCCTGCAGTGGTCTGAGTGCAGGTTTTACGGAGCTGTGGCAATGAGCAGCTCTGTAGAGGCCCAATCCTTCATAATGAAATCCCAGCTGGGATCTTGTGTGAGTGGGCAGCACCTAGCCGAGCTGCGTGCGGCTCCATAGAGGCTGATCTCGTCCCAAACCACTGTGAATTTAAATGGCTGTTCCTCCATAAAAGGCTGATCCTCGTGAGGAGAAGGATCATCTCGTTGGCAAATGATGTGCCAGATGCTGATCTCTGCACAAGTTCAAACGCCTTTTGTTTTTCTTTGTCTTTCTTAGTTGAGTTTTGTCCATCTCCTGATAATTCAGCCTCACTATTTCCATGCATTCAGTGCTGGGTTTCCTTAAAAAAAAACATCTAGGAGATTGATAAGATCAGACTACACACAGAAAAGCATCCAGTGATTATCCAAAGATACAGCATTTTCTTCTTCCAATGTGAAAAAGAGAATTGCTTCTATTTATAGAGAAAACAGTGCACTGAACAGTGTTTCGCAAATTTCCATTCTCATGGTGTCTCCTTTTCTGTAAGCATTTCACTTGTATACACCACTATAATTTAGAAACCCAGTGACCCTACGCATTTTATTTTCCTTTGCCATCAGTTTGCCCTCTTGTTCCGAGAGAAGGAATTTCCTGCCAGCGCCTGCAGAGCAGAGCCAGCAATGAGCACTTGTGATTTTTTTTTATTATTATTTTTTGCACAGAAACTGCCTTTTCAGAGCCCACTTCTCTCCTGATCTCAGCCATTTCCCGCATCCCTTCCTTACACAGCACGCACCGCTACATTAACAATTAATAACAGGGCAGCAGTAAGGAAGCAACCTGACAATAAATTTGCTTTAATTGGACAGGAATGTTGCCAGGTAACCTCCTTCCCATTTTTTATCTGAGCTCTTTGTTACTGGTGAGCCCCCGCCTCATCGAGGCAGCCCTTTTTCCATCAGCCTTTGCAGGGGCTCATCTTGGAGGCTGGCTGCACCAAGGCTTTGGGCGTCACCTCCACTTTGGCTCAAAGCTGAACCAACAGCACATGCACCTGACAAAGCTCTGGAGCACAGAAGTGAAGCACGGAGAAGGGTTTTATTATTATAAATATGCAATATTTATAATAATATAAATATGCAATTTTATATTTATATAATTTATATGCAATGCAATAAATAAATAAATAAATAAATTTAAAAAAAAAAAAAAAAAGAAAAAAGAATAAAAAGCATCTGGAAACCTTGAAAGAAGCCCATAGCAGGCTATGGTTACTGTATCAGGAAGCGTCATGGGCTGGGAACCGGCAGATGGTCCATCATCCTGACAGCAGCAGCTCTGCAGGCTGCAGCCAGAGAGCCCTGTAACCCTGCGAGATGCTGAAAGCTCCCTGAGCGAAGCAGCGCGTCCTGGCTCCCCACTGGCTTCAGCAAGCAGCGCCGGGTCCATCCCTGAAAATGCTCCCTCTGTGATTTTGTGTGCAGGAGTTAGGTCACCACCTTCAGCATGACAGTTGGGCATGGCCGTGGTATATACAGTCTTATTCCAGGCATGACTGGAATCCAAATGTTCCAGCACTATATACACACAAAAAAAATCCCATTTCATCAGTGGATACTGAACCAGAACCTCCACTGCCAACAATCTGTGTCTGAACCACTTGTGTTGCTGAAAAATCTCATCATGGAACTGGCTCCGACCGCCCAGGGCAATGGGATGTCAGCAAGGGGGTTAAACAGGGCAGGTTTGCTCCTCAGATCCTGCCCCTTCAGATCTGGCCCCTTCTTTTCTCACTTCAGTGATTCTGTCCCTGACGTAGGAGCAACTGAGCATAACTAGTGTGAGGTGGCAGCTGTGGTCACCAAGACAATCATTAGCACTTGTTTTGGATGGGAATACAGCCTGAGCAGCTTCTAGAAACAAACTTCACCCATCTCCTGCCTGGTTCCTTTTCCACATTTCAAATGTCAGGTTATTGACATCAAAGGAACAGGGTAGTTATGCCCTGGGTACCTGGGCTAGGAGGAATTCAGCACCAAGCGACTGTGGGGCAACAGGCCAGAGCAAGGTGTTGAACAGCAAGTGGGTCATTAGGACTAGCCTTCATCAACTTCCCCTTTACACTCTGTTGTCAAAAAAGGACCCTTTTCTTCAATAGAAGGGAAAAGAAAAAATATGGCTCCAGCAGTGTACCTCTCAGCAGTGAAAAAAGGGAGGAAGGAAAACAGAAGGCATTTCTTGGAAATCTCTTATTTTACTGATACCCATAATTGCCCACTGCAGAATTGCAGGGTTTTTCTTTCTAGCTAGGCATTTTCCCTGGGTTATAAATACGTCATAAAAGTGCAAGATCATAAAGTTTACAAGTTATGTGAGGGCTGACTTACTGTATAATTACCTTTTTTTGCTCTCAGGCATTGCTGTCTTCAACTGTTATTCTGCAAGATCTAGCGGGCAGCAGGACCAGCCAGAAAAATAAAAATAAAAGCAAGAAAGAGGAGCTGTCCTGGTATTCGGTGGCTCGGATCCGACATAAACACTGCTGGGATAAGGCAGACGTGCTGGAACGCTGCGGGATTCAGGGTCAGAGTGAAAATCCCCTGGTTTTCACATTCATACACCCCAAACCACAAAAGTGCAAGTTTCCCATCTTCAACTTGAAACCTCAGAGCTCTTGTAGCCAAAAATGGGACAATTGACAAATAGGAACTCCAACCAAGAAGCACTGCAGAAAGATTGGCCAGGAAAGAAAAAGTGAAACATTTCCAAATACAGAAATGTGCAAAAGCTTTGCTGCTGAAGACAAGGATAATATTTGCTATGTTATCCTAACCAAATATGCCACTCAGCACTCTCTCCTTTATCGCAGTTATTTTAGCGGTGTTGAGCAGGGTCAAAACTAAGTCAAAATCCACAGTTTTGCTTTCCAGACAAGCCTGCTTTCCCAATGAAAATACAGACTTCACTAAATGTGTCCCAACTGCAGAGACATCATTAGACATAGCATTTGCTGCCCACTGTCTTCTTAGTAATTGCTGTGCATAATTAGCTCTTTTTAAATAAATAAATAAATAAATAAATAAATAAATAAATAAATAAATGGAATCCCACCTCCCAGCACAAAATCCCATCGGACATTTCAGGCATAACAGCTATATTTTGGTGAAGCTATTACAGGCAGAGCATCATGATGAGGAGCTCTGAGCAAGTTTAGCCGTGAGGATGCCACCGGCTGTTGCTAATAAATTGTGTGAGGCTGGGCTTTAGCACAGTGTTTCTGTGCAATGTGATGGGTTGTGCCTACAGGAAAAGCAGCACTGCACAGAGAAGCATAAGAGATCTCCACAGTGCTATTAAGTACCAAAATGACCATGAAATCAGAATCAAGCACAGCACGCCAGAGCCTGATGCAACACCTATTAAAACCAAGAGAAACTCTTAATTAAGGGGAGTGTTTGGGGACACTGATCGTGCAGCTCGGCTCAGCCACGCACTGAGGAACTGCTTAATTTTATGAACAGGTTTAAGTGCCGTTGGCTTCAGCAGGATGGTGGCATGTGTTTAAGTGTCTCTGCAGCCGACAAATGGATGTAAGCATGGGCTGAAATCTTCTGCTAAGCTGGGGGCTTGGAATGATGTTTCGGGGAGAAAGAAGTATGTTGGTCTTGCAAAACAGCAGGATCCTTTTGATGTTTCTAAGTCCTCCAAAGGCACCCCATGGAGGAGAGCTCCTATTAGGTCTGACATGTTAGAGCTGTTATGGGGCTGAAGAAGCTTGGTTTTGGTCTTAATGAGACCTTTTAAATGAAAAGCAAATGCTCAGTTTCACATTTTATGTCACAGAACTGCTTGGAGGTTGGAAAGGGAACCATGAATCATAATTTTAAGTTGCAGAATAGGATTTCTTACATCCCAACTAGAGTTTTAGAGCTCTCCAGTGTAAGAAAATACCGCTATTTTTATTTACACTTTAAAATTATAGCGAGGCTTTTGGGAATGAAGACATTTTTCAATAACATTTTTAGAGCCCTCTTCGCAAATGCACAGCTTCTATGAATAAATTTTGCAGCCTCCATCCTGCAGTGCAGATCCTAAAGGGAGGCACAAAAAGCGTCTCCTTTGATCCCTTTTTGAACAAACATCACCAGAGATCTGGGGCCCTCCCCTAGCTCTACTAATGCATTTTGTGTCCGTAAACGTTTTAGGATCGTGGAAGCTCTTTCGTTAGGCATTTTGGCTTTGCATCCCTCTTCTTCCTGATTTGGGCTGGTGTGTAAGGGAGGAATGGCACACGGAGTCCATCCAATTGCTGGGCTAAATAAAGCTCTCGTGGAGCTGCTGTGGTCCTAAACACGTAAGCAAGAACAGCAGAGAGGATTTGCACCGAACAGGAGGAGTCCTGCATGGACAAAACTGCCCCTCTGCAACCATTAGAAACAAGCACTGGTGTCTGGGCAAACTGGGAGCATGGACTTGGAGAACGCCCTTGAGCTGATTGCCAGGGGTTTTGTCGATTTGTCTTTTTCTGTTGGTTGGCCATTTAATTTTTCAGACAGAAAAGCACCAAGAGGGCAATGATTGAGGGAACCGAAGGGGAGAGCATGGGTGTCTTCTGGATCTGGCTTCCTCCGTTGAGCTGGCAGCACGTTTTCCAAGCAGGTCAAAGTCCTTGGAAGTGAAGGGCTGGGATTTGGGACAGGCCTTGGCAATGAGAGGCATGAAGGTAGAGGCCAGGATGGGGCATTGTCCCCTCAGCCATCACCTCAAGCTTCCTAGTGCCTCGAAAGCAATCTTTGGAGATACTGAGATGGCTTCTTCAGGAGGGAAATATAAAAAATGCTTGAATGCTTAGGTCAAACAAAGCCAGAAAAGATTTCACTTAAGTTCCACAAGCAGAACAAAATAGGGCAGTATTCAAAATAACAAAGAGATTAAATAAATATCACGTAACCTATTAATATCTAAGTTATAGCCCTGCTGCTTCTTCACTTAACAACAAACACCTCATTCTCTCCACCAGATGGATTCACAGAAACAAAGAAGTTGATTTATTTTGTTCAGAATTGGACTTATGACTCTAACTGCTGCAGGATGCTGTAGGGAATAGTCTCTTGACTGTGTATGCATTTTCATCTAGGGGGAATAATAACCCAGTCTCTGGTAAATGTCCAAATGAATGGGAATTCTGCTAGAAGATTTAAGATGTTATAGGCTTTTTTTTTTTTTTTTCAACTTGTAAATAGAGACATCTTAAAGTGCTCTTAAAGCTGCTTTATAACAATTAAGAAAGAGATTTTAAGAGACCACAGTTCCAGGATGTCAGCCTTAGCACTTTAAATAAAATTAATAAGTCTCACAATACAAATGTCTTCCTGCCTGAAAAGCAAGCGAGAGCCACTCATCATCCTGAAACCCATTAGCAGAGACGATTAAGGGCTTTTTCATCCCGGCTCAGCGGGGCAGCAGCACCCTAGTTCAGATATTTAAAGTTTACATCCTCGGTGGCCCTGCAGGATTATTCAGAGCTGCCCTCCCAATTAACTCTAAATGATCTTGATCAAGAACCATGCTGATGTGCCAGTTTGTGTGTGTCCTTACAGGTCAAGGTACCGCTTCAGCCTGAAACATCCCTTGCATCATGTTAAGGGTACAAGATAGGGGAGTGAGGTTGGGGCTTCATGAGATGGGGCAGGGCTCACAAGCTGAGGAGAGGCAGGTTTGAGTTGAGGGAGCAGCCAAAGTGAGCTGAGAGACCCCAGAAACCCCATGAGGATGATGGGGTCACCTCCACCTGGCACCAGAGGGCTCAGGCTGGGGGGCTGAGACCTGTCACAGCTCAAGACACTGTTCATCCTGGGGCACATTGTCCAAAGGTTTCAGCCTCTGTCTCTGAGACCCTTGGGGAGGAAGTGAGACATGTGAAATTACATGAAAGCTGTGTGTTCTGTAAAATTTTCGTAGGGAGGAAAGACCCTAAGTTCAGACTGAGAGATGTTTTTGTGCAGACTTTGACTTCTTTTGACTAACCTGAAATAGAAGTAAACAGATTAATGACTCAGATGACATCATTTCCCATCATATATGATCTGTTGTGGGTTAAAGTATTCATTAAATAGATAATTCAGGCACTCTGACAGTGCCATTTTAGGAGAAAAAACTTTTTGGTTCCTGTGTTGTTCATACTTACGCAAGTGAAATAAATGCAAAACTTCACATCATAAATTAATACCACAACATTTATGTCTGAATCTCTTCTTCCAAGAAGGTCAATGGATCACAAAACATACATTTTTAATACACTCCATGGTTGTGTGTTTGCACAGCGTGCTTATAGTACAGGAGGGCAACTGTTATGAAGACGTACGCTTTCCCTCCCTCAACTCTACAGCTTACAATATTAAACTGCAATTGCATTCTATATAGGCTAAAAATATGGCAAAATTATTCTTATTAAAGATAATGCACTAGCTGGGAGGAGGCACAGCAAATGTACCTTAGAGAGATCTTGAAAACCTCCAGCGCAGAGGAGGCTGGGCACATCCTCATTGTGCTGAACGCTCGGAGAGCACTTAGCAGGCTGAGCCACCAGCCCTCCCCGAGCCCAGCATGGACACAGCAGCAGGCCAAATTTTCAGGGAATAGCTCGGTTCTTCTCTCGCTTACATCCTCAGGTCACCAATAATCATAGGGGATTGCTATTGATTTTCAGCAGCGGGGAGGATTAGAGTTAGTCCTGTAAAAGTGAGATGGGAGGTGAGCGCTCTGCAGGGCAAGAACAGGATGCAAAGTACTTAAGCTCATGGTTGAGTTGGGCTTGCTCAACCCTGGTGACTCCAGGGAGCTGGGCAAAGTTGCCTTAAAAAAAAAATTAGGTTCATTCTGCACAATTGGAAAACATTTCCATTTAGTCATGCTAGTGTAAACGTGGCATTTCCTTTGGGAAATGATGTCTTCCTCCATTTCAGGGGCTCTGCAAATACAATCCAGCATGTAACTTCACAACACCAAGTGAATGCCAGCATGTAAAATAGCAGGGGAAACGTTTGTGGGTGCAATACTGGTTCCACAGATTTCCCCTCCACCCAGTGATTATCCCATAGCAAGGACTTTTGGCTTTGCAATATTTTGATGTGACAACACTGACCTTTCTTAATGTATGGATTATGTGTAAACCATATTCTAATCAGAGAAAATGCACAGCTGCCTAAAGGTGCATGTGGGACGCAGGAGCTTCCATGGCTTCAGAGCACCATGGAGAAGACTTGTGGTGGGAAGCTCTGCTGGGAGGTCCAAGGCAAAGCTTCAGGTGAATGATCCTGCTGCATGTGGGAGCTTCAGCCTGAATTCCCAGTGGCTCAGTGAGCCCTGCTTTCTTCCAGAGGAAGAAAATACCACAGGATGTGCTGCACAGTGGTAAGTCCCTGAGATTTTGGGGCCACGGTAGAGCAGTGAGGACAGATCCAGCAAAGATGAACCTTCAATCCATGATGGAGAAGGAAGGTGAACGAAGAAGAAAGGTGACAATGGAGCCAGAGCCCACAGCCGTGAGTTTGTCCCTTTGCCGAGTTTCATGATAAGTACAATCAAATTTGGATGGCATCCCTGGGGCTTGAACCAGGTGGAGGATGTGCGGTCTGGACTAAAATGCTAGAAATATTGTCTAATCAGATCAATTATTGCCATCTTAAAACTGAACATTTTGTGGGGTATTTCCTAAAATACTTATCTTCCTACCTAACTTTTATGCTTGAACAAATATATGTTAACATATATGAGACGCCACTGGGATTTTGTGCAATCATCAGCTGTAACTGGAGAGGGGTGTGAAGCTGCAAACTTTAATGAAGGGAGCCACAGGGAATTCCCCTGCTTGCAATGAAACATGCACTGAGGAAAAAAAGGAGGATCCCTGTGCTAGAGTCCGGCAGGGCTCACGAGTGTGGAAGAGATGAAATAGAAATGGCTGTTGTCCATTTTCTGCTCCTGCTCCCACAGACCTTGTCATAGTAACTCCTGGTGGTACCTTCCACACATGGTTTTGGGCAAGTATCTCTGCTGGGGCACTTCCTCAGGGTCAGTGGTGCTCTTTGAACAACAATGTGTTAGTGTAAAAGCAGCATGTGATAAAACCACTTCAGGGGTTGCATACCAAGCCCAAGGAAGCAATGGCAAGGTGCTCCACCAAAAGTGAGAAAAGGCACGAGAAAAACTGCTGCAGCTGCTTGGCAAGGGTCTGATGAACCTGGAGGTTCTTCTCCTTCTGAGAATGGAGAAGGAGGATTTCAGGTCAGCTTTGGATTTGCCTGGTCTCCTTCTATCCTTATACCTCAGCTCTTCCCCTGAAGGATCTCAGAGGATTTAGCCCAAAGTCTGTCCAGCCTTAGCCAGTGGTTATCTACGTCTGTCGCTCTCGGGGGAGCAGGAGCTCAGCCCACGCTCCCTGCACAGCCTCTTCCCACGAGATGGAGGAACGGGGTCATCCTCACTCCACCCAACCACCAAATCCTCAGGGCCGAGCCCTGGCAGATCTCCCGGCCGGTCCACGTGTGGCCAGGACAGCACAAACGTGATGGGGGCCACTGGCCGCGTCTCTCCATTGCGACGTGGTGTTGCACACGATTGCTGCCATTTGCTCAACATCTGCTGGGGCAGGGGAGGACAAGGGAAGACGGCTCCTTTAATGTTCAGGGTTACGTTACAGTGGGTAATTGTTTGCGTTTAATAACTGTTTTTTAATTATTTGCCCCATTTGCTACTGAATAGATAGTATCCCCAACAAAAGTTCAATAAAACTTTGTAAGATTACATGTATTCCAGAAACATAAAGAAATGCGATTTCATAAAATCTTGGCACGGCCCCTCAGAGGAACATACCAAACCCATGTTTTGCAAAATCTGTGCAGAGACTAATGAAATCCTGTTGCAGTGCACAACAAAATCATATTTCATCTGCAGCATTAGCAGGAGTATGGGGTGACCCTGCCCTGGTGACTCCCAGGCATGGTGCCTTGCAGCAGTTGCAAGAGTGCTTTCCCTCCCTGTCCCTAGTATTCCCCATGTCTCTTGAGAGTATAGCAGTTATTGTTGTTTTTTCGTTATTTACAATAATTATTGCAAAATAATTTTCTTTGGAAGTGATGTTCTAAAAGAAATGCTCAACACCTTTGCCTATGGATATTTATTGTGAGGGGTCCTTCACCTTATTTTATCACCTAGCAGTTGTTTCAAGGAATAAGACATCACTGCATCCATTCCTCTAAAAATGAAAAAAAAATAAAATTTTTTGCCTTTCTGTTCATCTTTGGTCTTGAGGATTTACTGTGGCACTTGCAACACCATCACAAATTTATAAGGCAGCCTAACATTGTAAAATAATCCAGAATAAGTTCATCTTTGAATGGGTTTCAGACCACAAGAATTTTGAAGTCTCGCTGCGCTAGCAGCTATCAGAGATTTTTTTAAAGTTTGCTCAAAATTAAAGGCATTTTTATGCCAATTTAAATAGGGACTTCAAGATAAAATTCCAGCCAAAATATGCTACGTCTCTGTACTCCCCAAAATAGGTTCATTATTCCAACTGAAAAGACTACGTGTTGAGCAAGATAGACTTGTATAGAGAATACATTTTCCCTGTCCCAGACTAAACATTTAAACGCAGGGAGACCATTTCTTTATAAATTCCTGGTAAAGACTAATGTTAAACGAAAAGTTAATCTTATTGTGCATGAGAGGGTAAGATGCATTCTGAAGATAACTGCTGCAAGGAAGAATGTATTGGGGTTATTATTTGGGGGTGTATCTTCGTACAATGTTATTTTGTTTAAGAGACAATTTTCCAGAGCTATTGAAAAACTTACCAGGAGTTGCATCACTTCAGAATAATTGGACTAAAAGATCATTGAGGGTCCATTCTTAGTGAAATATTCTATATTCTATATCCTATATCTTATATTCTATATTCTATATTCCATATTCTATATTCCATATTCCATACTCTATTCTAAATACATGAGCCATGTGTTCAACAGAGTTCAATTAAGGATTTTTCCCCCTGATTTATATTCAGATAACAGCATTTGAGGAAATGGAGCAAATGAACACCTTGGAGAAAAGTTGCAGAGGTAGGGGAAACTGAAACACTTGTAGCTAAGTGTGAAAAAAAATAAAAATAAAAAAAAGTAAATCTTATTGTTCTGGTTTTCTACATGGTCCTCTATGGGCTGTGGTCTGAATTTTGCCCATTGCTTTGGTTTGGGAGCAAACCCAGCCCAGTCCCAGTGAGAAGCAGGACCTACAGCCCCGTGCCTTTGCTGGACAGGGGAGGAGGCATCTGCTGGGGCTGCCCCAGCTCCAGCAGCTCCTGCCTGGGGCCGAGGGGCCGTTTCAGGATGAGTCAGAGGAGCTATAAAAGCCGAGCGTGGGCTGCCGGGGCCGTAAGCAAATGCACAGGTGCTTCTCGCTCCTGGGCTCTTCCTGGAAACGTGCGGCACTTTGCTTTGCATCCTCGCAGTCGGTAGGTGCTCACACCGATGCGGCTGCACCTTTTGGAACCCTCCTTGCCCAAACCTGGTCCCAGCAAGGAAAACCAGCCTTGTTCCCAGCAGGATGCTAAGAGGGAGGTGCTGCTGCCCATTGCTGCTGGCCGGGTGAGGAGGACTTTGCTGCTGTGCTCCTGTCTCAGCCTCTCCTGCTTCGCTTAGCCCTCTGCTCAAAGGTTCGGATGATGCCGAGAAGCTGGTGTAGACATGAGTTTGACCCCAGCGTTGCAGCTGAAAAGGCCTGGTGTTGTGGAGGTTGGGGGCGCCTTGCAGTCTGGGCAGCGAGGGGGTCAGGGTCCCCTGCAGGAGTGGCTTTGCTCTCGTCCTGCCTAGCTTCTGGTGTCCCAGTAATCCAAATGTTTGCATTTTCCTGTTGGAGGAAAGGTTGTGAGGGTGTTTCACAATGGCTATCTCTGAAAACTAGCTTTTGGTCTGTCCTCTCCCCTCAAGGGAGGTGTTCATCACGCAGCTGAGATGAGCTGAGGAGACCTTTCTGCGTGTCTTGTGAAGTCAGAGGTGTTTGCAAGGGTTCATCACGATCATTGTGGTTCTGGAGCTCTTGGAGCCAGGGGAGTGTTTTCTGCCAGCCAAACTTTTTTTTTTTCTTCTTCTTTTTCCTTTCTAAACAACATTCCCCCCATAAAATACATTAATAAACAAGCCAACTGTGGGGCGGGTCCAGATGCAGCTTTCAAGTGATATTTGTTCCTTGTTTTCCTCACACTCAGGAAAAAAATGAAGACTTTATATTTAGATTGTGGTGCAAACACTGAGCTCCAACAGGAACAAAACTTTAACTCTTTTCAATGGGTTGATTCAAATTTTAACTCTTGTGAGGTTACCCTCTCTGTACAAGCACAAATAGGAAAGGGGATATTTCTAAAACAGTACAAACAGTAATGAAACCTATTTGGCTGCTGTTGCCAATGTTAAAGACTATTTGACAGTAGAGGACGTGTTAAATATTTCTAATAATCAGTAGTGTTGTCTTAATCATGCTCTTTTTTAAATTACCTGATCTCACTTTTACCCAGTAGATATTACTTCAATTGAAAACCCTGCATGTGAAAAATGGGAAGCTACTTGTGTATGAAACACTTAGAGTTAATCAAGCTCAACTTTTGCACTTTTCTCCTTGTTACTATTCTTGTTATGTGACCTTAATGTTTCATTAACACTTATTCTTTGCATGTTGCCCTTTACAGCGGTTGTTAGGATGGAAGTGCAATGGAAGTGTTAAAACCTGATTCTTGGGAACGCCGTGTGTTATTTCATTCCAGTAATACCACAAGAAGAAAGTGTTTTGGCAATGTGTGAGCCCAGGATTTCTCTGCCTGTTTAGAGCTGGGGTTCTCACATGTATTAAATCACACGTGCCCTTCTCTGGGTGCATGAGCGTGTGCTCCCCGACCCACCCGTGCCAGCCATGCCTCCTTCGTTGCCATCCTCCTTGGCTCCAAGCTCAGTCTTTCTGCTTGGGAGTAGTTGCAGAGGTGGGGAGGCAGCGGCTGTAGGAGGGTTTTCTTCTCCTGGGATTCAAGCTGTGGTGTGTGCTCCCCATGCAAGCTGGAGGACTGGAGCCCAGATGTCTTGTGATGGGTTGGACACTGGAATTTGGTGACTTTAAATAAGGACTTCAACTCAGCAGCTGTCACCAGACAAGAACACACAGTCTTTAACGGTTAAGAAGGATTTTGTCTCTAGAAAACAAGCACATGTGGTTTAGGACATCCTAATATCACCCTGAAGTGCAGGTCTGCTGCTGCTGCAAGGGCACCTGGTGTTGTGAGATTCAGTCAGAGATTCAGAATCACCAGGGAGACCTTCTGCAGCCTCCTCTTCAGCCAGCCCCTTGTCTCCTTGCCCCATTCCAGCAGCCCCATACGATCCTGGCTGTGTCACAGCATCAGAGCTGTGGATGCATTTCTCGGGAGGGCACCAGATGATCAGGTATGGTGTGCTGCTCCCCGTCTGGCTTTGAGATGCCTTTTGGCCTGATTTGGTGCTTTCATGGCCCTGAGTTCCCTTTCCCTACCTGGTCAAGGCCATTTGCTTTTGAATATGCATCAGACATCATCCTGAACGAAGATATGAAGAACCTCAAGTAACTCTTAAAATGTCTCAGGACAAATGTCTTTATGGACCTTGCTTCAGCCTGTCCCAGGGTTGCAACAGGAATGTCCCAGGTTTAATTTAGGGATGTAGGAATGGTTTCACACGGAGTGCTGCTGATGTCAGTGTTAAGATGGGAAGTGTTCCTGTGCCTGCTTGAAGCAGAAGAGCGTGGTGTTGGTGTGTCTGGCAACCTGGAGAGGTGCACAGTTTTTGCAGGGTTTCTTCCCATGCCATCCTGATCCTCCTGCACAGGAAGGGCAGCATTGCTCTATGCGGAGATAAGGGCTGAGCCCCAGTGTCTGCAGCAGTGCTGGGCTGGAGTCTTGCACTCAGTGGGGCATTACTGCAGCAGCCATCGGGCTCTGCTTTGCTCCTGTGCCTGGGAATTTGCAAGATCCCTTCAAAGTCCCTTGCTCTCCGCCCATCCCAAACTTGAGCTAAGGGAAGAGTGAAAACCACCTTTCTTGAGCACATGACTAAACTAAAAATACTTGCTAAAAATAAATTTCCTTTTCTCCATATGTCCCAAGATTTCCTCTCGTCATCACTCTTTACGTATAAGGCTAACTTTTTAATGCCATCGGTCGTGCTTTTTGCTTTCTGTTCATGTCTGTTTAAATTCGACTGAACTCGTCTCTTATGAAGTCAAACAAGTTGACATGTGTTTATTCCTTCTCCTTCTCCCCTCCGACCCGTCCTCCTCCGTGGGATTGCAGTGCTTGGCTGGGAGCCGCAGCCTCGTCCCACGGTGCTGGGAGGCTGAGACTGTTATCGCAATTCGCTCTCTGCAATTCAGCTTTGCAAAGCTTTTTCCTTCATTCAGTGGAGTAGGGCAGCTGCAAATGCACTTCCCTTTAGGTCACTGGCTACCATGTGAGGAGTAAATGCTGAGGAGTAAGGGTTGCTAAGTATTCAGCTCTTTTTTTTTTTTCTTTTCCTCCTGTTGCAATATAAACTTAAATTACATTTTTCCTGCCATGAAATAATCTATTAATTTTAAAGGCTCTTTCATTCTTTTATCAAAATAGTAATTTTTGAGTAATCAGACTTCAACCATTTGATTCTTCAGGTTTCAGTGGGGGATGGCTAGCCCTGGATATTGAAATAATACATGACCATCAGAAGCAGCAATTTTGAGCTGCTTCTCCCTGATGCATTCCAGGCCTTAGCAGCAAATATCAATACCGTCAAATAAAATGTCATTTCTTCATGACCCAACCACTTTTTTTCTGGTGAGTTTGCTGTGTGTTGGGGTGGAAAATAAACAGCTGTCATCCTGGCGGCCACACAAGGGCATCAGACCTGCTTGCACCGCCCAGCAAACAGCATCTGTTGCAATGACTTTTAGTCACTGGGTCTGATGTGCCCTCAAACCTAGAAATGCAAGGCTCTTCAGCTAGTTCCCTAGGAGGTAGATCTTGCTTTTTCTCTATATTTGTTGAATCTGTTCTCTGGCTGAGAAGCTGAATGAGTCTCTGGTTTTGTTTCACCACTTTGCAAATCTACAAGAGCTTGTGCTGAGCTGGACCAGCTGCCCAAGGGACACCAACTCTACCCAGGGAATACCAGGCTGTAATTTATCACTGTCTTTACATTAATCATGGTTTAGGAGGGTTCCCAGAAAAGATATTTCCTTTTGGTTCAAGCTTGCGCATACTTGGAAGAAGTCTTTCCCTGTAAAGAAACAGTGTGTGCCTCTAGGGAGAAGAGTGAACGTGCACGGTGGTATTCACTAGGCAAACAGAATATTACAGAGTAAAGATGTATTACAGAGTAAAAAATCCTGCTTCAGTGTGAGCTTATCCTCCTTCTCAAATAAAGGAGATCAGAAATGTTACAGGAGTGGGCAGCAGACTTCTTAATATACTCCTAGAAGCCAGCGAGGTGACAACACAGCATATGCCTAAGTATCGAAGCATGCTGTGGTTCAGATTTCATCATTTTCTCTGCAGAGATACAGAAGTTGCACATATCCCTTACCTCAAACGACCTTTGCAGGAGGCTGAATCATTTGCATTTTGATGCACTGGCATTTTCTAAACCGAAGAGACATAAGAATTTTTATCACCTTCAACAACTGCGTTGCCAGGGGCAACGTGCATAAATCTGCTCACCAGCATCAGTCTCAGCATGCAGCAGAGGGCGGTGTTTGTGTGTGAAAAATGCATATTTATACCAAAATTATAAAATCTTGTTTGAACCTTGGGCAAAATTCAGGGTCTGAGTTTTGTTGCTTATTGCTAATAGCCATGGCAATGGTATCAATCCAAAGCACATGTGAATTTGTTTGTAAGTTCCATGGCATCTGACCGTGTGTTACTGGGAAAATGCTGGGAGTGTGTTTTAACTCATACTGGATAATCCCTGTCCCAAAGGACTGAGATTTAAAAATATACCTCCTGATGCATTGCTGCTGTCCTCCTCGATAACGCAGCCTTCCCTGGCCCAGCGAGGCCAGCGGGCATGGTGGCAACTCTCTGGATGCTCCTCACCCAGACGCTGCCTCCAGCCTGGGGAGGCAGTCAGAAGCCAGACGATTCAGTGCTACGTGTCTGGATTTAGGAGGAAACTCTCTGACAAATCAGACAAGAAAATGACATGTTGCAAGAAATAGTGAAGCCGCTAGTAGGCTGATGGCGTCCCCATTTAACTTCTTAGCAGCTAGGCATATATATATATATTTTTTTTTGGCTGGGCTTTTGTGAGAGGGCAAGGTGTTGTCCTACCTCTCTCAGGGGAGGCTGGCAGGAGGAAGCATCCCAAGCACCCTGCAGACCGATGCCCTGTGTGAAGCCCCTTGTCACACTGCCACGGCAGGCAGTGTTCTGGAGCCTTAATTGTATGGCATCTCGTAGAGAAGAAAGGCTCAGCCTCCACCTGCTGTCTTGCTGTGCTTCAGTTGGGGAGCTGACACGACCAGTGCAGATAGTGTTTGTGGCATCATTTCAGCACAAATCCTGCCTCTGTTACAGACCTGGGTTGATGCTGTGGATCTCTGAGCAACAGGATCTCTGAGAGAGGTTTTGCCTTGTGGCTACGTGCCGTAGGCTTGGTAGTTAGCTGTAGCTGACAAGAGCAAGGTGAGCTCACTATCTATTTTTTGTTGAGTAAACATCTTGAATAACTCCATTATGTTAAATAGGAAGCCTTACAGTTATGTGGTGTTTTGGTTTTAAATAAGCTTTCTTGAATGGAAGGGTGGGAGGTGGTAAGGCGATAAAAAGGCTGCCAGGAAAACCAAAACCTTCTTAGAATAAGGAGGGGAAAAACCATAACAGAGAAAAGAGAATAAAACCTGTAGCTAAAGCACTGAATGGACTATAAATGGCAATAAAGTCAGACTGGGGAGTCAAGCACCAAATGGACTCTCACTGCCTCTGACAATTAACCTCTTGCAGCATCCCTGGCTATGGTAGGAACTTCATGCTACCCCAAGCAAGCTCCTCTCCAGCTATAAATACACGCAGACCGACAGGCTGCAGTGTCCCAAACTGTGTGGTCTGGCCGTCTGGCCATCAGGTGCCAGTGCTGTTTACAAGGGAGATTCTGTGCTTTTTATTCTGGGACCATCTGGGCTCTGAAGAGGGGAGAGCCGTTGGTGCCACTGGCACCAGAGCCAGCAGATTTCAGTGGGTCTTGTTTCAGCAAAAGCTGCTGGAATCAAAGGCAGACCCTTGAGTCTTTTTTTTTTTTTTTTTTCCTCCCCAGAAAGGTCTGCAAATGTAGGTATATGACGAGAGGGTCTGGTTTTCATGCTGGACTGAATTTTATGTTGTTTTGTAGAGATGGAAATGCAATTCCGCTGATTCTCTGAAGGAACAGATAATTCTGATTTAGATCCAGACTCTTGCACAGGGAAGCCAGTGTGCAAGGGACAACAAAAGAGTGAGACCCAAACTATTCTTGATAATAAGAGCTCCTTTTTCACTGTGTAGCATCTGCTGTTACAACCCCTTGAAGGTGCTTGCTCAGGGACACTTCCCGGGCCTAGGCTCAGAGGTCCTTCCAGCATCAGACAGCCACGGGAAGCACCTGCTCTGCCCTACCACCCATCAGCACTGCAGCTAGAGCAGACTTTGCACTTCAATATGCTTTTGTCACTTTTTTTTTTTTTTTTTAATAACTGCACCTGCAAAGAGGTTATTTTACACATTCAGCCCTGAGCTGCCATCAGCTGCAGTGATTTACTCCCAGGGCGCAGCGACTACAGGATTGGGCCACTGGCTGTGTTCAGGTCTCGGCTGAAGGCTGGCGAGATGCGCTCTTTCCCTGATGTGTTCTCAGCTCCTCATGTTCAAAATGTGACTTTTGGGATGCCGCACCAATTGAAGGCAATAGTCCCTATAGGCCTGGCCCCAGAGGAGGGGTGTCTTTGACCTTTTCCCTATCGCCTTTTCTTCTTTCAGGACACATCTGCCATGAAACGACCAAGGAGGCACCAGCTGACATCAGTGAATTTTGGTGCTACATCCCAGAGGTGCCTGTATTCCCTAAGGGGCCCTCATCTTCCTTGCCAGAAAAAAAATGAAAACCAAAAATCCTGAGGGATTGTTACTGTCTGTAACAACAAACCTGTGCTGAGTGCTCTTAAAGGAAGAGAAGCCCCATTCCCTCTCCCCTTTCCCCTCAGCCATGAAGCTCAGAGTAGGGATGCAGGTGTGGGGGGTGACCCTTCCTTGTAGCTGGCTATGAATGTCGCCACAATGCTCACAGATGTTGGCTTATCTCCTTCAATCGTTGACTTCTTCTTTCTAAAATGCTTTTGAATAATTGAGGAAGTGATAAGTGCCATTTTCATTTATTTTCTTACAGTGATGTAGACTTCCACTAAGGTACTGAAGTCCTCAAGGATTCTCTATTTTATTTTATTTTATTTTATTTTATTTTATTTTATTTTATTTTATTTTATTTTATTTTATTTTATTTTATTTTATTTTATTTTATTTTATTTTATTTTATTTATTATGTTATTTTATGTTACTTTATGTTATTTTATTTCAAAGTGTAAATTCATTTTAGTTAACTGTAGCTACGTACAGAAACTTAGGGCAAAATCATATGACAGCATAGTGTGCGTATTGAAAAAGGATATGATGTGTTATTGGAAACTCCCAGGGAAAAAACCTGAGTTAATTTTACAAGTCACAGGTGGCGTATTTTAATAATGGATGTCATAATCTCTGAATAACTCATAGCAAATCTAAAACAATTGTTACACTTCACAGCTGCTTAGAGCACTGTTTATAATTTCTCCTTCCTTGCCAGCGTGTGATTAGGAAGGGGCATTTCAGAAACTACTGAACACTGTTGGTGCAAACCAGCTGAGGTTTTGGCGAGACTCTTCCACTAAACATGCAGGGTCGTCAGTTCATGTAAATTAAACTGAAAACCATTTTGCACACATACTTTGGGCTTCTTTTTTTCTTATTGAATGACCACAGCAGAATAGTAACTTAATTTTCAGGCTGATCTTCCCGAAGCTTAGAGCACAATCCCTCCTACGAGGAGGGGCAAGCTGAGCAGGCTCTGTCCCGTGAATAGTGAGCCGCTGGAGCAGGAAGCTCTGTTTCCTGTGATTTGCAGGAATATATTTCAAAACCGCCTGACTTTTTAATGGACTCTAGCTGCTTTCGAATGCTTTGCTCCAAGAAGGCTCAGAAGAACGCAGAGCCCAGGGCTTGGCCACGCTGCCAGGTGAGCTGCGTCCTGCTGGAGGCACGGTGGAGGCAGTGCCTGGCTGTGTCCCACATGAACCTGGTGGGACACGAGCTCACTCCTTTCTTGTACAAGGTCTGTCCCCAGGTCCTCACCTGTTTTGCGTTGGATGAGGAGGAACACAACCTCCTTTATCCCCCATCATCTTTTCTTGAGTCACTGGATGATGTAAATCTGCAGGGAGGGCAGGCAAACAACCAGGACAGCTCGTCCTGCCTCTGCATGCTGCTCCCCTAGGAAACATCTCCTGCCATGATGCTGAAATACGGCTAGCACACAAAAGTCACAGAGGTGCAAGGCAGAGATGATTTTAATGCTACTTTTATCACCAGGATGTAAGCCTTGTTTTTGCTTATTTTTTTAAGAGGGGTTATAGATAACTTTATCAGTTTAAGATGTGGTCTGTGTAAGAAGTGATATCTGCCCTAATATATGTTACATAAAGATTACATATATATATATATATATATATATATATATATATATATATAAAATATGTTCTGACTGGCAGCCTCTGAAAGGGGCTCAGATGAGCACTGAGATGTGGTAAGAGGGAGATATCTTGAGCTTTAGTTCATGTCACACCCTTACAAGTCAGTGAGGAACCTCTGATTTTGTTGCCGGTGGGATCAAATTGCCAAATGTTATCACTACAGTCACTTGATATTCTTTTATTTTAAAATGTGCCGCTGATTTATTGAATACACATTACCTAAGGTCTTAGTAGTGCTTCAAAATCAAACATCTGCTAATTTGTTCCTGCTCTCTTGTAGATCTTGCTTACAAACTTGCCCCTTTCCTGTTCTTCTGGGTACCATTTTATTACCCTAGGTCAGCATCGCTGCAAGAAGTTAATAAATCTCTCTTAACAGGCACTAACGTCCTCCTGATTGATTTCTGAATGAAGCACTACATGCATATAGCATGTTAACCTTGAAGTCCAGCATTAACACCTCATTATTTTCAGCCTCTTGAACAGTTTTCAGGGGTTCCCTGTATCTGAAAAGCCTCACTATTTTGTTCTGAAAAGGAGAAATGTGAGCCTGCTGAAGCTAATAAGTTAATTAATTAAAAGGGCAGGTAAAGAGAACATTGTATGCTATTACAAATTAAAATAATAATAAATAATAATAACAATAAATAAAGACCTGAAGATTTTAATGCTAACTCCACAGTTTTTGTGGTCTGTTTCATTATCTTGGAGTTCTTGGAGCTGGCTGTATGGAGATGTTTTTCTTTTTTTTAAATAACGAGGGTCAGAACTTAATTCTAGTGCTTTTTATTTTATTTTATTTTATTTTATTTTATTTTATTTTATTTTATTTTATTTTATTTTATTTTATTTTATTTTATTTTATTTTATTTTATTTTATTTTTAATGAACTAATCCTGCAAACCATGAGTGCATGAAGGTGGCTTAGAAAACACACAACAAATTCAAACAAAAACATCTTTTTACATGACCTTTGGGTTTTCAAGTGTCAGGGCTCACTATGAGTAGTGTTTTCCTAAAATTATATCCATGTCTTATTCCACTGCATAAGCAGGACAGAGGTGCACACACATCCTTGTGGGGATGTGAAATCTAAGAAACTGACTTCTGAAAACTAGGAAAACCTTTTATCATTTCTATTATTTTTAATAGTGTTTTTTTCACAGGTTATTCCAAAGGATAGGACTTCGAAAAATACACAAGACTTGTTTTTCCAAAGCTTTCAATGAGAGTTGGTCACTGGGAGACTGAGCAGTGGAGATAGCGTGGTGCAGGAAACCTTCTGGTTCTCAGCACAGCTGGAAGGATTTGCATATTTTGGTGAACGGGCACTTGGCTATTTATAAACTGCTTTTTCTTGGGTGATGTTTTGTCTGCACCAGTTCAGTCAGCTTGCTCTTCTTCAGCTGCTGCTGTACCAACCCCAGCATCACTTTTTTTCCTGGGAGTTGACAAGAAGCAGGGTCTACTAACAAAACACAACTTGTTGTAGAAGTTGCCTCCACACCAGGAGCACATGGTCACCCTCTCAGTGTGGGAAACCAAACACGTGTTACTCTCTGCATCCCACATCTCCAAGACCAAGATGTGTGCTGCTAAACCTGCATCTTTTTGCATCCAAAGTAGTAAAGAATCATGACTGCAGTCCTTTGCACAGCACACTGATTTCAGCTTCTCACCTGTGCCTTGGAAGATGATAACAAATAACTTCTGGAGGTTTGGGAACCTTTTCCGTAAACTTTGCCCAAATCTTTCAAGTGTGAGGGATACAGAGGGAGTCCCAGGTCATGACTGAATGACTAAAGATTTCATTAGTCCATTTTATTTATTTATTTATTTATTCCTTTTATTTTGTGATTTTGTCAAGCCCTGATCATTGCCATTGTTTTTCCGGGTTCTTCAGCTGCCCCAAGCCATCTTACATAAGAAACATGGAAAAACATCCTTTTACCAAAGGGCTCCAGCACCCAGTTAGATACCATCAGGTTTGTTTTACTGCCATGCAAGTAATGCTACCTGTGTTTCTTCTGGTCATGTTTTCTCTGGACATTTGTGGAAGTTTTGAAAATGATTAAATGTGGAAGACTGCCACAAACTCTATTTGTTTTCAGCTAAAGTTGTATTAAATTAAAGCCAGGTCTAACTCTAAGAGGTCAAAAATCAACTTTGGGTAGGAAATTTGATTTATTTATTTTTTTAATTAAATATCATCAATGAGGCTGCAGAAAGATCATCTAAGAAAGGAGCAAGGGAAGGGAGAAGCCTATGGCTGCAGCTGTAGCTGCCTGGGATAGCAGCGTGAGACCTCCCAGCCCTGGAAAGTCCCCTCACATTTGTAGTCAGAAAGAAACCATGCTCCTGAAAGGGAGGCTTTTCTTGGCAGCCTTGTAGAAGCAGTGAATGTATTGAGAAAATCCTGAGTGATTTATTTCTCTCATAGTACTATTACTTGCTGTTTGAATCAAGAGAACAGTCTTCCTGCTGCTTGAGCTGCAATCCAGCATCATTAATAAATAGCATTGGTAAGAAAGAGAAGTGGCTAAATTGTCAGCTTCCATTTGGAAGCTGCCCTGATTAGAATATCCATTAGTATAAATTGTATTTTTATGGTTAACCCACTGTGCTAAATATGAAACTGCATTAAGCTATTATACTCTTTGTAGCCACTAAATTGAATTACCTGGTGCATCTGTTTAGTAAACTGCAAAACCTGAAGAGTTTGGCAATCATTATTATTTATTTTGTGCATTTTAACTCTTTCCTTTGACTAATGTGTAGGCACTGTGGGGCTTTGGTTCACAGCAATACGCCCCTCTGCACTTAAACATAGTTGCAGAGAGCTGAAAATTGGATTTGAAGAAAATTGCCTTTTTATCTTTTCCATGTGCAGTGCCACATCATTTATTTATTTATTTGTTTTTACCCTGTATGCTCCAATGCCAGATGAATTGGAGCACTTTTTGTTTATATGAAAGCTGATACATTTAAAGTGACCAAAAAAACCCTGTTTCAAATCTTCCTGCCTGTTCAGATCAATGTTGACGGCTCAGCTTATGATGAATGATTGAATGCTTTCCTCCACCTGCTAACCAAGAGATGAGTTGACCCTGAAACACCTGTCCACACTGAAAAAGCCTCTTCTGGCTCAGGTGGGAAGCAGGTTTCTCCCCCCAGCAGGAGCTCTGTGCCTGCAGGAGGGCAGTGGGAGCTGCTTTTGCCTGCAGCTGCAGCCCTGGGGGTGTGATGCCCCTTGTTCTGTAGGTGCTGGGCAGTGTGCACTGTGTCCAGGAGGTGTCTGTGCTCAGTGGCTGTGCCTGATCCTAGCACCAAGGGACTGCGATCTGTCCCGTGCTTTCTGCCTCCTCTTGCTGTGTGCTCCTGCCTGCTCCCAGGCACAGCACCAATCCTTGTGCCTCGTCTGAGACTTGTACACCTTGTGAAATTCCCAGCCCTGTGAGCATGTGAGTGCAGGGGCTGTCTGCTGGCAGAGAAGGTGCTTGGGTTTCCCCTCTGACCCTGAGGGGAAAAGCTTGTGACCTAGCATTGGTTACCCCCAGGGCTCAGGAGCTGAGGGAAAAGATGCAAGATGTTTTTAGGTCCTGTGTATCTGTGAATGATTGGATCTGGCAGTGCCACAGCATCCGTCCTACCCTGGTCTCCTCTCTGTGCTTCTCCTTATGCTGTCCTTGCTCCCTTCCCAGCTCTGTGGAGTGTCCAAAGACCCATGAGGCTGGTGGGAGAGAGCATCCTCTTTTTCCCTGTTTTGTGCCATCTCTCACGTAGAGCAGCAGTGAGCTTATAAGAATGGGTGGATGCTGTCTTAGATTGAGTGAATAATGCTGTCTGTGGGTTAGAGGATAGGGGACTGGGAGCAGCCAGAATGAGAGCCGGGGTCTTGTGTCTGACTGTGCTATGGCAGGAAGCAAAAACAGCAGCGTCGGCTCTGTCCCAGCCTGAAATCCCCAGATGCCAGCAACTTCTTGAGATACTCACAATTCCTAAATTTGCACCAAACACAAACAAAAATGCTGACAGAGCCTGCTGATTTCACTGCTTAAAGCACAGTTTTACTTTCTTTTTTTCCTCCCTTCTCCTAAAGAGCTAATGCTTGATGCAGAGAGCTGGATCTGTCTCCGCTCCTGATTCATCAGTAGTATTGTTGCCTACCCCAGCTGCAGGATGCCTTGCTGTTGATGATCCTGTGCCAGTTTATACCCTCCTCTTGGAGCCTGGAATGGAGAGCCAGCAAGTCTTTTTACCCTGCAGATAGACAATTCTGCACAGTGTGTGAAGACTTGAATTCTTTCTGCTTTTAATTGGGCATCTCCTTGGAGCACAACCACACTTCAGCTTTCTGTTCAGCCTTTTTTATTGTAGCTTTAGAGAAGGCAGGGGCAGGCTGGCTTTCTGGTGCAGCTGAATGCTGTGAGAAGTCGGGGCGGACTGGGAGCAATGGCTGAGCTGGCTCCTCTGGGTGATGCTGAACACGTGGCGTAGTTCCGTGTCGCTTGGTGATGCTGCTTGTGTATGTCCTAAGTGTAGAAGTTACACAGGGCAGTAATTAGTACTTGAAGGTTCAAACTGAAACAGGTGAAGTCACTTTAAACCATAGGTCCAAGCCCTGCTGAGGCAAAGAACAAGAAAGTTGAGTGCAAACCTACTGGTGCGTAGAAAGCCCTTTGATGCATCTTCAAGAGAAGAGTGGTGTTTTTTTCTGAGGATTTTTTTTTAGCTATGTTTTGTGGAGTAGAAATGTTTAGTATCCCATGCTGGAGAGGCTTTCGTTCTCTCTTACTTGTTGATCTGCTGGGACACCGTACCTCAGACGGATAACCAACCCATGGCACAGGCACTGGAGGAGAAGAGTAGGAGAGCAGGCATGAGAGGTAACACGTGCTTAGGTGGCTGTGCTGTATTTAATAGGGGAAACAAAACAACAACAAAAATTTAACCAGTAAATATCAATTTTGTGCTGCATCTGCCTTTCCAGAAAAGGATCAGCTGTAGTCCAGTGACTACCACAATTAATAAAAAATTACTGGAAAGATGCAGTATTTGGCTTGAATAGAGAACAAACAGTCTTGAGTACTAGATACATGTTTTCAGTTACCAGATAGCTCAGTGCACTCAAATACAAAAAACGCAGCTCAAGCAATCTCACTTGCTGGTGGTTGTAGATGTGCTGTAGACAGTTGCTGGATACCAAATTTTGCAGGCTGGGGAAAAGTGGTAGATGGGATGTACCAGGGGTTTTCAATTCTAATGCGGCTGCAGGTGCACGTGGGAATGTTGCAGAAGACAGTGTTCATAACTTAGTGTATCAAGAGAAAGCAATTACAGGATGGGTCTAAAGCTGATTAGACAGCCATATCTGTGGAATAATTATCATCTCCTGTCAAAGTGGAAGTGTGTATGGAGGGGGGCTCTATGAGGTGATATCTACTCTTTTAATTAATCGGAGCATGTTTATTAAATCTGCAGATGGCACAAAGCTGAGATGAGCTGTAAGGACATTAGAGGAAAGGATTAGAATTTAAAACAATGGCAAAATGGAAAAAATCAGGAAGTAATTCAATAAGGGCAAAAATAAACTTCTAAACTTAGGAACGGGCACCCGCAGAAAGGATGGCTGGGGTGCATCAGGGCCAGCAGCTGGGGTGCGGAGGCACTGGTGCTGGGCTGCGTGCATGGTGTGGCATGAGACTGTGAGATGCAGGGAGCTGATGTGCTCTGCTCATCATCAGGAGGAGGTTTTGATGCCTTGAACTTAGCAATATGAGGAGCAGGTGAAGAGAAGAAAGATTGCAGACGTGATTAGAGGGGTGGGAAACTGGACTTGCAAGGAAAGAAGGGAAATGTTTGATCTACTAAAAAAAAAAAAAGACTTTTTTTTGTACTTAACATCTTTCATGTAAGAAGATTGATGCCATTTTGAAGGGCAAGGATAAGCTAGGTATGATCTGACTCTTATAGCAAGTCTTGAGGTGATGGGAAATGGTGGCTAGGCATTGGGAATATAAAGTTTCAGTAACTCCTGTTGTAAAAATAAAGGCACCTAATATGAGAACCGTGTGTCAAAGAAGGAAAAGTAGTACCCTGCTTATTTCTATACTTATTTGATTTGGAGAACTTGGTTTAAAAAACAGTCTTAGTGTAGTTCTGAAAGAATACGTAATGTGCTTTTCTGTTGGATGGGTTTTCTGCTTCATCCTGGCTGTAACCTGCAGCTCTCCATGTGTTCCTTTGACCTCTTGCAAGCACACTGCAGTCTTGCACGTGTGGGAGATCTGCTGCTTCCTTCCAAATTGGTGAACAAATTCACTATTTAGTCTGTGGGCCAGCATTTCCCGTCTGGAAAATGGAGATGATAACAGAAGGAAAAGAACAGAAATCCATTAATATTTTATAAAGCATTCAAACAACTACAGCAATGAGTGCCATAGAAAAGCCTCTGAGGAAATAAACAGATTTCTGTCTTCAGAGCAGATGTTGAAATAATTATAGTAAATAAGGCACAAGGCCACACACTGAACAGTGAGAACAGAATGGGCTGCTGAATTGCTGCTCGCTGCCTGTGCAGCAGCGCTTCTGCACACCAAGGGAGGCAGAGGGCCCACGCAAAGCAGTGATCTCAGGAAAGGTTGCAGCAAAATTCATGGGTATAACAAGGTTAAGTCTGGGCAGGAGAGTGTGTTTTTCATATTTCTGAACTTCAGAGTGCTTGACTTTGTGATCCTGGTAATCATGTAATATACATCATAAAGTAAACTCCAGTACAGGGGAAAAACGGACTGTAAAGCTGGAGTGAAAAATCTATTTTAAAGAAAATATCACCTTTAGAAGGCAAGATGAGATGCATTTTAACAAAGATGGTGTATATGTTCGGAATAGACTCTTAACTGATAGTAATTTTTGTGCCCTCTGTAGTCCTGCTAGAATGCTTACGCCAATATTACGGTGCTCATAGGAAGTCTGGAGCATCCAGACAGCATAAAGTAATTGTTGAATGATAGAAGTTCATCTTTGTTATGTTTGTGACTCCAGGAACAGTTGTTCAAATATTGGATGTTTCTACCACTTCCTTGACCCGCCAAAACTTTGCACAAGCTCTGTCTTAATGCATAACAACTATATGCCTGTGCTTTAGCAAAATTTCAAGGTCTATTCTGTAGTGAATCGCTATCACTTCTGCGTTCTAAATCCACAGTGAAGCTGAAAAAGGAAAGCAAACTTATATGAGTTTATTAATATCTTGCCTGTTTAAATACAATGGAAGCCATTTGATCTTTATATCTAAAGGCATTAGCAAATTCTTTTCTTGAAGGTCTGGTGTGAAGTCACTTAGCCCAGTTCTGTGCAGTCCATATGAACACAGAATTCGGATGTGGAAAATCCACGCTGAGCCTTGCTCAGCCAGAAGCTCAGTTTTTCAGCAGAAACACTTTAAAGTTTTAAGCTTACAATGTGAGGTCAGCAGCAAGTGTGGCATCAAAGACTGGTAGAGATGACTGTTTCAAATGGTGACTAAATTAATACTTTAGCAACTGAATTTCTAAGGAATAAATTGAAAACTCGTATATCAAAATTCACAGAGTTGCTTAAATTTATCTCTTTCTTTTTCTTCCAATTTTTCCCCCCATCCTCAAGTAGTAATTCATGTTGTGGACGTGCATCACAATTCTGGTGGGCTCATGACAAAAGCTGAAGGTACAAGTTTCTGACATTGGTGGCCTTGCTCTGTGTTGCTTTTGTCACATGAAGGTTGTCCTGGAAATTGAGAGGCTTTGCTCTTCTAGGGGGAAAACAAACAACAGTGAACAGCCCAGATGAGGTGTGGTTTCCTATGGGTTTGCATCCTTTGGATGTTAAATAATTCACGATGTTCCTATTGCAGTGGCCCTGGATGTGTCCCTTGAGGTGCTATGTGATGGGTTACCTGCATCCTCGCACACAGTCTGTGTGGTTGGCTCGTGCTGATGGGCTCTGCTTGGTTGCCATCACTAGGCCAACGGCCTCTTGCAGACTTCTTGCTGTGTGGAGGAATTTGTCTACCTACATCTACACTAAAACTGCTTTCCCCAGCTTTCATGCCTCTTTTTCATAGGGTCACAATTCTGATGCTCATACTCATGCTTTGAATTTTGTTGCAATTAGAATGCACAGAAGTGGTTGCATAAACCTTGTTTCCACAGGAAACTTTGCTACAAAACATGTCAGTGCAGAGCAGTCTGAAAAGCCACCAGGAACACGAACCCCCAGTTCAATTCTGCGTTTCCCTGTTGTTGGAGGGACTCGCTCATGTTCTGCAATGCACACCCACGTGTTGGGGCATGATCGTGCCTTGGGCTCCCAGGTTCTGTAATGCCAAGTAATAACGTATAGAAGAAATGCAGGGACTTTGAGATTTGCCTCCTGGGTACATATACTACATAAACAAAAATGCAGACAATCAAAAAAAAAAAAAAAAAGGCCAGAAGCTCTATAATTAAAATGGTACTAGTGCTCGCTTACCTCTTGGACTTGGACCTGGCTTTGTTTTGCTGCCATTAGGGATGTATATATGCATATGTATACTGCTAGCAGCTCTTTTTCCTTTTTCAGCACCTGTCTCCTTTCTGCTTCAGCCACCCCAGTGCAAGTGTGCTGCAGACATGCTCAGCTGGTGCACGGAAGGGACAAGGTTCTTGGTTCATGCCCCAGCTGTCCTTGTGTTAACCTCAGCAGCTTCTCATTATTCTGGTGTGCTGAACCAAAATGCAGTGTTACTTCCTTTTTTCACATGTGGACTTACTTTCCCTGTTAGTCTGGAAAAGAGCGGAGTGGGCTGAGGGCTGTCCCAGCTGCATACCACCTCCTCCTGTTTTAGACCTAGGCTGACACCACTGTGGTCAGGAAAACTTGTGGTTCAGCAATGCAAAGCCTTCCTCTGATCACTGGAGTGTCTCGGGCTTTGGAAAATGTCTCCCCAGTTCTCTGGCTTTAGCTACATCAGGCTGTTCCCAGTGCTGTCCCCAGCCTGGGGGTGGTTACACCTCCCTGCAGCCCCTCCACTAGTACTCAAAGGACACTTCAGTAAGCTAATAGGCTGGCAGCGCAGAACATGCAATATTTTTCCTGATAATTTATCCAATTCAGATTTCCCTATACTTAGGGGTATTGAATACAAGTACCCAGATTTTGAATATCATCATCCTCTATTTTAACTTCCAAAAAATGAACCTAATAAGAGTGATAGTAGCATTATTGAGATCTCTGGTATTACGTAGGGCTTTGTGCATTGTCTTTGTTAGATATAATTAGCACTTTGTGCACACATCAGATGGTGGTTGAATAGAAGTACTCGTTTAACCCTTCAGCTTCCACATCACATCTTTCTGCGTGCCTTGGAATGACAATATTGGAAACAGGCAGAGTTCCTGGTTTCAATCAAAAGCACCAAGTGCAGGCTCTGCTTTTGATGTGTAAAGTAGGCTGTAGTGAGGCTGATGCTTGCTTAATGGTTTTGTATTGATTCCAGCGCTGGGTCTAGTCTATCTCTTCTGTCTTTGTACTGCATCGAGCAACTATGCTGCGAGCTTAAATGTCCCCAGCAATACACAGAGTGCTTCAATTGAATTTTTTAAAGTAGATCAGTTGGGGTATATGCAGGAAGATGGTACCTTGGAGAGAAGCTGGCACGCTTCTGCAAAATGCAAGCTTTTTTTTTTTTTTAAGTAGGAAAAGCCCTCCTGATGTTCCAGGTACTTTGCTTTCTCTTCAGAGAGGAGGATTTTAGGGTTGAGAATCAATCTATAAACACGAGCTTCAGACTGAGCAAAGCACAGTCTGAATGAGCAGGATGGGGCTGGGCATGGTACTGCTCCTCCACCCCATCCATCGTGATGTGCCCAGGTGAGATTTTGGCAATGAACATGTCTGGCATCCTTTGCTTACCTGGAGGGCTTTCCCAGAGGAAAACCCAGTGGAGTGGCAAAGCTGGGGTTGGAGAAACCAATGAAAATGCTCAAACCTGAGCAACTTTTTGTTGGGTCATCCTCGCAATAGGCTTCTGAGAAAGTGTATTCAGTGCAGAAGTAGTGGCAGCGATGCCAAGAGCTAGAACACTTCTGTTTCTTGTTCCTGCCTTGGCTTAGCCTCAGCACAGGGTGGCTTTGCTTCTCCTGGACCTACTGACAGCAGGAGAAAACCCTGCCTGGGTTGTGAAGGGGTGTGCATCAGGCAGCTCTCTCATGCAGATGCACAATGTGCCTGGTGAGGTGAGCCAAGCCTCGTGCTGTCCTTTCCAACAGGCTTATGACAAAATGGAAAGTGAATTTTTGTTTTCCTCCATTGCCTGGCTCAAATCTTAAAAGGGGTGTTTTTGTATGAAATTAAAACCCAATTTGCATACTTCATTTTCTTTACTCTCACAAGTCCAAACAGATCCTTCCCCCCCACCCTCTCTCTCTAGACATCTGTTACTGGATTTCTCCTTTTGTCCTTACTAAATCTTCAGCCTGCTGCATGAGTTTCTGCAGCCTGTGGGGTGTTCCCAGCAGAGCATGGGGATCCCAGGCATCCGGGTGCACGACCCCATCCCACCAGCATCTGCTCCGGCTGGGATCGCAGCCCTGCACCCTTCGAAGGGCCCTGACTTTCTGCTGCTCCTTTTGATCTCTGTTAATAATGGCTGAAAATAGCACCAAGGGGCCCTCCCCCTTCCTCCTGCTTTGTTCATCTCATTGCTATTAAAGAAAGTTGAGACTCTTATTGGAATATGTCACGGGTTTATCTTTTATTTATTCATCGCATGCATCTTTGCATAGGAGGAGGTGGCTCTGTGCTTTTAAAAAAAGAAAGCAGGAGCTATGCATGCTCTGCCCCAGGTTTTATGCAAATATGTATATTTTTATGCCAATTTGCAGTCAACTGTCTGTCTTGCTAGAGAAAAGTGGCGAGCCTGGCTGTGAGCCAGTCCTTCTGCCTGCCGTGTGCAGGGAAGGGGCTCCCATGGGTGCTGTGCCAGTGCTGGAGCATCGCTGGTGCAGGTGCTCAGGGTTGGGGCTGCTGGCCCATCAGATGGGAGGGTCGGTGAAGCCCCAGGCAGGGAATTATTTCCTCCTTGCATATTCCCCTCTGCCTGCTGCTGGGGTTTGTCTTGGCTCGATCGCTCTGCACCAAGATGTTCTGTGCTCGCGGCTTGGTTGCAATTCCATCCCCTGGCTGTCCCCAGCCCCAAAAGGCAGCAATAGCCGGAAGAGAAGGGAGATGGGGATCTACCCCTTGCAGCCCCCCTCTAGTGCTAATTTCTCCCTTTATCAGCATTTTGTACCTCTGAGCCTTGCTAAAGCAATTGGTAAGAGGAGCCGCCAAGAAATCTGAGGCACGCGGGGCTGAGCTGCTGCAGGAAGCACTGAATTATGTGCGAGGCTGGAAGCCTTGCAGCTGTCCTCGACATGGGAAAAACTTTCCATAAACATTTCTGGATGTGTTGGGCTTTTTAAATGAGATTTATTTAAAAAAAAAAAAAAAAAAAAAAAAAAAAAGATAAATTAGAGCTGGGGGATGCCCATTTAACTGGAAATGCTGATAAACTGTGTCAAGTTATAGTTTGCATCAAGTATTTAAAATAGCTACTGTGAAGAACTCTGAATGCGATGTCTTTTAGTTTTAAAACATTAAAAATATTTCTCAAGTGATAAGAGTTATCATAAGTGTTGGACGCCAGCTCAAGCTTACTGCATATGTACTTTCATATTTATTAAATCTGCGGTGCTGGGGGTTAACGTCTATTAATGAGTACTGGGGGAAGTTCTGACGAGTTTTTTTTCAAATTCCGTGCTGCAAACCTTTCACTCTTGCCACTTTTGTTTTCAATTTAGCTTGAATACTTGGGAAGGTTTTCTGTTTTATTTGGATTTCTTCACGCAAAACTGAGCAAATGGCTAGGAATTACAAAAAACAAGCAAGTGCGTTCCAGTCCACAATTGAAAACACATAGGGAAGGATGCACAGCTACCTCCCCAGACGTTGAGTCAGGCTCTCAAAGTCCTTTTCTTGTCTAAAGGTCTTTGAAAATTTCCAAAAACACTTGTGCAGGCTGGGAGTTTCAACTCCTTCTCAATTCAATGGAATTTCATTTCACTATTTATGTTTTTAGACACTTTTTTTTTTTTTTTTTTGAAACTCCTGGTAGGTGCTTTATGAGCATCTGAGGGCACATAAATATATTTGAAAATCATATATTAGCCTGGAAGTCTGCTCACCAACTACTGTTAATCTTTCCCTCGTAGAATTTGCTTGGTTTTGTATGCAAGATATTTAGGTAATTCTTTCCAGCATATTTTAAATTTGATTTTAATTAAATGACAAGCAAATAATATTGTTTTTGTTTTCAGCTGAATTCCAGTTTCAACTTAGTTTGACAAAAATTACTGAATTGTAAATATGTCATTCTGTATTTCCTAGAATAAAAAAGCATGCAAAAAATTAGGACTTTAAATATAGGTTCAGACTACAAGAATGTGGGCTATAATTATGTGACAATACTTAAAGAATATTTTGTGTTCCCTAGGTAGCAAAATACCAAATTAAACATGAAGGCTAAATTACTGTATTCTCATTGCTACGGCAGTCAACAGGCATCTGTCCATCTTCAGCAAAATAGTTAAAACCAGATAAAAATCAACTTTTAAAATTAAAGTTTCTTGTGGTTTCAAATTTTGTTTGAAATCGTTGTGTTAATTATGGCTACTCTGAGCTTGGTGTAAATTACAGGGCAGGAAAAGTGATTTGCCTGAATTCTGGTACTGTTACAAAATACTTGTGTTATGCTAACAAAGCACAACACTTGGGCAAGACCAGAGCATCAGGTAAACAAATGTAATGCGATGGCTGCTGTGGTGATGGAAGTTAATTTCTGCGTTTTGGAGGAGGCTTAACCTTGTCTGATGTCAGTCTGTGGGTAAAAGAGAAGCCCAGGGTTGAACATAACTGATGTGGGTAAGGGAAAATTTGCAGGAAGAAGTTCTGAAGTCAGTTGCAAGGCAGCAGCAGGAGTGCCCAGTGAGGATGCTGCTTCCAGCCTGCACACCTGCATTGCTTGCCAAGAGGAGTTGCAATATTACATGGTAACAATGAAGTTCGAGCTATTTTTCCATCTTTCTTTACACTTAATAATGGTAATAAAACCTAGGGTACTTTTTATGGACTTAGAGACAGGAAACTGTTCGTTGAGACGATTCAGTATTCCTCTCAGACCCTTCAGTAACCTGTTCTCACCACCAAGAGCACTGTTAGTCAAGAATGAAGACCAGCAGGACCTCAGTGCTGCCCTGCTGCATTGCAGCTACTTAGGGTGGGCTGGGTGAGCCATGAAACATTGCATGATAAACCTGCAGGCCCCAAGGTGCTGGCACCAGTGTGCTCTTCCAGCTCCAGTGATCGTGCTCTGGATCCAATGGGATCCGGGGGAAGCCCATGGAGGGAAGTTCCTTCTCTGCAAGCAAACCCAACAGGATGCCACAGACAGAAAATCCCCAAGGCTGAAGAAACAGATGTCACAGCCAGCGTGACATCTCCTGACATGGTTAATGGTGGACTAGAGCTAGGTTAAAGGTTGGACTGGATGGTTTCAGAGGCCTTTTCCAACCTGAACAATTCTGTGATCTTCCAGCACAAGCAGTCCTTGCCATGCTACACCCAACCTCTCCTCCAACCCAGGTGGGCGCAGAGCATCCCTGCCTGGTGCCTCCTGCGGGCAGGAAAGCCTCAGAGCCCCCTTGCTGCTCTTCTGGCTGGCAGCAGCTGGTTCCTCTCTGCTCCGGTGATATCTTCCCTCCAGCCACTACAGAGCTTTGGAAAGCGGAGGTCAGGAGATACTGGGTTGCTTTTATTTATTTAGGGGTTTAAATTAAATGCAGGTTTTGTCCTTTTCTGTGCCTTGCACAGAAAGGAAAATTCCATTTCTTTACCTTCGTCTAAATCCTGCCCTGTTGAAAATTGCCTTTTAGGCATGGCTAGAATACAGTTTTCTGTGAATATCTGGATATACTGCAGGGATGGGCTCAGAAGCTGACTAGCCTACATTAAAATAAAGCCACCCACCAGGAACCTTGTACTTTTGCCAGACACTTGGATTGGTCCATGCAGGACAACTTTGGGATGATATTTCTGCGTGTTATAAAACCTTGTTAATGCTGATATTGAACTATCCCTTCCTCTTATTATTTCTGAGTATTTCAATTGTATTAAAGGTTATGTGAATGTGATATGGAGGGGGAAAAAAATCCAGTGGGGAAAAGGAGGAAACCAACTTGCATCCTGCCTGGGCCGTAAGTGAAAATTAAACTGACATTTCCCCAGGTGAAAGGCCAGCAGGGTGCCTGCACAGCTGAGCATGGCTGGGCTCTTTTCCTCATAACACAGCTGCTACCTGAGGTCAGGGCAAGGAAGGAGAACTGGAGTTTCCTTTTTTGTAGGTACACCCATGTCTGCCTAGCTGTTTTTATTGCTGTTTTGGTGTTGACTAACTGCTGGAGTATGAATAAGACTTGGATGGTTGGTGCAAGGAAGGGAAAGGGAAAAAATCAGACAGTAGCTGTAATGTTCATAAAACTCCAGTGTTACTTTAAATGCTGGTAAAGGTACCAGATGGGCAGCAAAGTCCTGTGTGTACCCTCCAAGGAACGTGCCTCATCTCTGCTTTGGAAGAGCATGTGTGTCTCAGAGAGGTCTCATCGGGTAGAAACCCTTGGGTTTGCCCCATAGCTGGTCTGTGTGGGGCATTTAGCAGCAGTCCTGGCTCCTGAGACTACTGAGGACCACAAATCACTGGTCAAGCTGGCAGCCACCAGAAGTATAACCCCCCTGCAAGAAAACAGCCCAAGCTGTAGACATTGACCGAGATTTTCTGGGCTGCCTTTCTAACTGCAAGCACAGTCGAACACAATGTAGAAATATTTCTGGAGCTCATTAATAAAATAGTGGAGAGATCATTGATAGGATCTCCTCTAAGAAAGGTGCTTTGATTTTGGGGACGTAGCATACAGAGGGTATGCTGTGTTTCTTCCTTCACACCTCCTGGTAAATTAATATTTCAGAGCCCTGCAGACTTCATGGCTTCTGGGAGCAAAAACAAGCTAAAATTGTTGTTTCAGGTTAGGAGAAATGCTGTATGTTGGAAATTAAAATACTTCCTCTGTGGTTTGCATATAATGTATAGCTTGTTTCTTCCTGACATCCATGAAAACAAAGGCTCTAGTCACTATATTTAAATAGCTTTATTTAACTGAATTAGATGGACAACTCATTTCTCTTGGAAAGTGCCAGATCGATAGCAGTCTTCAGTGGCTTTGGACCTCCCTGGGCAGGTTCTGTACCTCTTGCGTTGCTTTGGGAGATCTTGCCCTTGTTTTGGGGTCTGAGGAAGCAGTGCTTCAGACCCATGCCCATGGCACCATTCTTCAGCTTAGGAACTGTAGATGAGGTTTTTTTGTCATCACACATTGAACTGTGCCCGGTGCTCTTCACATGTGTATTTTTAAAGGAGTTGAGGATTTCTTCTAGGATACCAGTAGTATATCTATTAATGGTTGGTTATTCCGTAAATGTCTGCCTTCCACCTCATCCTCCTGCATAAGCTTCTCTATCTCAGCATTTTCCAAACACTTGATAAATCATTTAACTACCATGCCAGCATTCACAACTCGGAGAAGGATCACTACTGAAATCACACATACAGAAGCTTGCTTAAAAAAATAATAAACATATTAAAAAATTAAATAATAAATAAACACTGTCTGGTAGTACAATGGATTAGGTACTAAACTACGTTTCTGGAGGCCTTGCTTTGTCTGACTTGAAGCATTCTCTGTGGTAAGGAGCCATCACATCTGTGTGGAGAAAGAGAGCGGGTGGCAAGCCATGATGAACCAAGCTATTGATCCTGGTTTCTCTTCTGGCCTGAGAAGAGGTGAGCAGGGCTCAGCAACCCATCTGCAGGTACCCCAGGCCCAACCCTTCTCAAATCTGTTAGGTACTGGTGTTGCACAAAGGGGTGTCACTGGGCGATGGCCAGCCCAAGGTTTGGTACCAACGCCCATCTCAGATCTGGGTGCTGTAGCCTGAGTGTCTTGGCAAGGCTGGGCCTGAAGCTGTAACACATTGCATAATGTATTTATAACACGTGCATTGACAGCTATGAACAGCCTGCTATTTCTCACTTTCTTGTGGCACACTCATTTCAGCCTGGTGTCAATACAGAGCACTTGTGGGAGAGCAAACAGCCTTCTTCCCTTCCCTTTTTTTCTACGGTACATTGTTATCTGTTACGAGTGAGATTTCAGTTGGCAAAATGTTTGCAATGATGACACCCTGGAGAATAGATGTATCAAAGAAAAGAAAGTTCAGGAATAATCTTCCTGTTCCAGACTGGTCTGCAACACCGAGAAGTTAACGAAACCAAACTTGGGAATTGCACGCTGAGCACATTTTCTGTGGAATTAGTGAGGAAGAAGCCCAAGAGGTCAATTGAGTAGAAATGCGAGTTAAGACAAAACAGCTCTAAATTAGTAGCTGTCAGGAGAGAGCTAGTTTGGCAGAAAATGTTAAACTGGAAGGAGTCTTAGCCAAGAAAGAGTTGCTGGTAGTCTTATTAGCACATGAGGAGAGGTTTTCATTACAGGCATTTTTTAACAAGGGGAAGGGTTAATAATCTGTTCTCAAATTGAGGAGTTTCACGGTCAGATTTCCGTCCCAGACTAGGGGACATCTCAAAACTCAAATGAAACGCAAAAAAATCATGTGGAACATCCATAAATGAGTGGTTTTGGAGGCTGAGGTTTAAAAAAGAAGCCAAGATGGGTAAAGCTGTGCTTTAAATGACTGCAGAAGAATATACAGACTTGGAGCATAGTCATCAAACCAGATCTACTCTCTAGAATACCTGACTCCTTTTGGAGTCTGCATTAATATTCATTGGCGGCACCTTTAATTGCAATAGGAAATCGGGTTAGTGATGATATTGCTGGGAGACACAGCGGGCTGCTTGTCTTGACTTGCACACGTGCTGCCAGTCATAACTTTTGCAAAATGGGTGCAAAATGCAATTTACGAGCATATCAGTGTTCTCATTCACTTCTTGCATACTCGGGTGCTGTCCAAGTACGTGAAGAAGAGGGCCTGTGAGGAGAAACAAGGTTTTTCAGGGGAGCTAGGGCCAGACCACAAATTCTTTTGGTGCCTGGTAGTGAAGGCGAGGAGGTGCGTGCTGGGGAGCTGAGAGATCGTGGAGTGAGAGATTGAGTACCAAGGCTTCATTGAGGCCATTAAATCTTCCAGTCTGATGTCCAGTGGATGACAGGCTGTTATGGGGCACTTGAATGCTTTGCCTCTAGGTCAAAGACTTTAATTTCACAGAAGGTGATACAGCTGTCTTCTGTCCTCCTGTCCCCTGAGCTGTAGTGCTGTCAACTATCGATGCTTGTACAGGAACAGCCACACAAGAACTTGCTTCCATGAGATTTTTTTGCAATAAAACCCTTTTCCCCCCTCAGCTTAGTAGCCACATTACAAACTGATGCTACCCCCAAGGAGAAGCCCCTTGCGTGGCCAGGGTAGGGAGCGAGGCTGCCCTGCCCAGTTCAGATGTGCAGACGTAAATCAGTTCAGACCAGTTGGGATGCTGCAGCCTCAGATGCGTGTCACTTGATGAGGTGACAAATAGCTGGCTTATCCCAGCAAAGGCCAGCCAGGCTATGTGTGCTCATGGTCAGATGGGCTGCAAAAGTATATATTTGTTTCACATGGTCTTGAAAATCTAAGTCTGAGAAGTCCAAAAGGCAAATCAAGGCAAGTGAAGCTTGGCATCCATATGAGGCTGTTGCTTCTGGGTATGGTGGCATGTGGGGTTGGGAGCAGCAAGCCTACTGCAATGGCCTCCTGCTTTGTGCTTTTTTACTGAATAGCACAAGCTACATACATATGTGTGTGTCTATATATACATACTTGAGTGTGCATGTAGGACTGCCTGTGCTGAAAACCATGTTGTAATGAAACAACTGTTGAGGGGCTGCATGTTGAAGAAGCAGTGGGGGCATCATAGGGACATATCAGGCGGTGCCCAGGCTGCTCTTGTGAGTAGCAGCTGAAGGACCAACAGCAGCTGAAGGAGAAAGAAACCCAAATTTCTGCCACCTATGGATGGCCTGAGGTGGAAAACGGATTTTTTTTTTTTTTTTGTACTGAGTGTCCATGCGGTGTTTGTGAAAATGTGCCAAAGCTCTCCTGGGAGAGAAGTGGCTGAAAGAGGAGTGGGTGCAGACCTGGCCTGTGCAGATGGAGACAGAAATAAATGAAAAACTTCTGAATGGGTGTGTTGCTAGAGTAAAGTGGCATTTTAATTGTTTAAGTCGACATTTTTCCTTGTATCAGACAAATGCAACCATTGTTTTTTTGCTAGTGGACCAGGAGTAGAAGGAGAAGAGTGAGGCATGCTTCTGAAGTTTGTGTCTAAAATGTCATTTGGTGTGATGTTTTGGTCATTTCTATTTGGGGTTGGTGGCATTCCCCAGGAGGCAATGCTGGCAGCATCAGGCTGCTCCCTGGAACAAATGGAGTGTCCTCAGTTGCCTCCTGGGAGCAGCAGAAGGTCTGGGTTTTGTATGAGGATGTTTGTGCAGCAGGTGCTGGAGCAAGATGTTGAGATTATTGGAATCTTGAGGTTGTAACAGATTTCCCTCTGTGATAGACGTTCATCACATAATAGGAAGCATTTGTTATATATTGTATTATTGTATATTAGGGAATTGGATGTAGATGTTTTACAAACATCCATGTCTTAAATATCCATACATACGATGTGCTGAGGGTGCACTGCACTTTTAATCTGCTTTGAGATTCCCTTTCTTGCAGAGCACAGAAACTCTCTGAAGCACCCTAAAAAATCAGGAGGAGATGTTTTCCAATTTCACTGCTCCAGACTGCTGGAGAATGGCTCATGAACTGTTCTGGAAGGGATTACAGGGGCACAGGAGGGGAAAGGTGGTTGCTGCCCTGCTGATGGCTCTGGTGGGCACAGATCGTGGCTTAAAATACCGTCTGCAGAGTACAGTGTAAAACTGTTCTGGGAATATAAGATGCAAGATGCAACCCCTTTTCCTGGGGTTGGCTGTGACTCTGTGCTGTGGTTTTAGTAAAGCACCACTTTTTGCAAGATTCTGGTTAAAATTTGAAGCTGTGTATCTGTTGGTATGTTCAGATGGCTTCCCACCCTTTGTCATGTCCACACTTAGGCCAACGCTGATTTAGTTGCTGAAAGCACATAATCTTCTAGTGTTGTGATTTTTCTGTGGGGATGGACATTTTGAAAAATTTATCTAACTGATCTTTGACTCCTTTCTGCTCCGTGAGTTAAGAAAAACCTTAAATGTGTATGTGATAGCAACAGTTTCCTGCTTTAGGAGATGGGCTTGTTTTTAGCTGTTCAAGCAAAAAAAAATAAAAAAAATAAAAAAATAAATAAATGAGGTGCAGCTGAAGATAACAATCCATCAGTGCGATCTGGGCTTACTGCCCCAAGCCAAACTTCATGTGTTAACACACCGCATGCAGTATTGGTGTTTTGAGGGTCTCCTCATCTGTCTCTAGCAGAGGATGACAGAAGCAAAATTGGTTTCTGTTTTCTTTACCATTTCAAGTAACAAACTTTTTTTGGGGAGATGTTTTGAAAATACATCCTCAAATTGGGGCTTTACCCACTTTTTTCCCCATAAATGGTGGAAGTTTTTGCAATGGGGTAGGTGGGACATGGGTAACTGACACCCTCATAGTATAAACTGAGTAACACAGAGTTGGTGCAGATTTTAGCTGGAGGGAGAAGTGTGAAACCTTTCATCTTGTAATGAATTTTTCTCTCATCCCACCCCACCACCCACCAGCAGAAAGTTTTGGGTTTTGCCACTGGTATAAAATGATTGGGGGGGGTTCCAAACAAAAAATCTATATTTGTCAAGTTTGAATACTATGCTTGCTTTCACACATGAAGAAGAGGCGAGTAGTTCACCTCTGGAAGGAGAGCTTCCTCCAGCCTCTGCAGGACCTGGCATTTGAGCACGGTGTCAGGGCTCTGCCCTCAGGCTGGTTGAAGGCCCCCAGCCAACCTCAGCCTGGCTTTTTCCCATCTCCACATCACAGACAGACGTACTCCTGCTGGAAAGAGACACGGACATCTACCAGCACATGGAGACCCCCAGGTGGAGGACACGGATCAGCTGCAAGGCTCCAGTTATCAGTAACTTCAGGTTGCTATTAATACACCTGGGGTGGACACAAGCCATATTACGGCTACCTGTGACACCACACAAAGTTTAAGCAGGTTAAATTAATTGCAACATTCAGAAGTAACTCGGATTCAATGATGCCATTAAAAAACAGGGAGACCCATGAGGGCAGCACCCCAGGGGGTGTTGCCAGGCCTCCTCCAGCCCCTCTTCCTCCCATTTGCTGTTCCCATCTCATGAAGGCAAAGAGCTTCGCTCCCCAAAGCCAAAAATGCAGCTTCGGGTGCTTAGAGCCCAGAGCTGCTGCCTAATTAAAGGTTTCTGGTATGTGTGCGTGGTATTTGGAGAGCAGCAAGCCACCACTGCAGCTGTGCAAGCAGTAGAAAGGATGAAAATCGAAGAGTGGAGAAAAAAATGAGTATTTTAATGTGTGCACAGGAGCCTGTGCACAGGGAGTCAGGCTTTGAAGTGCCTTGTCACCGAGCTCTTGTGACTTTAAAGCTTCTTTATATTTTGTTTGCCACTGGTGGAGCTACAGCAAAGCGGTTTGAGCTGGGAAGGGGGATGGCATCTGAACACCCTGTGCGCAGGACCCTGGGTGTGCAGATGTGAGGGTGCTGTAACGGGGAGTTTAAAGAGCAGTCTGTCAGGCCGTCCTGTGGGCTGGCTTTCCCCCAGTCATACAGAAACCAGAATTGAACCCCCTGAAGCTAGTGTGTATTGCAAAACCTATTTTTCATGTTTCTGGATCCAATTTACTTTGATAAAATGCACAAGATACCTGTCAAACCGTTGCCTCTGTTTTTTTACACTCACTTGTCACTTGCTAACAGGCATTTACATGGGGAAGTGTATTGATGAGATAAATGGCATGGCAGCACCCAACCCCTTCCCTTGTTTTATTTAGGGAACTGTTAAAAGTTTCCTTTCTATTTTTTTTAAAAAAAAAAGGCAATAAAAAACAATCAAACAAAAACCCAACACTCCCCGAGGTGTTTTTCCCTTTTTGCAGAAGGTCACTAAATGCGATTCAGTTTCTCTTGTATTGATGATGCTCTAGGGAAGTTTATGCAATTAAAAAGAAAAGCTAAACACTATTGTTACTAGCGTTGAGAAAGGAAAGGTGTGACAGTAACCTGCAGGGACTTGCATTTCAAGCTGGGCAAAGTCTTGTTTTATCCTTATTACTTGGGGAGATCCATTGCATCACTGGGTGTTATTTCACTGGGATTGCCTCTGCCAAGCCCATCTGTGGCTGCATGCAGGCTGCTGCCTTGAAACCTTCTCATTCTCAGGACTCAATATTGCAAATCATTGTGCGAGTTAGTTCTTTCGGAAATCCTGCTGAGATGCCTCGTCCAGCAGCTGTGAGGCTGGCTTGGGTGTTTGCACGCCGGAGTTTCAGTTTCCAATTCTCCTGGCTGTCAGTGTAAAACTACTTCAGTGCTTCCTCTGTCTCCAGCCTTTTGGGATGTTCTAGGGTTATTTGCAGGCTGCACCAGCACAGGGACAGGTTTCTGGTGGGAAATGACCACTGAAACCTTGGTGTTAGAGCAGCAGGGGGGCTGACATGAGGCTCTTTGCTGGAGGTAAAGATTACTGGAGGTAATTATCCATTGCTTCTTGCTACTCTTTACCATTTAACAGTGGATCTGGAATTAAGAACCCTCAGTTCTCACTCCAGAGAAATTTGACTTCCAGATTCAGTTGTGCTTTTATTTTTTTAATTAATCCAAGCTGGGAAAGATAGGATGACAAATATGTGCAGAGACTGCACGGGAGAATTTAAATTTATTCTTGGAGAGAGCCTCCTCTTTCAAGAGGGCTTAGTTCTAACCTAAAGCATCTGCTCCTGAACTTTCAGAAGGGAGCAAAATGAATGAAAACCTCCTGCCTTGGAAGGTCAGAGGCTAGGGTAGATGGCGACAGTGCACTTTCATTGACTACAAGTTTCCTTGGCTGCTCTCTCCTTGGATTTTAGAGTCAGAATATGGTCAATAGGAAAACATCTATGGGAATCTCCAATACAAGAGAGACAAATTTAATGAGAGACAATACAAACAAGTGGCTAGTTATGACTTTAAATGCAAAGGAGTGGATAGGGTGGAACTTGTAGAGTCATATTGCAAAGAAAAATAATTAAAAAATATGAAATCTGATTACTAAATGATGACAGTGCACCAAATGCTGCATACAGAGGTAGCACTTGTAGGCTCCATGAGCAGCTTTCCTGCTGACAGTGGCTGTCTGTGCAGCTGATTGCAGCTCAGCTGAGGCTTGCAGTTCAAATGACCCTATGCAACTAGATTTTTCAGACTGCTTCTTCATTGATATATATGCACGGTTAGATAAAACTGTGATGATGTGTGAGGAGCCTTTGGTTTCCCCAGCTGTTGGAGGGAGAGTGGTGGTGAGTGGGGGCACACAGCTGGAGGCACCAACCTGTGAGGTCCAGCTGGAGCAGGACTTTGGTCCTCAGCCTTGGCTCCCCAGCACCTCTGCCCAAATGATATCCCCTCAGAAAAAAAACAAGGGTCTTCTCCTGCTTTGATGATTGGCTTCCTTTTCTTGTGTTAGTGGGCTTCCTTTTCCTTTTCTTCTTCTGAAGTAGAGGGATCCAAAGCACCGGTCTGGATGTCTCTCTTTAACTGATTTGAGCTCTTCTCTGACGAACAGCATTGTATAAATATTACTTGGCAAATGAAGCAAAAAAAAAGGTCTATGTTTTAAGAGTGGTTTACAGAAAGTACTCTTACAAAGTCCGTATCTATATACAGTGTATTTCAAAATGACACACAAGGGATTGCTGCAGGCAAGAGTGCTTCTGTGGAGATGTGCACAGGGAGAGCACAAAGTGCTGCACCCCCAGCACCTCTGCAAAGCGCCGCAGCCCCTGGACAGGCAGCAGGGCCACAGCTCCTCACGTGAGAGGTAGGCACCAGGCTGCAACCTCTCTGCTTCTCCTTTTCCGCTCTTCTAAATGACCCTGACCTGTAGGAAGTTCTCTTCAAGTGTGCAAATGTCATAGAAGAAACAGGAACATTTTTACATCTTAGTTACAGTAATAGCATTAGCTTGATTTCCCTCTCCCCTTCCCCCCCCCCCCCCCACACACACACACACTTTCCCCCTGTAATAACCCTTCCTAAGGATTATTACAGAAACCCAAGAAAGAGTTCAGATTTTGTTGGCTCTCTCCTGTTCATGTTCTTTCTCATGTTCTCAAGTTTTGTTGGCTTTCTCATCACAGAAATGTCCATTATTTTGACAGCAATTTACTCAGCAGAGAGGACCCAAGCTGTGACCCTGAACATTTACTTTCTAAGAGATGCAAAAGTTTTCTTTATAGACATGTGAATTATATCCACAAATCATGTTTGTTGGACTGTTTTTGTCAGTAAATCTCAATTCTGTCAGAGGTACTTGGATAAGTTTTATAGCTGGATACATTTGAAAATACTTAACACTTTTATTCCTAACACTGCTTTATGGCTAAGAGAGGATTGTTTTCCTCTCATTTCAAATGTAATTCTTGTAAATATCCCATGCAAACGAAATGGAATGAATACAGCATTCACGAGTAAAACTCTCCTGCCAAAACTGAGGTTATGGTGCAGTCTGCAAATTCATTTTCATGCACGAGTTGCAATAGGACTCTTGCTGCAGAAATTACACAGGACAGTTGGCTGGCTAGTTTCTCCGTATTTTATCTTATTCGTTGTTTATACCCCCTTGTCATCACCCGTCATTTGTTGTTTATTGTTCAAAACCCATTCCGACAGAAGGATTATTTATTTATTTATAAACTTCTCTAGGGCTGAGGATCAGCAATGCGTTAGTCCAGGGATCTGAGATGGCGTTGCTGTTGCTGTTGCCCTGAGTTGATAAAATTGAGCGAAGAGCAATGTCAATAACAAATGCCCAGCCTGTGGGGATTTTTTATGACCTGGTGCTTTAGAGAAGAAGCAAACACAGCTGCCATGCACTTCAGCCAGAGCTTGCACTTGGGCAAAGGCATTTTAGCCTGGGACCTCAGAAATTAGAGAGCGCTCTTGGAGGGCCAGAAGTGAAAAACTTGGCTTCAGCAACTTCTAATTCTGAATTCAGGCCTTCAGGGTGAAATCCAATTCCCAACCTCATAAAATAGCTTTTTTTTTTTTTTTTTCTTCCTTTTGTCTCCGAAATGATACTGCTAGCTCCACCCCTAATAGGGCTAGTGCAACACTTGCAAGCTAATATTTAATTTTCCATCAGCCACAGCTGGGCTCACCTGGATTAGGGTCAACAGGAGGAAGCATAGATTTTCCATGCTGTGATGTTATTTTTGACTCTCAGATGTGCTTTGCTGTAACAGCAGGAAATGTCATACTCTGTTCAAGCCACATGCACCCAGCCTGTTCTGGGGCAGATCCCTGTTTGAAGGGGCTGTGCTGGTTTGCTAGCCTATGGGCTGGAACTGCTGGCCATCAGATTCAATTAAAGTGACTTTCACAGTGAACAGAGTTTGACTAGATGGGAAGCTGCAAAATGTTATCAGAACTCGAGGTAAGAGGAAAAAAAAATGTAAACCGCAAGTTGGTTTGCTTTTTCCAATGGTCAAGCTGCAATAAACGTCAAGCTCATTATTGTGCAAATATTAATCTCAAGATGAATAGTGGGATGCTTGATGCAGTTTTGATTCTAATTAGAAAATTTTCTTGATCTGAGCAGGATGTTACTTTGAATAAGAAGTGTTGGACAAAGGAAAATGTGTGAATTCTCACCTTAAAAATTTAACAGTAGTGCTATTTTGTTCCTTCTGAATCAAACAAACCAGTGGGACTGTTTATCTTTGAGCCATGCAAAAGAAAAGCGAATGCTAAATATGGTTTAAATCTTCTACTTACACCAAGAATCTGTCCTCTAAAATATACTTGCTGAAGAAAACAAAGACTTTTAGCCCAGCTCCAGATCAGTGCAATCCAATTGTTTTGTCTTAGCTGCAGGTTTGCATTTGGTTTTGGCTTGGTTTGACTTTGGCTCTCACAGCAGGCCAGCTTCTTCCTGCACCGCAGTTGATGTTTATCCTTGACAATCTTGTTGAATTTTTCTTGTTTCCTCCTCGTTCCATTGTGGGTTTTTTAATATTTTTCACCTGTATTGTTATGCACAGCTAACCTACACCGTTCACTATAAACACGGTTTATTGAAGCCATGGAGGAACCACGCTCTTGCTCCTGCTTTGAGGATGGTTGGGATATCATCGTGCCAGCAGACAACCACAGCATGTGGTGGGACTTTGCTGTGAGCCCAAACCCTGGTGTGTGCAGATGGGCCAAGCAGCACCTGCTCTGACCTAGAGCCAAGACTTTACTACAGGTTTCTTGCAAACGGACCAGGTTTTCTCTTGTAGCTTTTTGCCTTTGCTCTTGTGAGAGAAACATTGAAGGCTATGCCAGACTTCCAGACTAAATTCAATCCTTGGCTGTGCTATCTCTATTTGATCTTGTGCCAATATTGTCCTTGAAACAGCTCTTCTCCTCTCAGCTTGTATCTTGCTAGGTCAAACAAACTGGTCTTCTGTTAGTCTTCCATTGCAATGTATGTTCTCTGTCGCTTGATTGATTATTGCTATAGTTCTTGGCATCTTTGCAGAAATCATTTCTGCGACATGGTTAAAAAGATCTTGGGTGAGGTCATACCAGGGACATATATAGCAGCATGGATGTCTTCTGACATCTGCTTCTGAAGAAACACATCTTGCTGAATGTTTTAAAATGAAATTTTCATTTTCTGTTTCCTGTTGGTTACCATCACCCTTTTGTACACTCAAGTCTCTTTCCAAAGCCTCTTTCCAAAGCTTCTTTTTCTAACCAAGGAACTCCTAGCTAGCAGCAGAATGCTTTTTCCTTCTTTTGCTCATGAGCTTGCTCATCATCCGCACCATGAGGCTCCATCCTGGTGTTATTGCTCTGGTCTCCTCAGTCATTCCACTTGCCCTGTCTGATATTTCATTGATGATGTTTCTCAGCATCATATCAGGCATTTTACTTAATCATCCTGGTTTGCATTCTAAAAATCACATGAAATTGATTTGAAGTCCAACTCTTGGAGTGATTCTATTTGTAATCCCACTTCTACGCTTACACCTGGTAACCTTTGAGAGAGATTTACTTATCCAGTTATTCTGGAGCTTTTCTTCACGATTCCCCTGCCCTGTTGCTTTGTACAGGATGCAAACTCCTACTAATCTTTGCACCCACTAGCTAAAGAAACTCCATTCACTTTTTCTGTTCCCCTGCCTAAGCTTATCACAAATGATTTTGCTAAGTTGCCTTCATTTATCAGAGCTTTTCCTTTTGAATAATATCAAAAATTTAAATTACATTTTTATTAATTGTATCATTGCAATTAACTTGATAAGTTTATCTAAGTTTTGCTATTCACACTCAGTTCCATTAGGCATTTGGGACTAGAAATGCCACTAGGTTCAAGATGTTCCTGAATGTATTTTATACAGTGAAACATGTACATGCATTAATGTGCAAGTAGCTAATTCTGTAAATATGTTTTAGCTCCTATGCAGGACTAAAACTTAATTACTAGCTGCTAAGGGTCAGCAAAACAGCGCTGATTCATAGGAGTATCACTCCTAAACTGCCAGCTAAACAAACCAGAATCACTTCTGCATATGTCGGCCCTAATTTCTAATTTCCAGCTCTTGCTGTTGTATGCCCCAGGCCCCTCTTAGGTGCTGAGCCTCTCCACACTGCCCTGGTCAGGGCTTGGTAGTAGAACATTCTGCAGTAAAACAATAAATAACTCGGACGTGGGTTTCAGCCAGGAGACGGTCACTCATTTCTCACTTGCCACGGCTGGCAGCGTGTGAGGCGAAGCAGAAAAATCTGCATGTGGCACTGCAAAATCTGATTGACTAGGTGCCTGGGGTTGGCGTTTGGGGGCAGAAAGGGCAGGGTGACCTCTCCAGGCTGGGACAGGAGGGACCTCCTACTCCAGCACAGCTGGGACTGAACCAGGCCAGCATATGCCATTTCCCTTGAGTGTGATGATGTGAGTTATTTAATGTAAACTTAATTGTTTCAGCAATGGATATTTTCACTAATTTCTTCTCAGTGATGGCTTCTACAGGCAGTCTTGGTTGTTTAGCTGGAAATAAAGGAGTTATCTTATGTTAAAGATAGAGGGAATGCTTATAAAGTTGGTAATAGGCTTTCTGAAAACCCAAATATGGATGCTTTGTACATGTTAATGAGGTGGTATTTTGCTGTCACCATGCTAGTCTAAGATATTGAAGGAGTTTGTAAGGACTGGCCATATCTTTCAGTGGACCAGCTGGTAAGACTGATAAAAACAGGCAAGGGCTTAGGCATGCTGGTCCATTTATTTCAGTTCCAGTCAGTTTAGTTAGTTTAATAAAAAGATATGACTTCTTACACGCTTGAATTCTCTTGTATGCTGGTTGCTTCTTGGTATTAATGTAAAACTCATATTTCTTTATGTGAATAACCAACTTTACCGGCCTATCTCTGACTGGTAAAATCTACCAAGCCAGTGTTTACTCAGCCTTCTAAAATACATTTCTGAGTTCTTACCTTCTACTACCATCCCTTGCTTGTTGCTGAACTCATTTTCTCTAGGGTTAATCGAGAGCAAATCCTTTGAACTCTAGTTATTTCTGCCTGATCTGGTACAGGGCTCTCTCTAAACCCCTTTAGTGTAATGGGTTATATAAATTATCAAGGGTTAGGCTATGAAAAAGTTTAATTAGAAATTTAGAAATTGGCTTTCAGCCAAAATATATTTTTCTTTCTGTATGCCCAATTTGAAACAAAGTTTTGCTGCAGATCTTAACCTAAAAATTCCAAATTTTTTTGTCTTTTACTTTCTACTGTTTAAAACACTCCAATGAGTGTAATGCACAGAAGTATTTCAATAAGAAACTCAAACATAACAAAAGTTTTCAGTGCCTGGTTTTGAATCCCACTGTGTAGGTGTTTTCTACTCAGGACTATCTAGCTTGAATGGAAGGACTCTCCCTAATGTGTGCACACAAGAAACTGCACCCAGAAAGAACTGCAGGAGTGAAACCTACACTGCAGCATTTACCATGATGAGCAACTGCAAACCATGAAAACGAGGAGGAAACACCACATTTGTCATTTAACATCTGCAGACTTGTGCTTTTAATTCTGAATGTTGATACTTTAAATTCAAACACCAGGTCTCTGCTGCACTTGATGTTTAAATTCAACCATGGACCCCATTATATGGGAGGTGTCACTGGCAGTGTCACTTGCTGGGGGCATTCAGGTCAATGTCATTTTAAAAGCAAAATAGTCATCGTGGCCACAGCAGAGGGCTGCCTTTGGTTGTTACATTTGGTGAGGTGAGTTAGCTCAGGGTGGATGCAAACCTCCTAATCCTTCATGGGGCTGCAGTGTCTGTTCTGCTTCCTTGCTCCTAGAGTGGTTCTGGTCTGGATGAGGTCTCCTGCCACTCATGCTTAGGCTGAGTTCAGAGGACAGCCTGAGGCAGGGACCATCCTCAGGTTGTAGTTTAGACCTGCAGCTTGGGCTGTCCCATTTTCCAAACATTCTGGCTTTGGGGTTATGAGCAACCCAGCATTCTTCGACCATCCTTCCTCATGGCCAAATGTTGTGTATGTTGTGTCTCCACAAGACCAGGATTCAGCCGCTGCTATTTTTTAATCTTCTAAGATGTTGCAGCTCCAAACTGGAAGAACATCTATACTTGGGTAACTGTGAAGTGACGGGTGCAGGGAAAGGCACTAAGTCCAGTTTTCCAAATCTGATTAGGAAGGAAGCACTTTGCTGTCTTAGAAATACAGTTACCTCTGAAGCACAGCAGAGTTTTTATCTAGATCCATAAAATGTAGTTTTCATAGTGGCTGGGTCTGGTTTTCTCTATATGAAGCCTCTGCCCTATGGTTTTTCTGCTTGGCAAGACTTCCTCTGCACGACACCGTGCTGGCACAAGCCTGGAGGCTGCACCGCGTGTCCTCTATCACAGCAGCAGGACCAGAAGGCAAAGGCTGCACAGTTCGCAGGTTTGTGGGCCCCTGACTCCTGCTCTAGTGCAGCAACAGAATATAAACATGCTCCTGCTGGCATCTGAACTAATGATAATTAAAAGAACTAAAATGACATAAAGGCCAAACACTTCCAGAATTTTTAAAAGTTAATCCACCTTGGTGATAGGTCTGTGATAATGGTAACTCCAGATCTAACCGAGTGGGCTGTCCAGCCCAGTCCCTGTAGCAGAGCTTCACAGTCAAAACCCACAGACTTTCCCTGCTAGCTCAAAATAAAGCTCTCTCCACCACTTATCCTCTCTGTCCCTCTCTGTGCATATCTTTGAACAGATGATCCTGTGATAAACCAGCAAGGTATCATTAACATCTGCAGTGTTTTGATATCCTTGGGGGAAAATGCCACCAAAGTGCATAATGTTTTTGCATTTTTTTAATAACTGCTGTGTTGGATCCCCGATGAGGGACTGGTATTCCTGAAGATACAAGACATTAAGCGGGGGGGATAGTTGTAGACCCCCAGGTATGTACCGCAAGGGTAGCTGCCTTCTGTCATGCTCAAAACCCCTTTGGGACAGGAAAGCAATACACTCCCTATTCCACCTAAATGATTTTATCACCACCCCAAGCCTTTGTTTTATTCGTCTGCCCATTCACTATTTTAATTATGATTATTTATTTATTTATTTATTTTTATTTTATCTCTCTGGGCACTGAAACCTCTTGGATTCTGCCTTTTGGTTCACTTATTTCGGGAACTCATTAAATGCCTGAGACACGTGTTCATTATTAGAAAGTGAAAACAAGTCCCTAGCTGTGCCATGGGAGAGACTTCATGGTGAATTACCGTAGTTAAGTAGTGGCTTAACAGCTTGAGACTCTTCTAACATTAGGCAGGGTTTTTTTAGACCTTTAATGCATGGCAGATTATGATGCTTCCTGTACTGAATGGTATGAGGTTATTGTCTGTGGTTGGTTTAATATGGATCTTTGTAGAGGGATAACACACAATCCTGTACATGTTGTAGAGGAATTTGATAATGTTCTCTGTTTGACGAGAACAAGGAATGATTTAAATGGAGAGGGAGTTGGGGGGGGGAGAACCACAATAATAAGCAAAACCCATCTTACTACTTAGCTATTCTTACAGACCTTTCTAATGCAATTCAGGCTGGAAGTGAAGTTGAATGATGATGTGATTCATTAAACTTCAAACTTTACTGGAGTGCCATACTTAGACAAAATGATTTCTTCTGAAGAAGCTCATTCCTCTCATCCCTCTACTCCTGGCAGTTGAGATCATTGAAACCTCTTGTGCCATTGGGACATTAAAAAGCCCCACAAGGTGCTCTGAGAAGCATCACAGCCAGTAGCAAGGGAGCAGAAAGGAGAAATTTTGTGGGGACCGGTGGGGAGGTGATGCTCATATTCCTGTGTTACATATCCCTGTGTCACTTTGGCTGATGGATGCTGAGGTGAGATATTGCTGTTTAGTGACCAAAACAAAAACATGAGATCAAGACTATTCACTCATGAGCTTTTATGGATGTCTTTTCTGTTCTTTTGCATTCTTCATGACATGATGGTAGATTTTTATACCAGTTGCTTAGTTGAGAAAAAAACATGTCTGATCTGGGGAGTATTAGGTTGGAAGCTCAGTGAAAATTGAGAGGAAAAACTCTCCTTGAATATCAACCATTTCTCTAATCTGAAACTTGAATCTTTTGGGATTCACACGTCATTTGGTATCGGATGGCAATTTCAGATCACAGAACTAGCTAGAAGTAATAATCCAAAAATTTGCAAACTTCCGTTCTTTAATCAGTCATAGCTATTATGTGCTCATTCTGGGCATACAGACAGGTATACATGTTTAGAGATTTGTATTCTAAAATGAGGACAGATGATGTAATGGGAATCCAAGGCAAATGCATGCATACTCCAAAATGCATGCATAAATTTTGTTGTAGCAGGGAATTACCACCCTTCCAAAGGGGAAAATGCAGCCTTCCCCCCTCCAAAACCAAACATAAACCAAACCAAAACACAAATCATTTCCATTATAAAGAGAGGTCAATAATAGGCTCATGACCATCCCTGAGACACCCATTCAGAGTTCTGGGCAGGTGATGTTACCTCTGGTTGTCATAGCCATGTCCCATTGCACCAGTGGTTTCCATAAGCCCCAGAGGTGGATTGGGACCCTCCACCTCCATGGTGGGATTCAGCCTCCTGGGGACAAACTTTAGCCCTTCTGTGGGGCAGTGATGGGGAAATGGAGACAGTTGCCCACCCTACCCAAACTCCATAGACACTTGCTACAGGCTCTCATTTTTGTGTAATTGGATTGCTTTTTTATTTTTCAAAAAATTTCAAGAATGAGTTGATGGCACTGTCCATCAGAGGACCAGGCTGCTGGGTTATCCTGCAAGCAGTAACTCTACAAGACAAAAAGCCAGCTGTGAACAGCAAAAAGTGGTCCTCCCTATCTTCTCCGTCCTGCACTGCTCCATACTATGCTGTTGTGCCAAATCCCCAGCTGCAGCGAGCAATGTGGGTTTAACCAAACTCTTTGGCTTGGTTAAAGCACGAACACTCAGGGCTCTGATGGCACTCACAGCCTTGTGGTCTGTTCCTCTGGTTACAACTCATCCTTTCTTCTGCTACATGCTGTTATCTTCTGCATCTACCTAAACTGCAGTACAATCCAAATGTAATGTGTTGTGTAGTGGCACCAGGAATTCTTTTTGTTTTGCTCTGTTAGGTCCCAGGAAGGCAGTGGCTGCAGAGGACTTGAAATCAAAACCCTGTTTTGCATCTATTTTTATTGCTTATTAAAAAGTGTAAGAATTAAAACAGCAAAAACAGCCACCATACTTTGCCTTTTGGATCCCAGGAGCATTATTGAAGCTAGTAATTAAAAGGAAATACAACTATATGCCTGCAGTTGAACAGGCTTGATATATACCTTTAAGGCAAAAACTACGGAGTTTCACATGCTTCTTAGTCATTTTTCACAAGAGAATGCCTATTTAATGTCAGAACCAAAGTGCTGAACTGAATTCCCATGAATAGAGCTCAACCTCACCGACTAAGCAATGCATGCTGTACTGTGCACAACATGTATGCAGCATTAAGGATGTATCCTGTGCAATGTGTGGGGGAATATTTCCTCCTTCAGATAACCCCAGTGGGGTTTGGGACAAGCTCTAACCAAGCTGCTCCCTGTGCCTGCGTTCATCCCCACCTACTCAGGGTTAAAGCATCTTAGGGTTTACAAAAGCATCAACAGGGAAATATCAACTGGTTTAGAAGAATTATTATGAATTGTATTAACTTTTTCTGTTATTTTCATGGGAAGAAAAAGGAGGAGGATGGAAATATGGTGTGTTTCTTTGACCTCTCAAATAACACCAGTAGTTGGATATGTTAGCAGCAAGTCCTGCCTAAAAAACACCCAAGAACTAACAGCTTTTTCCAGGAGACTGGGCAGTCCTGCAAGTTCTCAGCAAGACTGGGTGCAGCATGGAGCCCAACTAACAAGCCCTGCAGAACTTAATAACTCAGCTTTTGTGGAGCGTGTTGCCTCTAATGAGGGTGTGCATTGCTGCGTAGGGAGCACCCATAGGGGATGGGGTCTCCCAGGTTTCAGACCTGTTTCTGCCTACTTAATGCATGAAGACACAGATGACTTGCGATGCAGGTCTTTGCATTGCTATTTAGGAAGTTCTCCCTGCCATTAATGTTGATTTATACCGATTTTTGAACTTGCTCAGAAAGTTTCAGGATAGTGGAGGAAAGCTGAATTTGTATCACTGTTTTAAAAATAAAATATAAAGGCTAACAGCATGAAGGTAATTGGTACAAAACACTTGCATGTTGTATGCATGCTGTTTTCTGTAAGAAAGGGTGATGTAAACTCAACATGGCACACATGAAAAGGATTAAAACCTCATTAAGTAATTGCTTTCAGGATAACTTTGAGTCCTGTTTCTGGGGATGGGGATCAGGTGGTTGTGCTCTCCTGGTGCTGTTGCTGCAACTTCTGTGTTGCCTTCTAGTATCTGGCTTTCTGGAAGGATCCTTTAAAAATCACATGAAATCAGAGGGAAGCTTGAGTCATCATAAAGGAGGAATGTGCATCAAAGCCAAAGAGCTTGCATAGAGAAACTTAACCTTCCCTTATGGAGACAACAGCAGCATGGTAATGGCCTGTAAGAGCAGAGCTGGTAACAGGTTGTCTCTTCTATCTCCTGCTCTGTTTTGAAGCTTTTTACTGAAACTTCATGGGGAATAATAACACAACTCTGTGCCTTCCTTGTTTAGCACTCTTAAGAATGGCCAGGTCTCCAAACTGAGAGCTGAAGCCAGGTAAATGCAGGCTGATATGGGAGCTCAAAATCAGCAGTGGAGGTGTATAACCACTGCAGCTTTTGAGCTGATTGTGTATTTTCCTTAATATATATAAATAAATCTCTTGTTCAAACAGGCTTTCGCCCTGGGCAGTGTGGTGACCTGTTCTCAGGGGCTTGGGCTATTTGCTCCTACCTGCATGAGGCTTTTGAGTAGACTGCCGGGCACTGTGTTAGGAGGTGACGGCTGCTCTGGTTTTGCTATCGGTTGTTTAGGAGTTCAAATGTCAACTTGACACTTCAGTGAACTTTCTTAGCGCAGCTATTTTCACATGTGACTTGTGGGTGTGGAAAATGAGGCCTGAGCAGACAAGTCACTTCTCAAGGTCTCTGCGGTGGAACATGGCGGTATGTGGAGAGCTGGGCCCTTGTGAGGGTGGTGGCCTTGGTGGAGCATGGTGCCAACCTGGTGACACCACGCTGATAACCAAATTAATTCACTCAGGTGCTCTTTTATGGAGCAGTCTGGTGCCAGGAGAATCTTGGCTCATCTCTCATGTATGGCACAGACTAGCTGATGTGCCAAAATGCCTTCTTGTTGAAATCGGGAAAGGGAAGAAAAACATGAAGAGCTGTGTCTGTGTGGACTCGGACAGTGGTCTTTGGCTTAATGGCCTGATTATCTTGCTTTCTTCCCTCTTGCTGCACTTGTTTCAATGCCTACAGTGACACACAGTGGTGATGAGTCTCTGCTGTGCCAAAGCACTCGCCTTGCCACGGGGAGGTGGGGGCCAGCACAGGCTGCTGGTGGCTGCCCCGGCCTGGAGCTGCCTGCTGGGCCTGGACGTGGCCTTCGGGCTCCTCCTGAGAAGGTCAGATGAGGAAGCTTTGGTTTTCATTCTTCCATTTTATCACTTTGTTTACTTCTTCATGATCAGTAGAGAGCTGTGGGTTTCATAAGCTGTTTTGTGCCATAAATGCCACACTCAAATTGTCTTTTTTGTGATAATGCTTTTTTTTTTTTTTTTTTTTTGGCAGAAAAATAAGTTAGCTTTCTGCCTGTCATATTTCCCCTGTTTTTTACGCTCCCGGTGTGCTACAGAGGCCAGTATGAAAGCATGGCTCAGCTGCTCCTTAGCAGAAGACTTTCCAGTGTCCTCGATTGCATCCCCCTTCAGTTTCTGGATGCTGCTTGCAGGGGAGGTAGATGCCAGTTTTCACAAGGATTCATTTGCTTCTTGTACTCCATTGCCTCATCTCCCAAAGACTGATTTTTTCCCCCTGCTCTGAGAACAACCAGAAGATGAGAAGCTTCGGGCTGCCTCCCTGCTTGAGCCGTTGCTGTACGTTGGGTAGCTTCAGCCTGAATGTTTGCAAGTCCCACCTCCTCCAGTGAATAAAATAAAGAACCATGCTGATCTGCCTGGTTCTGAAAGGTCTAGAAAGTGAGTGCAAGCTGTAAAAAATCACATCAAATGTGGAAAATGGTGGAAAAATGAAAATCTGCTTGCCAGGTGTCATCCCTCTGGAGAGCTTCGGTACTGGTGGCATGACCACTGCTGGGTGCAGCCTGGTGAGGAGCCTCTGGGCTGGGTCTCCGTCATCTGGAAAACGCTCCTTGCCAGTGTGCATGTCAAGGTCAAGTTGCTGGCAGCCTGCGTCCCTCTGGAGCGGAGCCAGAGGGTTTTAAAAACCTCTCTTTCTCCGATTTGAGAGGCAGCCCTGTGCCCCCCAGGCTGCGGTTTGCAGGGGGACCCGGGGGGAGCGGGTGGCTGCGGGCGGCACCGATGCTGGGCTGCTCCTGACATTTCCGCCTGCGGGTGCCCAGCCAATTGGCGAGGCTGGAGCAGCGACACATGAAATATGATGATTTTCTGCTGAGGAGGAGGAGTGGAGGTTGGGGGGGGGGGGAAGGAGGGAGGACTGCTCACTCCCATGGTTTGTGTGCCCGGGGGCTGCGGAGAGGGCTGGCCACTGAGCAGCACCCAGGGATGGCCCCTTGCTTGCTGCTCCCCAGGATAATGAGGCTGGCACCCAGGTGGGCTGGGTGCTCGTGGCCCCAGGGGACACCCCCAGGGGTGCCAGGCCTGGGGCCCTGCTGCTTAGGAGGGCCTGGCCCCCCCTGGAGCCCCAGCTGGCTCCGTGCTGTCCCCAGGGAGCTGTGCCCTGCTCCTGGGTCCCGGGTTTAAATTAATGGGGGGAGGGGGAAGAGGGGGATGGTTTGCTAAAACCGAAATCCCACCTCTTGCAGAATGCTTTCTTGCCGTGCCAGGGCTGCTCAGCTAAAACTTTGCAGCCCAAGCCTCAGTTTGATGGGAAGCACTTAACAGAGCTGCTCGCTGCATGTCATTAACCCTCACACACCACCGCCTGGGACGGAAACTGTTAATACCAAAAATCAGTGGTAACCAATTCAACCCTGATCAGGAGCGGCCATGCAGCTCCCTGAATCGCATCCAGCAGCTGTTCATTTTTATAATGACTGTGCATTTATCCAAGAGCCGAGTGGCAAGTTCTCTGTTTATTATTATTCCCCCCAGAGGGGGGGGGGGGGAATCCTATTAAAAAAATCTATAACGATATTAATGTAGAAGGGCTGCTAATGCAAACCACACCTCCCCCTTGCTCCAACTGTGCCACTGCTGCCGCTTTATTAATTTATTTGTGCTGTGGGTGACGGTCCTCCAGAAGTGATAATTGGTGCACTGTATCTTTAAAAGGTTAAAACCCTTTTCAAAAAGGCCCAGACTCATAGTGGGAAAAGACAAGAGAGGCTTTGGCTGGCTTTGGATCCAGAAAACAGCTGCTGATTAGAGTCTGCGTCTTCGGGCTGAATTTATTACATATTTTTCAGCAGCAGGGATTCTAGGAGGAAGCTTCCGTTTGGGTTTCTTGAGCGTGGTTTATTTTTATTCAGAGGAATAACAGAGGAAGGATTTGTTCCGGCTGGAGCATGCTCACAACCTGCAAGATCTCCCATTATTAAACTGCCTACTTTGGGGCTTTAATGTACATGTTTTTTTTTTTTTTTTATTTTTATTAGCGTTATTATTATTTGGCAGCGTGCATCTCTCTATATTTTTAATAATTTATTTTGAAAGGAAGCTGATCTCATAATGAGCTTTCTCCTTCCTCACTTGAAACAGGTGCTAATGAAAGAATGCAAATAGCACCGGCTGAGCCGAACATTTCATAAAGACGGGAACAGCCCCCGACCCCAGCCAGCTCCGGATCCGCTGCCTGCACCCACCAAAGGTAGGCACTGGGGTGATTTTTTGTTCGTTGCGTGCGCGTTTGCAGATGGTCCAGTCCCCCCCGTACTGCGGGTGCACAAGCCAGATTCCATTTTGCCTCTGCTTCCCCCCGAAAGGTGTCAGGTTGCTGCTGTGTGTGTGTATATATATATAATGTGTGTGTGTGTGTGTGTGTACATCCCCGGGTGCCGGATTTGGCCACTGGGCAGGCGATGGGCGAGCTCCCCAGCCGAGGTAACCTCAGCGGTGTCACGGGCGTGCAGCCGCCCCGTAACCCTGTCCTCGCCGCGACTCCGCCGCCCGCTCCGGCTTCCTTTGCTCTCCCTGTCGCATGAATTTATCGTCCGTTGACAGCAACTTCATTTTCTCCCAGTGTGCGTGGGTTGTCAGTATTTCTTGCGGCGTGCAGGTCTGGTGTGGGGCTGCTCCGTGGGGAGCCCCGTCCTCCCGGGGCGATGCTGGGCGGCCCTGCTCCCCTTCCCTTCACCCACATATAGCCAAGCCACCGTTACCTGATGCTACAGCATATATATATACATCTGTATTTATTTTTTAATATTGCAACCTCTATTTTAACGTATCCCTGAATACCTTCTTGCCTGCACAAAGCCTGTCTCTTTTCCCTCTGCTTAATTTTATTTGCGTGCGCTCGGTGTTGGCATCCGGGCAGCGCTGGGATGTTCTCCTCAGAGGTTTGTCCTTTGCTGGCAGCTGGAGTTTTTCCCCCGGCCGCAGCAGCCCTGTGCTGTACCTGGCCCTGGTTCTCGCTCAGGCTCCGGGTTTTCTGCTGTGGTTTCCCCCAGCTGCAAGCTGGGGCTTGCAGCAGGGACTGCAGTGGCCTCTCCGATGGCCAAATCCTGCCCGCACTGGGATCATCCAGCCCCGTGAACCTCTGAGGGCAGAAATCAGGCCTTTGTCTGGAAGTTTGTGTTTATATCTCGGTGTATTTAAGTGTGTTTGAGAGCAAGGTATTTCTGTTATGTCTGTGTGCAAGATTATTTGCAGGGTTGTTTTTTTTTTTTTTTTTTTTTTTTTTTTTTTTTGCTTGGCTGTTAAGGAAAGGGTCTGCAGAAAGTTTACCCCTGATTAATTGTGCAAACTGAGAGTGGGCAGCACATAAAATAAAATACTTATTTTATATAAACAACCCCTTGAGGCTTCCTAGAAAGAGAACTTGTGAATATTTAACCTGACAGATATAAAGTAATCAAACCTGAATATGTAGTCTGCTCTCCCCCTGCTCCCTTCTTCTAAAGGCAAATATTTTTAAATTGAGTTTGATGTGGGGTGCAGGCAGGAGAATATGATTTTAAGTATGATTAAGGTATGCTTTTGACCCAGTGGTAAGGAAACACTCCTCTAAGTCTGGTTTTTGTCTGTATCTGCTCATGAGGACAGGCAGAGGTAGCAGAAAGGTCCCTGGCCCTGGGGTCTTGTCTGATGCCCTGTGTGAGCATCTCCCTCCTCACCTCATCCTCCCAGGCATCCAGAAATGGCAAATCCAGTGAGAGGGAAGCAGGTATTTAATCCCCCAGATCTCATGCTCCCTCATGCCGAGCCAGCGATGCTCATCTCTTGCCAGTTTTGGTGCTGTACCAACGAACCCAATGCTGTGCTAGTTTTTCTTCTTTTTGGAGATTTGTTTCTAATCAACTGGATGCAATTCCTCCCAGCTGCAATGAAACACAGGGGGGTTGGTCTTTATTTCTTCCCCTTGGCTAGCCTGCTTGCTCTGTGGGTTTTTTGTGGGGTGGTGCCGTGTAGGAGATCGCTGCTGGTCTCCAGCCCTGAGCTTGCTGAGGTTGGCAGCGGTCATCAGCGCTGGTGGGAAATGGTTTGGATGAGAAGGCTCCTGAGAAAAAGCCCAAACAAGCTGGGGACTCAGGAGGGGGAGGAAGGGGAGGTGGCTCCTTTCCTACTAAATCATCTCCAAACATTGCCTCATCGTGGTGTCAGGCACCAGCTCCTGCTCTGGGGCCACAAAAAGCCTTCGTGCGTTGCATTGCCCAACCCTCCCTCCCGGCAGCGTTAGCAGGACACAGCGAATTTTGTCTCCTGCTGCAAAGAGCCCGCGTGCTCCTCTGCAGATCTGGCTGCAGCTGAGCACCACGTGGAGCTGCTCTTTTAGGGAGTCTCTGTAGTACCTTGGGACCGGTGGGAGCTGGTGGCCCTGCGTCAATCCGCCTTGTATTCTTTCATCACCTCCCAAGAAGGGGAAGTGAAACTCAAGGGCAGAGACTGTCACTCCCCGAGGAGCCCCGGTCACCCGCTAGTATCATGCTCACAAAGGAAGCTGTTAATTATTTTGCTGGAAATAGTTGTAAGACTTCTGTAAATGTACATGACGTGGAAGGCTGTGGCTTTCAGATGGGTTCTCCAGCATCTTGGCTCATTTCTGGAAAACGTGGCTGGCCTGTTCGGTTGAGTTGTGCGATGGGGATGTTGCTGGGAAAGTTGATGGCTGTAGGTGGGCTTCACAGATGCCTTGAGGGCTCCTTGGGTGCACTTTAGTTCTGGATTTCCACCCGGCCCTGGGCTGGCTCAGCAATTAGCAAAAATCTTGGTGATCTCTGTTCATGACATGGAACTGGTGAGGAAGGTACCGGTGCCAGGAGATCAGTAACCTAATGCTGACCTAAACCCAGCATTTTCAGTTGGACCAGCTGGGGGACAGCCCCTCTGTCTTGTGCTGGTAGGAACACAAACCACACTAGGCTTGTTTGTGGCTAAAAGAAATCTCCTTTCTCCATGTAAAGTTAAATATCTGCAGCTGGCTCAGCTGAGGCAGACGTATGATGCTGGTTAGGATGGATGCACCAAGGAGCTGTACATCCCAACATGCTGATCTGCTTGATGGCTTAAAGGTGCACATCATTATCTGAGGATCATCAGGTGAGGGTGGGTTGTTATATGTCCATGTTTAGCTATATTACTGGTCTTGCTTCAAAAGGGGTGGCACAATTCATAGCTCCGATCTCCTTTAGTTCTTTAAGAAGCTTGGAGACTTTTATTTCAAGAGCGGAAATGTACCAGCTATGTAAGTCATGGATTTGCTCAACTCTGATCTCAGTGGTGAACTGAGGTGGGGGGAAAAAAGCAGCATGGCCTTTTTTTGTTCCCATTTAACCTTTCCGTGTCTTACTTTCTCTGCTGTGTGGGAAATGGGGGTGGGGGAGCGGGGAGTCGTTTGGCCAAGATCTCAGCGTGGGTCCCTGGCAGATTGAAAATACAAGTAATAAGTTGTGACTCTAAGCTCCAACTGCAGACAGCAGCGCTTGCTCGCTTTTGTTTTTTTAGATGAGTATTTGCTGGGCAGGCACTGGTGCCAGAGGAAAATGCACGGGGGGGGAGGCAGGAATCATGTCTCTTGCTGTACAGACGCTCCACGTGGTTAGATGTGGTTTGTGCAGATGATGCTGCGAGCAGCAGGAGCAGCCCTGGCTCCTGGGGTTGCGGTGGAGTCTGGGCTGGTGGGAGGTGAATGAGGCGACCAGTCGCTGTTACCAAAAACTTGAATAACTGCGTGTGGTGTGGCCAGCTTCGGGGCTCAGCAAGCCGTGTGTGAAAGCCCTCGTAGCCAAGGGCTGTGGGATGCTGCTGGTGTCCCCTGAGAGCGGAGGGAGGGGGAGCCCCAGAAATAGCTGCTGGGACAGCTCCTGCTGGGGCTGGATGTGTCGTTGTGGCCCGGGACGCCCTAATGACTCCGACCCTAATGGTCCTGGCGGATGAGCCTCACTCACCCTGCAGCTGGATGATCCCACAGCCCTGCTGCCCCAGGGCTCCCGTGTGGGAATCCCACGGGACTTTGGATGAGTCGAGCACCCTCTCAAACGCCCCAGATGTTTTACAGCTGGGACAAAAACGTGATGGAGAGACTGCCTCTTGCTCGCTTCCCCTCCCATGTGCCATCTCGACATTCTGGCAGCTCTTGATGTGGGATGCACGGGCACCTTCTAAAGGAGCTTGGTCAATAAAATCTGGCTGAGGAGAGAACCGCGGGTGGCTGGACCATCTCCCACATCCCTGGAGGAAGGGCCCAGGGCTGCTGCTGACTCACGGCCCCCGTTTGGGGGCTGCCGGTAAAAAGGAGTGAGTAAACCCTGATGTAACGAGTAATCTGCTGAAAATAAGTCACCGCAGAATTTATCATTCTGTTAAAGTGTGAACGAGAAAGGCGAGCGCTGCTTGTAATGATGTCAGGGATGATCTCAGAGTCCTTCAAAACACACCTCCGCTATAAACAAAACTTTTAACCCCCCCCCTTTTTTTAGGTGCCTTTTGAGCTTAAGCATATTTTATATACCCCAGCGGGCATTCCTGCTGAATGATGAATTTGAAGTCAAAATGTCTAGAAGGTTAGAAATAAGCAAAGGCAAAAATGGCAAGGAGGTGTGGTTGGAGCTTGTGGGGTTTTCTAAATAAATGCTCGTGTGTGGAAGGACAGAGCCCTGTGCCTTGCCCAGCTGTGCAGGCAACATCCCCTCCTGCCTCGGTCCCGGTCCCTCTTACCTGCATCCGTCCTACATCCTCCGTTTCCAAGCCGTTTGCAATCCTCCAACGCCAGTTCCCAGTTGCCCATAAGATTTAGTTGCCCAAGCCACACTTGTTAGCCCTCATCGCTCTCCCCAAGGACTCCACCTGATTCCTCGTTGGCTGTCACAGACAGGATCGCAGTCCTGAATGCTGCAGGTGGGTTCCCATGCTGACATCCTCATTTTGGTTGCTTATAACTCATATCTTTGCCCTGATTTATTTATTTATTTATTTTTGGTCCTGGCACCATAGTGAATTTTAGGGGGGAGCGAAAATTATCGAGCCAAACAGGCTGTTGTGTTTTTAATGGCTGTACAGAAGCAGTCTGGCCAGGTTTCTCCAGAAAACTCTTCTCTGTATTTGCTAGAAATTAATGCTGTGTGCGACCCGGCACGGCTGGGACATCTCCAGTAAGCGTGGGCAACTTCTGATAGTTGCGTTTGATTATAACTTGAACTTGTCAGGCAGTAATGATATACGGTGGAAAAAAGCGTGCTGCCTAGCAAAGGAAGGAGAGGTGCTGTGCGCGCCTGGAAGGCTGAAGGAAAATATTTAGGGTGGCTCCCTGCCTCCAAGGAGAGGCGGTGTGGTGCCACGAGAAGGGCAGCAAGAGCACCCGCTGCAGGGGGGGAGTGAGAATGACTCTGGGGCCGGATCCAGCAGCGAGCAGAAGGGAGGTGGATGGGGCATACAGCTCACAGGGGGCACAGGGGCACTGCTGGCGGAATGTAACCCGCAGACCTTAAATAGGTAAATAGGGTCACAAATGGAAGGTGTTGCTGTTGTAACGAGTGAGCTGCTTTTTGGAGTGCTGGATGTGGACTTTGGGTATGTGAGAGCGAAGGGCGTGCTTTTCAGTACGGGCAGAAAATGGTTTTACCCTGTTATGCTGTGCTATAAGAATTAATGGGATTTACTTTTTTCCCATGAAGCGGCATGGAAGCCAAAGTCCCGTTGCAAGCTGTGCTCCTTGGTTGCGTGGTATCTGAAATTCTTCTTCCTCCTCTTTGCCCTTGCATGTCCACAAAGCCAGGCACATGCGTGTGCCCTCCCCAGGGGCTGAGCGCTGCCTCCAGCGATGGGGATGCTTGCGCTGATGTTTCCCCAACTCCCTTGTGGTTTCCCTGCACTACAGGCAGATTAAGGCAAGCAATTTTGGTTTTTACAGAAATGCATCACGCTGTAAAGCAAAAACATTTTGCTGCTGCCTGGGGAGCTGCCCCACCTGTGTGAGGGTAGAGCTGTTTGGGGCTGGATACTGGGAAAATGCAGAGGCTGGTGGTATGGGTGGCTGGGTCAGAGCTGGGGTTAGTATTAGTAGTCCTGGTGTGAGCCCCCTGGCATCACTTCTAGCCACTCTTCTTTCTTTCTGTACCTTTGTTTTGCACCAGTAAATGGGATAACGTCTGGCTTCATGTTATGGCCCCTCAGGGAAGGGCTGAGGCTCTTGCTGCCTGTGTCCAGACCCTGGTCCCTTTGTGGGATCCTGGTCTTGGAGATTCCAGGGTGCTTTGTAATACAGAGTAGGTTATAAAAACAAAGGAGATGCCCTTCCATGAATTGTGCAAAAAGTTTATTTTGCAGGGATGGGCTGTGTACATGGGGGTAATGCAGAGAAAAGCTCTGTCCTCACTTCACCTCTGACTGGTACCGTTTGTATTTCCATGCTCCAGTGTGAACAGCTTTGTCAACTGGCGGGGACTGATGCTCCCAAACGCTGGCAATGTAAATAGCAGCAGAGCTAGAAAGTGTTCTGCAAAACGAATTTGCGTGGGGAATACCAGGAAGGTAGCTAAATCCCCCAAATACTGAATTTTCAAGAAATATCGCTTATTAATGAATACTGAACGAGACAAGTTTATGATAAAAGCTAAGCAAAGGTTCTGATTTTTGTACCTGTGGTTGTCAGGACCTGTGTCAATGGCAAGAGGAACATATCAGGGGGCTATGGGGTAATTTCCCCCCTGGGTAAATCTTCTCATTGGTTCTGGTGCTGCCTTGTGCTTCCCAGCACGGTCTCCTGGTGTGGTGCTATTGCTTGTGAAGATTTTGCAAATCACAGGATGATCCCCAGACAGGCAGCTGTCTAAGGAAGCTGTAGGATAGGTTTCTGTTGCTCTTTTTGTCAGCATTTATATGTTTCTTAGCTGTTTTTGCTCAGAGTTTGCCATTGCAAAAGCTGCTTGGGGTCCAAAGTAATGTAGTCCCAAATTAAAAATGCAGATTGGGATGAATGACTTTATTATGAAAAATCATATTTAGTTCTGCTCAGCTGAAAAACCCTAAAATGAACCCGGTGCTCAACAGTGATAGGCAACAGTGGGAGCACGTGGGGAGGATACTTGCATTGATACTGCATGGAGGTTGCAAAGTTAAGCAATCAAAAAAAAAAAAAGGAATAAATAAGTATTAGGTTGAATAAGAAATGTTAACTTCCCTTTGTGCGAGTGGCGTTTATCAGATAGAACGCAATCTTGTGTTATTTACAACTTTCAATAAATAAATATCTAAGATAAGCTTGATCGTGTAATTAAAGACTTTTGACACATGGCCAGATGCTCTGCCTTTATGTTTGTGTAAATGAGAGCGGAGGGTGGCTGTGTACCACAGTGCCTGTGCTCAAGTGGCTTTAAAAAAAAAATAAATACAAGGCTCTTTGTCCCTGTGTGACTGCATTTTGTGCATCTAGATGGTACAGAGGGATGGGACTGTCCCCTCTGTGGGGCAGAAAGGGAAACTGAAAATTGGAAAGATAACATCTGAGTGGCTGAAAGAGACAAGGTCTGGCTTTGCAACTGTTTATGAAAGGTGTGCCCTCGAGCAGGAGCGTTGCCCTGATTTTCCAGGCAGTGTTTCGGGAAGGAAATCGAAGCTCCCCAGGGGACAGGCGGTGACTCCGTCCTTGTGGCTGAGCTCCAGGAGCTGGGGCTCTGCTCTGGGCTTCTGATCTCAGGGGCTGGGGGGCACAGAGCCTGCAGCCCCCGGGGGGTTTAGGGTTGTTTTGAGCCCAGTTGCAAAAACCCAGAAGAGCAGAGCGGGATCTGTGATGGCCTCCTGGAAGAACTCCAATGGCTGCGTGGGTTCCAGCACCCACTGCAGTCCAGAGGGATTGCTCGAGGCAAGGACCTGCCTGGCAAATGGGGTCTTGTCATTGAGCATCCCATGGGCACCTTGGATTTCATAACCCCAAACAGACTGACAGTGGTTGTAATCCTCAGGGAAGTGCGGCAAGGGATACCAACGTTGATACAGAGGTGGGAAAGGGGAGAGGCCAGCTGAGTTTATAGGGATTACATGCTCTCACGTTCTTTGCTTTTTCTTAACAGGGAGGAATTGTTGCCTCAAGTTTCATGAAATTTCCTATGGTACATTTTTTTCCTAAAGATGACAGAGGTCTCGGTGCTTTAACTAGGGTGTGCTGCTCCCAGAACCCGAACTTATGCCAACAGAAATCTTGTGTGAACTCAGTATTTGTAGACTTAGCCCTGCCTGACTTTGACTCGGAGTGTTGCAAACAAAATTTTATTCCTGTGTGTATATTTCTATATTTGTACCGGATCCATGAAGTGGTATGACTAGCTCCAGCAAATAACCCCACTTGTTTTTGGGGAACGTTTTTAGCAGTCTAAACCTTTCTAAAACCTTAAAGCTGCATAAGCAGCTTAAACCAATCTAAAGCCTTAGATCGTTTTAAACAGCTTGTGCCAATAGAAAGACTTAGATTATTTTAAATACCTTAAACAGATCTAAAGCTTTAGTGAAAGAATTTGGCCAGTCTCAGATTCGGTTGTTTATTTGATTTGATTTCATGGGTATGTTGGTCATCCTTGGGCAACTCTGCCCAGCCACGGCTCTGGAAGACTCCCTTTTTTGTCTGTCTTGCGATGTCTGTGTTTTGGGTGTTTGAAGAGTTGACAAGTGAACATAAGTAAATCCTGACTCTGTAACCTTAACTCTGCCCTCAGGTTATGATCATCGGTAATTTCTGTATGCTGTTCCAGGTTATTTTGGCTAAATATACGTCTAATTTGCAGGAGAAAAATAAATTCTATTACACCAATTAAGGATTTTCAAAGAATCATGGTGGCCTGAATTGCCCTTTGCAGCCTGGATTCTTATGACTTGCTTATATAGCTTTGAAAATCCCATCTTAAGATGTGGTAGCTTAATTAAACCCCTTTAAAAGTGTACATAAATGGAGGAATGAGTCCAGACTGCGACTTTTGTTAATTTGGACATTCTCTAATTATTGCGGGCTTTGTACTACAGCATCCTCATGGTGTTAATGTAGGATCTAATACTTCCTTCGCTTTGCAAGGGGAAATTATAAGTAATTCAGGCTCAGAGCTGGGGGCTCTTGCTTTTGTTTTTCATAATTTAAGTGAGGTGGAGTTTCACTCCCACGCCAGCCAGCCCTGAAAGGCCGAGTTGTTTGCTTTCCCTTGGAGCACAATGGCACTGAAGCCTTTCTGCTCCAATCAAGAGGTGAAGCAGCAGCATCGCCGGGAATTATTTTTCTAGAAAATATGAAAATAAAAGTATTAGAGACATAGGAGGATATCATCGGTGGAATGTTCTGCTCGGGCTCCTTAACCAAGAGAAGAAGCTGACGCACTTCTCCCGTGCTGCGGGCTCAGATGGGAGGTTGCAGCCTGCACACCAGAGCAGTTTCTGCTCATTTCAGCACTTTGAGCTGGCACGTTGCTCAAATCCCACTTGCACCCTCGACGCTTTGGCCGTTCAGTGAAATTTATCTTTATCGTGAGCACTGTGGCAAAGTTTGCATTAAACCGTGTGGGTTTTCGTGACGATGCATGCAAGGTAGCATTAACCTAAAGCTCTGTTCTCACTGTATAGAGTGGTGGGATTGGAACAGACCCAAGTAAATTAGAGATGAAACTGTGGCTCATAGAAAAGACTAACCTGGAGCAAACCTGGCATGTCCATGCCTTGTCCTGAGGAGCTCTGCCATGTGCATTATCTGGTTTTTGATCTCTGCTATGTATAATTAAAGCAGACGCATGCAGATCTGACACTGAGGCAGTGTTTTAGGACTTACAGGTATTATAACTGCTTTAACTCGTAAAAAAAAAAAAAAAAAACTTTAGAAAACTAAGAAAAAGTTTGTTTCAGTTTTTTAGATATGGCTGTTTTTTTCAGGCTCAAGTGTTAGATTGCTAGCAGGTTATTCACAGTGCGGCTGCTAATAAGTTCTGTTCTCCTGCATTTTATTCATGTAATAAATTAATATATTTATTATTCATAGAAATAGTGGCTGAGTGCTTACTTGAAGGTGAACTGCTTTTTCTTTCAACTTGCCAAGTTCTGAATTCTCTTGTAGATGCTATCATTCATACTGAAAGCAAGGAGCCTGACTGCTACCCCAGTATCTATGAGAATGTCTGATGGAAAACTCTGGGATTTTATAGAACGCCTATTTTTTAGAGTAAGTTACCAAAAAAAGAAAAGAAAACACCATTAAATGCCTACAGAAATTCCTGGGGGTTGTGCAGTGCTGGAGATCTCACTCCAAGCCTGGCTCGAGCAGCTCACGCTGGGTGCTGCTCTCTAGTACATGATAAATAAAGTTCCTTTCCTCTCTTAGAATATCTGGCCCAAGGAGCTCAGGATGAAGTTTGCTGGAAATGTAAACAGGCTGCAGCTGGGTAAACCACTGCTGAATCAGGGTGGAGAGCAGAGCAGCCTTTTAAATCTAATTTTTTTCCCCCCATTTTTTTTTTCCCCATCTATAACCTGTTGATGGGGACTGTGTTTGCTTCTGTAGGCTTACAGGAGTGTTGTGGATCTTTGCACCCACGGCCTCAGTGCCTGTGTCTGGCTGGGTGGGATGGGGCAAGCTGGTTGCTGGTGGGTTTTCTCCTGCCTGGGCAGGCGAGTTCTGGAGCCAGTGGAAAAACTGTGAAGCCACGTGGATTCCTTGTCCCTGACAGCTTGGAGCAGGGACTGTTTTTTACCCAGCTTAGACACTTTTACCTTTAAAAATAAACAAACAAAAATACAACAAAACCCTCTTGCTTTGCTGCAAGCTCCCAAGTGCTCTCGGCTCTGCTTACCTCTGCCTGGAGGCTCAAAGCAAAGCAGCCAGAGCAGCTACTCCTTAGGGCAGCCTCTTGCTCTAAGCTGCCCGTCCTGTGTTCTGTGCCATTCACAGCAACATGAGAGAGCAGTTCCTAAAGTTGTGTACTGAAAGAAAAACAAGAGAGATCTCCTCTTCTCCCTTGGATGTTTCCCAGCCCCTCTCCCAGTTACTGGGGCAGGCCCCCCAGCTGCAGAGACCCCCCTGTGTGTGTAACAAGCCCGGGGTCTGGATGGATGCAGGGCAGGGAGCTCTGCAGGACGCTGCAGGACACCCGGGGCTTGCACCTTTCCTATCACCACCTCCTGGTGAGAAAACAGAAATAAACCACTTGCTCCTCCACTGTCATTCACAGCTGGAGAAGGGAATAGTTGCCAGTTCTGGCTAAAGCAAGAATTAAATGTATTTAATGTAAACCGTGGTGAAGAGGCTGTGACCATTTCTTGGAAACATCCCTGGTTGCTGTGTGCCACCCCAGCACACCTGGCAGCCTCCGTGTCCCCTGCTTTGTTTTGGGGCCATCGCCCTGCCAGGTGGGACCCTAAAAGTGGGAGTGAATGCAGGTGGACTGGGTTTGGCACAAGTGTTGTTCACTTCTGTGCTGGCCTCATGGGATGCCGAGAGTAATTTGGGGTACGTGGGGTCCTAGCAAAGAGCCCAGCTTCCCGGTGGAGGCTGAGCTGTTCCCCGGTTCTCCAGCTCTCCCCAGTTTGCTCAAACTGCAGCAGCACAAACAAGTCGGTGTTGATTCACCCAGCAACTGCATCTTCCTTGGAAAGGGCCCTGATTTCGGAAAGCATCACCATCCAGGACAGCGTTTAAGCATGTGCCTGCCTGTAAGCGTGCATTTAATTGCCATCCCGGAGAATTTGGTATTTAATCATCATCCTCAATATTTTTTCTGATTCGGGGCCAGTGTTGGCATCCTGCAGGTTGCAGCGCGGTGGGAAGAGCCGCCGGGGGTGGGTGCTGCATCTGTCCCTCACGGAGCGGCTAGGTGCTGTGTGAGTTATTGCCGGTGGGGAAATCAGCGGTGTTATTTGTGTAGCAGTGTGTAGGGAAGGGAGCTTGAAGCTTGCTGGGAGAGAAAATAGCTGTGTCATTTAACGGGGTGAATTGGTGAACAGGGTGCTCAAACGGGTGGCGTCTGTGGCAGCAGAGGCTTCGTAGCGTCACTTGGTTTGGGTTGAGGATTAATGAACCTTTGTGGCTCTCAGCTGCTTGCTGAAATTCCTCCTCCTTGCTCACTTGGGATGCAGGCAGCAGCTCGGGGTTTCTTCCAGGCTTCCTAGAAAGCCCCGAAGTGCCACGCGTGCATGCACAGACGCACGGAGCAGCGCACACATGTGCACCTTCGGAAGCACCGTGTGAGGTGCGGAGCTGGGGCTTGCACCTGCGGGGCTGCTGACCACAGAAATCTGTGCAGAGCAGTGCACGTGGCAGCAGAACACTTCCACTATCAACCCAAACTCCTTTTCCTTCCTGGTAACACCTGGGGACTTGCATGCTCTGTGCCAGGAGCCACAGCAGGGTGTCCTACAGAGGCAGGGGGAGGTCTGGGCTGCCATCGCCCCTGTGCCCGCAGCCCAGGCATCCTGGCAGGGTGCCCCTCCTTTCCTTCCTGCCCTCGCTGACGGTTTTGCTTTAGGGCCGTTTGCTCTCCAAATGCAGCTCTTTTGCAAGGCCTGCCAGTGCTGCAGTGGCGCTGTGCAGTGCACCCCTAGAGAGTCCCTCCTGGCAGGGCTTGGTGCCAGCTCCTAAGCACAGCAACCTCTCTACCTGTTACCTGTGGGGATGAGGATCTCCCCGTGACATGTCTCCGGGTCCTAGCATGAGTTGCTGCACCCCTCCACTTCACTGGGATGCCCACAGGTGACTGTGTGACAGACTTTTTTTTTATTTAAGCTAAATAAACTCACTGATGCTGCAACAGAGCTGCAAAGCCTGTGATGTGCAGGGCCCCGTGACAACCCTGGTACCCACCCCAGGAGATGTGAGCTCTGAGAAAATGAGCGTGTGTCAGAGCCTGTTACCTTGTTTTAATCCTTACATGGAGCTGCGTGGTGCATCTTATGGTTAACCACATCATCTGAAGCCAAACGTTTGGTCAGTGTGGCAGAAAGGCTGTCAAGGACAGGGTCCAAAGCAGGGGAGCAGCCCTACTGGTGTTGGACCATGGGGAATGAGCAGAGCTAAACAAATCCCGGTGTTACTGGGCCAGAGATGAAGACAAGAGCGACTGGGCATGAATTAATGGAAGGTTTGGGCATGTCAGGAATTTAGGTGGAGTTTTTTATGCAGGGAGTATGGTGTGAACCAAATTGCAGTGGGAACAATTAATATAAATTATTTTAAAAAGTGCTTGGACGTAAGGACAAACTCAAAGATTATGGCTGATAACTTCAAAGAGCAAAATCGCTCAATTTGCATTTGATGTTCGGGGAGGGGGGAAGTGTTACCTGCTCATTTAACCTGGAAAGGAGTTGATGGGGGAGCAAGCATCTCAAGTCCTGCAGGAGGCTGGCTGGTTCTCTGTAGGCTGTGGCAGAGAGGTCGCTGTCACCAATGGGCAGCACTTCTAGAGCTGGTGTCTTGGTGTCGACCTCAGGCCAGGAGCCTTGCAGGATCAGGGCTGTCCTGCAGATGCTGTTTTTTTCGCTGCAGGATGCTCTTGCTGCTCTCTGGCTGGCTGGCCCATGGCACGTCACAGGAGGCTCGGCGTGTTTAGCAGCACGGAGGGGAAGAGCAGAGCTGCCATCTGCCTGGCACGGAGCTCCTCAGGGATTTACCTGCGCTCGGCTGTGATTTGGAAAAACTTCAGTAAAAATATATATAAAAAGAAATGAAAAAAAAAAAAGAAAAAGGAGGGAAGAGGTGAAGGCCATAGCAGCATTATTTAATGATAATAAAATAACGCAGCGCATTTGGCTCCTACCTGTTTCAGAACATGTGGCACCTCGGAGTCCCCCTTTGCTCTCCCAGCCCTGAAGGAGCTGTGGTGCAGGGGTCACAGGAGTGCAGTGCTATGTCTTTCCCCTCACTTTTCCAGGCTTTTTGTCCCTTATACAAGACCCCCTCAACTCCTCATCCCTTCTTGTGGGAAGGTGATGGGAGGGATTGTGTCCATTTTACAGCCAGACAACTGAGACCCCCAAACAGTGGGACAGCAGTGGGGGCTGTGCAGCAGGGAGCGAGCTCACACCCCCAATTTACAACAAGGTTTTTTAACCCAAGGATGCCTTTAACCTTTCCATGGAGGCAGGGCATGAGTTGTCTTCAAAGCTCTGCTGTGGTGCCTCTGACTTTCTCTGCTGTTAGTCTGTAATAGACATTAAATGCTGCTGTTCTGCAAGAGAAAGCAGTTGTAGGGGTAACTCCGTGTACATGAAATAAAATGAAATTCTGACTCTTTGGGTACAGTGGAAAGGCCTTGCCTTTCCCCTGCTGCTGTCGTTGTAGGCATGACCCTAAGGAAAGCATGTAATCATTTAATTCTTGACTGCATAACGCAGGGCAGAGTGACATTATTGTCAGTAACACAACACGGGAGGAGCTGCACGACTCTCTCTAATTTTCCAATAAGCAAAGGGAGCCACGTGCAGTGCTGCGCTCAGCCAGCCCTTTCCCCTGCAGCCTCCCACACGCCTGCACGGTGCCCGCATCCCTCTCATCGCGTCAGCAATTAAGTCAAGTTTCGTAAACGAAGCTCTCTTCTCCCATGGGTGACCTTGCTCTGAAACTGCTTCACCCATAGGGAGAACTCATTCTTCTGGGGCAGCGAGTGGGGCGTTTGGTGCCTGTGAGCATGGGCAGCAGAAAGGGGTTTTTGGAGATGCTCTTTGGTGCCTGTTTGCCCGTCTTCGAAGCACATAGGCGGGAAAAGTCAGAGAGAAAGCAATTCTATTTTTGAATTTTCAGCATGAGATAGAAGCTGTACTGTTCTGGCCTGTGTTTGTGTAGGGTTTTCCAGGCAGCGTTGCTTGGAGGCCGGAGCAGGCCCACGGCTTTGCAGCCCATCTGTGTGGTCACGGGCAGCTCCTCGCTTGCAGAAAGTAAAGCCTGAAGCAGGAGCCCTAACAGGCAGAAGGGAAAAACAAGCAGGAAGGGGTAAGGGCTGCAAAGCAACAGAGTTGTTTCGTTGAGATTTGTAAGGTGTTCTGGTGATAAAAGAGAGATTAGAGTAAAAAATAAAAAATAAATAACATTGAAGTAGGGGTGTTATTGTTATAAGCAAGAGGCATCATAGTCCCAAACTGCGGCTGCAGCACCTCTGGGAAGTGTAGCAAGGGCCAAAAAGAGCTTGTTGGACGCTTAGGGATAAACTGAGTGGAAGAATATTGTCCTCTATGGAAAGGAAAAGAGAAATAGCAATAAAGCCTTTGGGTCTTCCCAGAAAAGTTTGTAAAGAATGGTCAAAAATCTCATTTCCTAAAAACACTGTCTTCTGACTAAAAGATTTTTGCCCTTCTGCAGAGCAGTTTGTATTTGTACAGTTTGAAGTCAGATTTTTATTAAAATATTGATGTGGTGTAGAAAACTGTCATAATTTCTGGACAACTTTCTTCTAACCCCACAAGCAGTTAATGCTTGCTTTTTCATCCTATCTGGCACATCGCCCTATATGACACTAAATATTGCTGCTTATTCCTACAAATGCTGTAGTGTCCCTGGGATCTGAAGCACTTGGCTTCTGCTGTTGTGACACTGATTGCCAGCGGAGTAATTACACTTAATTTAAAAAAAAAAAAAAAAAAAAGGAAAAAAAATTTCTCTTTTTTCCCCCCTCTTTAAATACCTAATGCTGTCTGTGAGTGCTATTTCCCACCACACCGTGCTTTTGCTCATTGAAAACGTTGCAAAATGAGGTAATAACCTGCCAGAGCAGAGTGGCATATATATTTTAATGCTATTTCTTCCCAAAGTACAGGGCTGGAAGAAAAGAGAGCTAAAACTTTTTTATTTCTTTCATTAACATCCAGAAAGTTCCCTGTATTGTTGTGCTGGAGGCACTGGCTGCTCCAAGGAAATAACCACAGCGGGATTGTTGCAAGGGAAACTCAAATTGCCGTGGCGTGCTGGAGGAGTCGTCGTGGCTTACGCTGCATTCAAACCATGCAAAGATACCTTCGTTTAAATACAATTACTTGATCCATCCTCCAAATTACCACCACCGCGTGCTCCTGAAGGAGGCCCTAGCAAAAGCTTGTTGCTGAAGGGTGCTTCTGGAAGGAGCACGCTCTTCCTGCCAGGTAGGGCGCGCAGGGCAGCAATTAGGCGCTCTGCCCGCATGCAAATGCGGGGCAGCGGTTACGCCTGCAGACTGCGACTGCCTGCTCCTGCCGGTGGGCATGGAGCTCCTTCCTGGCAAAGTAGGTCTCGAGCATCTGCAGGACTAATAAGGTAGAAAACAGGCCCTGGGGAAAGCCCCTCTCCCTCCCTCTTTTTCTTTTTTCTTTCTTTTTTTCTTTCTTTCCTTTTTTTTTTTTCTTTTTTTTTTTTTTTTCTCTCTAGCGCACCAAGCAGAGATTTGCAAGACAAAACCGTTTGCTTTGCATTGTGCATTTTGTGTTGTCTCTGGCTTAGGTGGAAACACACCTGCCTGTGTTACTGTTTCCTGCAGCAGATGCAAATAGAGCATCCTCTCAGGAAAATGTTACATCCCTTAAAATAAACTCTGCTGCTCAGCGGCGCGTATTGCCTCTGCTTTTGTGCTGGAATGCATCTGCAAAAACAGAAAGCCACAGGACAGAAATACAGTTGCCCACCCATCATAAACAGAGGCTGCACTCAGGCTCCTACCTTTTATTAAATTTTAGTGTGGGGTTGTTTGGGAGCAGTTGGGCTTTTGGGGTTTCCCTCCTTCTCCTTCTTCTTCCCCCTCCTGCTCTGCTTCAGGGAGCCCGGTGCGTGGCTCTGTGCCTGCGAAGGGCGCTGCAGCAGCGCTGCCTTTGGCTCGGTCTTGGCCATGGGTCTGTCCTGCAGCAGGCAGAGGTCTCCCCAGCTGCCCGGGCTGGGACTGCCTGGATGCATGATGTGGCTCCTTTCCTGCAGAAAGCCCTGACAGGAAAGAGTTAACAGAAAAAAAAAAAAAAAAAAAAAAGTTATTGCTGAACAGGTCAGAATTTCTCTTGCTTTTGGTTTCCTTGCCCCAGAGCCAGCCCATGTCTGGCACGCAGACCTTGAAACCTGCCTGATGCTGGAGTTTCATTCTCAGTTGATCAGATTGCCCTTGAAAGAAACCTTACTCGGTTTTGCAGAAAAACAGAGAGGAGGAGGAGAAGCGACTCCTTCATGTGGCTGCTGCGCTGGTGCAGCTCGGAGCCTGCATTCCTGCACATCCCATCTGCAGAGTCTCCGAGCAGCGGCTGGGCAGGAGAGCAGCAGGGCTTGCTTTTAGGGTGTTTGTGGGGTTTTGTGCTCACTCACACTGCCGGCTGTGGCTGGAGCTCCAGTTCGCAGGGTGTAGACGTGAGGAGCGGTGTGCGGATGCTCAGGTTTTCTCACCTGAAAAAGGGCTGGTTGAGTCATTGCCGAAGCTTTGCTATCTTTAAAATCATAGATAGGACTTGCTACCAACCTTGATTCGAGACAGAAAGCTGATAAAGCAGACAAAACCTACCTGGAGGTCTCTGTGGGTCTCTGGAGGTATTGGCTGGGTTTGGTTTTGATTTTAGTCGAGCAACTTTCGACCATCGAGTGATGAAATGGTTGATAAGGGGCAGACGGATGTGCATGGGGATCAGGGCCAAATGGAAGTTTCTTCAGGGGGGAGGCGAGGTCAAGCAGCCGGGCTGGAAATGAGAGGATGAGGGAGGGTGCTCAGCGACCCCATAGCCCCGGGTGTCCCTGAGTGTGAGTGAGAGCCTGGGGGGCCCTGTGGGTGGGAGGGCACCAAAAAGGAGGTGCTGGGAGAGCCTGCTGGAAAAGGGGCTGAGTAGAACAACCACAATTAATGGGAATAACTGGCTTCAGGAGGCTGCCGACTCCCTGACGGGCAATCTGCCGCAGGGCCCCACATTTTTGGAAGCACCAGGGCAGGAGCTGAGCCTGGGTTATGTTGAAATGCACACGGCATCACTCGGAGCTGCTCTAGGGGAGCAGGCAGGTGTGACTGTCACAGCACGTGTTTGTCTTGGCTTGGGAGCCTTGGAGAGGGGTACCGGGACGTGCCTGCCCATGCGGGCAAGAATTCCCCTCGAGGCTTGCTGGGTTCAGGTGTCTTTTCCCCAGAATTGCTGTTGGATTACTACAGCTCACTGCTGCCTTTTTTTTTTTTCTTTTTTTTTTTTTCTCCCTTCTGTCCCTTGCTCTCAGTTGGCCGCGTCCCCTCCTTGCCTGAGCAGCAGCTGCACGAGCGGCCCTGCTCCAGGCACGGCACAAACCCTGCAAACTGTGCCAGGGCAACTCCTTGGGAACTGCACGGGCTGCTGTGGAGTGACCCTTAGCTTGCACATCGTAAGGAGGAGCCAGATCTGTTTGCGATTACTGGTTTTAATGGGGTGTGCAGTCTGCTGAGGCACGGGGAGCTTCTCCTGGCGTGGTTGCACACCCTCCATGTCAGCGATGAGCTCTTCTCCCTCTGCACAGGAACGGCTTCTCCCTGCCTGCAGCATCTGCCAAGGCTGCGCCTGCCCCGGTGCCCTTCCAGCCCTGCTGTCTGTACACCCAGAGCACAGGACAAGCCCACCGTACCCCTCCTTACAGCCACGGCTGTGAGACAGCACCTCTCATAGCGTTGGCTTTTCCATCTTGTGCCTGCTGGCTGCTGGAAAACACGGCTGGTGAAAGCTCAGGGTGTCCCTGCTGCAGTTTGTATCTTGTTTCCTGAAAGACCTCAGAAAAGGGAAGTACCTGTGTTTTAAATACCCTCTGCCATTTGCTTTATCTTTTTCCTGGTCAGGGAGCTATGGACCCGGTCCTGCAGGTGTCCACACAGAGCACCTCATAATCAGCTCTCATCTAGACTCCCCAGTTCTGATCCTTTTTGTTGTTGTTGTTGCTTGGTGGAGACTTGCAGCCAGCAGGAAAGCCTGCTTCCATCCTTCCTGCGTCCTCTGCATCCCGGGATCATGCCTGTTGCACGGGAAGGCTGCGGTCTGAGTGCTCGGAGCAGTGCATGGAAGGACAGCCCATGGCTGGCACTGCATTGTGCTGTTCTGCACTGAGGACAACTGGCCCCTTTCCTCAAGAAGCTGTCCACATCTGGAGCAGCTGAATTTGTTTCCAGATGACATTGACATCTCTCAGTCTCCCAAATCTGTAGTGCCCTACCAGACCAGCTCGCTCAAAGCCATGCTGAACACTGAGCAAGAGCAAGCAATGCCGAACTCTCTGCTCAGAGAAGATCTGAGACTTCTTTTAATCATGTGCTTTCCTTGCCCTGTGAAAACACCTCTGTGCTACTCTGGCTAAAAGCAGGAATCCTAAGAAAGCACAGGGATCTGCAGTAAAGGATCAGGCTGCCATCAGCTTGTCCAGACAGCTCTGTTAGCCCCACAGAGCGACCCTCTCCAACGGGGCCCCTGTAACCTCAGCTGTCCTCCCAGAGGTGGTTGTGGGCAGATGCATCACGGGGATATGAAGTCACTGTGCCAGGCTACTGCTGATTTGTTAAATGCAAGCGAAGAAGGTTGATGAAATGAGTAGGAGCATTAGCACACAGCGTTATGGACTCAACCGGGGTGACCTATGCAGCCAGCCGGAGGAGAGACCCTTTTGAGCACCGTAGCACTCCCCGTCCTTTCTCAACATGCTGGTTCCTGCTTGAGGCTCTAAGGAGGTGCTTGGCATGGCCCTGCCTGGAGTTTGTAGCCACATTTTCTTCTCCTTGGTTGCTGGATTCATAAAGAGGTTCCCCCATGGCTTAAACAAGCCTGGGAGCCTTCTCCTGCCTCAATATAGGGTTAGATATGACCGAAGGGGTGCAGCACCACAGCATCCACCATTTTCAAGCTAAGGCCTGAGCATTGCTGTGCTCTGAGATCTGACCAGTATGCTCTCAATGTGTGTAATATCAGCTGGAAGCAGAGCAGGAATTCAGGCTCCGGTCCAGCTCCCACGGTGTTCCATGAGGTAGGGTTGCTAGACATCCGTGTAACATGAGATTTCCTGTATTTCAGCCTCAAATCCTGCGAGTTGTATTGAAAACATACGGGATGCTATCCTTCCTGGATTTCCTGTACAGTTTTAATATGGGACGTGAGAAGTCCTTCTATCATCTGTCCTTTCCCTTGCCATATTTCTTAGACTCTTCTTTGTCTTTCTCCTTTTCCCCAAACTTGTGAATATGTCCTTTAACTGGTGAGGACACAGTGGCCACTGGAACATGTTTCAGGTTTTCACTCATGTCTTGTAATCCATCCGCTGGCTTTTTTCAGACCTTCAGCAGAGACCACCAAACTGACTTGCAGCTTTACTCTGTCACTCAGAAGCGAAAGTTCAGGTGATCTCCACCAGATGATGATCTTATTTTATTGTGTGATTAATTGGGAGATAGAATGCAGTTATCCCAATTGCTTGGTGTCAGAGCTGATTCTGCAGACAAGGTTAGCACTTTGGGTTTCAACTCTCCACATTTCTGCAAGTGTCTGCTGGTGTCAGATGGAGAATATAGACAAGAAAATGGAGATCTAGCTCAAGGGGAATTAGCAAGGTAGGAAGGGGTGCCCTGAAGATCAGCCATTGGTTGAGCTTCTCTGTTATATTGCTGTTGGAGCATGTGTAAGGAGTACCCTGAGGAGGACACGAGGAGAGACGTTGGGTGGGTTCCTGGGAGGATGGGAGAGGAAGCTGGGGAGGACCTAAACCACTCCTGTACAAAGCCCTGGATCCCCATGACCAGGAAGATGAATTTACATTAGGATAAATGTGACGACTGGCTATTACAGTGATGAGAACAGAGCAATTTCCTTACCGAGAGAAGATTAAGGGCGTATCTACATCATAATGAGAGACAGTCTTGTCTTTGAGTTCATAGACCAGCATGAAGCACCGTAGTGGATTTATAATGATGGAGTTGAATTTGGGACTTGCCAAATTCGTTGTACAAATGATCAAATGTACATTAAATAGAAACAATTATGGATAACTTCAGAGCTAGTCAGAATGCAGACCAGTGACTGTAGTGCGAATGTCTTGGGACGCAGTCCCCACAGGTGCTGTTACATGACTTTGGCAAGGAGGCTGCTTTCCCAGAGAGACGTACTTAATCAAGATCTGATCATTTTGGAGTTTGTCTCAGCAAACCTCTGTCTCAGCCAGGCTTTTTGTCTGTCGCGCCTTGTTCCTAAGCAGGCAGGTATGCATGAGCACTGTCTTTAATGGGGAGGAGGGGAGAGGGAGCTCATAGGGTTGTCTCTGGGCTTCAGAAGGGAGCAGTGTGGGCTTTGCTTCCTTATCCCTGGCTGCAAGAATGAGTAGCCCCTGATGGTTCCGGTCATAATTCATGAACTACTGACTGTGAACTGCTAAATGATGACACGTGGTCACTTCTTTATGGTGAACTTCTGAACTGGAGACGTTCCTGCTGTCCAGGTGGCAGGGAGCTGGGTCTGATTTTTGGGGAGCTGTGTTCCATTCCTGGCTTTCCCCTGAAACTTTGTAAAGTTCATAAGTAGGAGAAGCCTTCCCTGGCTTCCACTGCTCATGCCATGGGGATGCCCATTTCCCAGCTTATCCTGGGGTCTTTACTGGGGGTATGTCCCCCCTGTGCCTTCCTCGTGTTGTGAGAGGTGTTGAAGTCAAAAGTTGAGCTCAGCCTCTTTGCATTTTAACAAGCTGCATTTAAAAAAAAAATAATTATGTATTGAGTGAGACTGCTTTTTCAGAAGAATGAGGAAAGATGCAGCACTTGCAGAGCTGGGGAGAGCTGTGTGCTGGAGCCAAGAGTGTGGAAGCTGGAGTCTTTCTCTTCCAGACTCATAAGGGTCACGTTATGTTCTCTGTTCAGTAGCTACAGATGTGGCAATGCCAAATATACTGAGCTGCTGGCTTTCTGTGCTGCGCTGCAGAGTAATGTTCTGCCACTGTGCTTTAGGCTAGCCTCAATTACTTGCTTGCTATCAGCATGGAGATCAAAGTACATCATTTAAAGAACAAATACAGTAAATACCTTGAATTTATGTATTGACTTTTTTAGAAAAGTGGATTGTCACAACAAGCTCGGGCTAATCTTCTGCACTTTGCATAAAGAACTGGAAAGAGAGAGGGAGACGTAAGTGTTACCTGAGGTGTCAATTTGCATGATACAGCCTGATTTTGAGGATGCCGCTGCCTGTTGTGCAATTCCTGATTCCATGCCTTGGCATTGCTCTCGGATCTCTGCTTAGTCTCTGAATATCCTCAGGTCTCTGAGTGTTGCAGGCCTTGAGTCGGTCGTCTTTTCATCTTCTAAGAGCTGACTTGGAACTTAGTGATTTATTTTTTCTACCCTGGGTTTATTTTTAGCGTCTCCTGAAAAGTTGCATGGCTTGAAAAGCTATGCAAAGGCACTGCTGGAGTGTCTGCTGGTGAGCTGAGGTTTATCAGACCCTTCCTTTTAAAAGGATTTATTTCACTATGTAGCAACTTCGCTCCATTAAAACGGACTCTTTGGAGAAAAAAAATGTTAAAAATGTTTGGAGAAAAAAATGTTAACAAAGACAGGCAACTTTAGTGCAGTCTGAAACTGGGGAAGAGGTGGAGTGAGCCAAAGAGGAGAGACCCGAGCCTGTCATCCCACCCAGCAGCGAGGCTGCTCCCTTCCCCAGTGTGCTCAGGCTGGGGTTTGAGGTACAGTGGTTGTGAATACAGCACGAGTCCTTTGCTGCTGGATTGTCTGAAATTCCAGAACAGCATCTCGTGTGTAAGTTACAGGCTGTGTAATTAAATGTGTTAATGAAATAGTGCAAACTAAAGGCTACACCGGCAGGCAGAATGACTACCCAGAGCTGAGCTTCAGAGATTTTGGAGCAATTTGAAAGGTTCTCTCTTAAGAAATTGTTCTGTAGCCCCGATATTTTAGTTCTACTGAGAATAATGGACGTACATACGGTAGTGATTCATATTTAGGAGTCTCTACAAAGAGTTTTCTTATCTCCTTCAGTGGAAGTTTGTGAATATGAATGCAACAACCTTTGCATTTGTGCTTCATAGTAGGGTAGGCTTGCAGGAACAGAAACCTCTTTATGAGTTGAAATGATCTGGCTCAGGGATTTCCATGCAGTTTTTGTTGGGAGAACTTTTATGCCTTGATGGACAATAAGCACAACTCCTTGCCAAGTAAAAAAACAGCATTTTTCCATATTTCCATTTTTTTTTTTTTTTTAATCAGTTCTGTAGATGCCCATGGTATCGTTCCATCTCCACTCTAGTGTTTCCATCTTGGATTTTTAAGGTGCACGAGGTGTCTGCAGCCATCAGCAGGTGCCCTCGACCCGCCTGGCTTGGTGACCCACCTGCAGAAGCTGGAGGAGACGGCTCCGTGGTGCTGCTGCAGCCCTTGGCAGCATTTGTGCTCTCAGCCCTCGGGGCTGCCAGGCTGCGGCTGCTCCGCTCCTTCCCAGCAGGATAGAGAGTTGGGCAGTGAATAATTGCTATTTTGAGCTTTCTCCCTTTTCCTGTCCTTTTGTAGCAGATGGAGAGAAAGTGAGAAGCCACGAACTCTTCTGCCACCAGTCTTCTGAGAGCAGCCATTTGCATGCTTTTTATCCCAGATTCTCTGCTATGAAAAAGTTACAAAGCCTGCAGAAATGCCATCTTGAGGAACAGCTGGCTCCAGGTCCAGCAGGTGGGGCTTGAAATGGAGCTGAGCGAAGAGGAAGAGGTTTTGCAGAACTCGTCCTTTGCTGAATTTGTGCACCTTCTGTTCGCAAAAATACTGGGAATCCCCAGCAGTCCCCCTGACATATCCCGAGCTGCCTTTTGCAGTAGGTTGAGCAGTAAAAACTCCTGTTCAGGCACTAGCTTAATTCGGATTGGGTGGCTTCTCCAGTAGAGATTGAAGAAACAAAATATCCTTGCGTTTTTTCACCAAAAAGATGGATTGTTTAATTTTTTCTCCATCTGAAAGAAATACCAGGACAAGGCAAAATCTCCAGCTGGTGCTAAGGAAACTCTGCAGGTCTCCCACAGCTTAGTCTGCAAAGGGAATGCCACTCCGTCACCTTCTTTTTGTCCTCAACCGTAAAATGAAGGTCTTGGTGTGGAGCCTTGAAAGCCCACCTCATTGGGAATTGAATCTCTGCTTGTGATTTTTCTAAGCAGCAGAAGCACCGAGGGGCAGCGCAAATCTGAGAGGTGGGAGCTGAGGCTCCACCAAAAACCTCCCAGGCAGATTTAACTCTGCCCAGATCACCCATATTAAGATGGAAAAACGTCTGTGTATTGAAATAGTTCCTCACTGTAGTGGAGATGCATAAGAAGAGAGGAAGGATGAGCAGCTCCTTCAGGTGCTCTGTGTGCTGTGCTAATGGTCTTCCCCCAGAAATGCCCGTGTGCAATGGCTGCGGGCCCCGAGACACCCCGAGGTGAACAGGAAGATTTTTGTGTTGTTTTTCAGCATGGAGTGCATTTGAACGTTTAGTGCATTAGTACATGAAGCAAATTGTATGTTGATATCATTAATGTTTTAATCCAGAAGCGGATAAAATGCACTTTTTAAAAACAAAACAAAGCACTCTTGTTCTTCTTTCTGAGGTGACAAGGGAAGTTTTAATGCAGTTTCACTAACGTCTGAGAGATTCCTGTCATTTTGTACAGAGCAAAAATTGATCTTGGGAGGTAATAAACACAGCAAGCTTCTCCGAGCTGGAAAACATCCCTTTTGTTAAACCATTGGAAATAAGGTCCAAGGATACAGCAAGCACTTACCATATTTTTCCATTTCTGCAAATATTTTACAAGAGATTCTGCTCTTTCTGAGTTTCCTCTTAATCTACTTCTGACTTTTTTTTGGAGGAAACTTTGCTGGCTGAAGCTTAATTGCTTTAGAAGTTTTATGCAGAGCCTTGGTGCCAGATGCCGCTCTCCTGCTCAGTGGCTGCATCGGGAAGGCTTGCAGCTTGCCCCTGGCGTCACGTCCTCACAGTTTGGCTCGTTTGTCCACCAGCTTGGTTAAATATGCCCTGCCCAATTCTGGTGAAAATGCAAAATCAAATTGCAATAGGGTGTCTGAATGCAGTCAGCGTGGGGAAGTTGTATGGGCTTTGGCGTTAATAAATGGAGCTGTTGCATTTTGGTTAGAGTCATGGCCCCTTGGCAAGGATAGGCTCCTTGTTTCTTTATTGCAGAGCACTTAATAGGAAAAAAGTAAGGCGTGCAGTCAGTGCTGCTCCCTCCTTTCTCTCTCTGTCTCAGTGCGGAGAAATCGCCCGCTTGCCTGGGGAGGTGCCGAGCTCAGAAGCGGGACCGTCTGCAGGCGTCTCCCCAAGGCCAGCTCCTGTCCTGCAGCATTGCTGCTGTGCTTTGTGGTGGGACAGACCCTGGGCTGGGCTGCGGCTCAAAACCTGCCACAGGCAAGGAGCTGGGCTGCAGCAGTCCTCATCTCAAGCCAGGACAGAGCTGGGGGGGTGACTTGGGTGGCATTCCTATGTCACCTCATTTCCATGTCCCTCATAGGGAGGCCAGATGACAGCTAATGGGGGCCTTGTTTGCCTCTCTGCTAATATTTAGCTCTAATCTTGTCAGCTTGAGCTGCTGCTGTAAGTGTATAAATGTCTTCTGGTTTATTTGGGCAGCAGATTTGTTTTTCTTTATTGGCTCAAAAATAAATTGTGCAGTCTATGCTACTTAAGCCACTAGCAAGGCTGCTTGCTCAACTGCTGGAGAGCAGGTCTTGGGGTCTGTATTGTGGGCTCAAACTGTGCTTTAGCTGCCGTGGGTTGCTGTACAGGTCTTAATTTACCATCCCACCCATCCCCTACACACTAATATATTCATTGCTCTGATTTTCAGTTGCTGTTCTCTCTGTCACACAGGAACTCTGTGCTTGCTTAATTTGCCATGGATATTCTTGCCACGGCTATTGCAGTAAGACTTGTTTTATCCTGATGTGTATGCAAGTGTTATGTATTTGTCATGAATTAACAGAAAGTTAATAATTGCCCAGCACACGATATAGCTGCTAACTCTGCTTGCAGCCCTGGCACAGGGAATTCACCTGATCTGCAGGCCAACTTGCATCTTTTTTTTTTTTCCTAGTGGAGAAAGAAGAAAACACACTCTGTCCCTGTTTCCCACTTGTTTTGGGAATAGCATTTCCCCTTTAATCAGGTGTGTTCCTTTGGTGTGTAGCTCGGTGTCACTCCATTCTGTGGGTGAGGTGGGGAGCTTAGTTGCAGCAAGGCTGCTTGGCTCAAAGCATCTCAGAGGTGACTTCTTGACTTACTCCACCCCTTTTGTCACGAGTGCATTTTTGGCAAAACATAGTGGCAAATTATGTCAGTCATTCTGAAGCTGTAATTTTTTTTTCTATTTTTTTTCTATTTTTTTCCCTATTGTTATCAGTAATTTTTTCCTACCAAATTGTTTAGCACCTAGCTATTGCCTGGGGATGCTGCTTGGCTCTTGTTGCCTAAAAGATGCTTCTTTTAGGCAAGAGGCTTTACTTCTTGCTCTTAGAGTCAGTGGGGTACGGACCCTGGCACAGTTCTTACAGGGAACCCTTACTCATCCATACTTCAAACCTTCTAACCAGCAAGCCTTGACTGAACAGCTAGCTCCACTGTTGGCTTTTCTGTACCTAAATACACCATGAGACTGCTTTAATGGACCAACTTCCAACCACTTCACTCTCTGTAGAACTTCAGGAAAAAAGAACCTGAAGCTCTCCATGCAGTTTCCCTTCTGGTATAATTGCAATAAATTCCTGCAAATGTCACTAATAAGTGTTTTGTGCTCCAATAATAGCAGCGTTATGTCAGTGTTGTGCGTTGGCATTATTTATTATCTCGGAGCTAATGGGACGCAATATAAAAAGCGTGGCGTGATTTTGGAAGCTGAAGGCGTGCCCCGTTTCCTGATGACAGTGTGAATGCTTGTGGCTTTTTGAGGCAGCTCGAGATGTGGGATTTGTCCTCTGCAGCATGCTGATGAGGAATCCTTCATTGTTCCTCCAAGCGAGACTCATCGGGCGGTAGGTGCTTTGTATTAGCCTAGGAGGTCACTGGAGAAATTTGAGAAAATAGCTGGTGTAAATTTGTGGTTTCAGCAATATTAAGAAACTGTTGACATGTCGGGAATAGCATTTCAGGGTGTAAATGCATGAGAAAGGCAGTAGGGAGATACTTGTGCTGCAAAAGCATTTTAGCCTTGCAAGTCTAGAGCATCCCGTTGTTCGCTGGAAAAGCATTTTGAATGCAGGAGGAAATTGTGACCATCTGAATTTTCATTCCCTCCCTGTCCTTTCTCCTCCAGCTCTTTCTCAAAGCAGGTCAGCACTCAGGTCGTGAAACAACCTTACTCATACCTGGGCTCTACAGTCTTGTTGCATCTCACAGACTGAGCAGTGCTGGGCTTGGTCTGCTCCTTGAACAGGAGGCATCTGAGCCTCTCCCAAGGTGAGGGGGAAGCGCTCAGCCCCATGTTGACAGCAAAGGTAACAAGTTTTGGATGCCCTGCAAAGGGCTGTGAACCTGAAGGTCTGCTCTGTTTAACCAGTTGCTGCAATGTTTTGCATTTTTAGCTCAAAAATATTTCGAAAGTGCACAAATGGCTTCATCACATGCCTTGATATGGATGCTTTTGACTTATGGACTTAATTTTTGAAGCTGCTAGTTCATGACGTTTTTTGTGTCCCTCTACTCCAGGGGCTTCCTTGGCCACAAGCTGGTCCTGAATCCTCTTATGCACTAAATTGGCTTCCAAAAAAGAAAATATGGAATGATATTCTAGAAAATGCAACCTCCTATACTGTAATTTTAGATAATTGAATACATCCATGAACAACTGATTATGCAGACTACAACTATTCGAACATGACAGTCTTATTAAGTATGGATTGTAAGTAGTCTCTCGAGTTTAAACCATTGCATAGTTATTTAAAAAGAAAGAAGAAAGGACCTGTGGCTAACAGAAATATCATGTCGTACATCCTGGCTGACCCACTGTTGTCTATCAAGGTATGTTTGAGCTTTCAGATATTAGAACTTTTCAAAGGAAAACACATGGATCCCACCTCTTTCGTATTAATATTTCCTGAGTGCTTTTCCTTTCAAGTGTTTCTGTTTTCGGTGGTGTCTTTTTCAAATTAAAAAGGCTTCCCAAGCCTTTAAACACAGCATGTGTCCAAAGTGTGGAAAATTCTCTTTGAAGAGTCACAGTCTTTAAAAAAAGAAAAGGAGGTAAAAAAAAAAAAGAGGGGGGGGGGGAAGAGGGAGAGCAAATGCTGGCTGGTGTGGTGTGAAGGGCAGCTCGGGACTTTCAAACAGAGCATTTCTGATTAGACATGGGCTTGGCTTTGCTGGTGTTACACATTATCCAGATAAAGATGAATATGCATGCAAGGATACTTTGAAATAGTTGTGTGATCTATATTAATCTAGTTCGTGTTAACAGGATTATTTGGATGCCCATGCTGTTTGCATCTGAGGTAGGATGTGAAATAGCTGAGATTGGTTTCTCTGGAGGGTTGCACGTGAACATGGTGACATCTGACTTCATTGACATCACGGGAAGAAGGGGGAAATTGACTGATAGAATGAATCATTTAAGTTGGAAAAAGACCTTCAAGATCATCAATAATAATATCTACATCAAAATAATATCTACAAAATATAGATTTTTTTTTTTTGGGGGGGGGGGGTTATAATTGCCTGCACAGCTTCTTCAAACACTGGCTTGTATGCAATTTTCAAAGTGATTTTCTGATAAAATGTAATTGTTTATCAGACTTGCATTGACCTGTCCAGTCTCACCTGTCCCCCTGGCTTGCAGGCAGTGGATCGGGGCAGCTCTTGTGACAGCAGCAAACTTTATTTTCAGATTTCTACAGAGTTACTGCAAATGGACAAAGGGTTGGGAAACACTTTGCATTACAGCTCGCCAAAGCTATTTGTCTGCCTGCCTGCCACTGCCCTCTGCAAACACCACTGCAGGGCTCTGCGTGTGTGCACAGGCTCTGGCTGCTGCTGCCTGGAGCATCCCGAGCTGGTGAAGGAGCAGCTTCGAAGCCCAGTGTGCGGCCCCCAAACTGGTGCTGGCCTCTTTAATGGGCAAGGAGCTGTTCTGTCCTTTTTAATCTGTGCAAAACTTTCCGGGAAACCAGATTAGGTGGTTATTTGTAGTCTATCATTATCTGATTATCACAATACTGATTGATGGGCAGATGTGCTGCACGCCTGACCCTGAAGCTGCTGCAGAGCCTGGTGCATTGAAAGCCTTTGAAAAGGGCATTTTTTTGTTTCTAGGCTATATTAGCTGGCAGTTAATAATCTCTATGTGACTGAAGCAACTTTAGGATAAAACTGAATATCTGTAGACTTCTTACTGCATTTCTCTGTACATTTCCTCCCTACTTTTTGTTGCTCTGGCTGACTGCAGGGTAAAACCTCCTAGCTGGTGCAGTTTTAAGTTAGCAGGTACACTGTTAAATTGCTGCTCTTCTAGGGCAGCAGAGTTCAGGGCAGGAGTTATGCAGGTGTTGGGAGAACAGAAGAGAATAGGACGTATATTGGGGAAGTGGTTGCTGAGAAAAGACGTCTCATCCACTGGCTCACAAACAGGAGGAGGATTCCGAGTTTGATTCCCAATCCCCTCCCTTGTCTGCTGGTTGATGGTTTTTATTCTCCATCTGCTAAGCACAGGAATACAATGATAGTACATAAATTGTCCTTAAACCTAGCCAGATGCTTGATCAAAGGTGGGGAGATAGTACACAGGTTAAAGGCCATGATACGACCTGCAGAAAGCAGATGGGATGCTGAAGTCAAAGGGAGCAGCTTGTTGGCCAACAACCTTTGTAGCTGCAATGCACAGCTGGCAGCAGCAAGTACAGGGAGAAGACTGGATTCCTTCACTGCTTGTCCTTTGAATGTAAGGAAGCAGAGGCAGTATAGTCTGCTTCTTGATTTTTTTGGGTTCAGACTTAGAAATTAAATTGTAGAAGTAGGGACACGCTGGCTCAGATACACCCAGCACGCTTAGCTGGCTTCTGGGAATTGCTCTGAGCCTGAACTTGAACTCTGAGGGATGGAGCTGCCGGCCTGGGACAGGCGAATAAAAGGCTCTACTTGGTATATCCTAGCTGGTCTGTGCATTTTTTTGTCCTCTGAGGCTGTGCTCCTTTGTCTTCCCAGGCTGTTTCCTGGTGCTTAGAGAAAAAAGGCCACCACCGTGCTCTGAGAAGAGATTTGTGCTACAATGAGAATCCCTTGCTTTTATTAGCACTATTTGCATGGACTCAGAGCATGTGGAAGATAAGAGGCTTAAGCTGTTAAGTGCAGAGAAATGCAAGGTAATAATGAGGTTAGGGAGGAAACCCTCGGTGGTGCTGCTAGGGCTCAACCATCAGCCACGGTGCAGAATGTGGGGCGCAGAGAGATGCAGTCAGGGCATTTCCCCATCCTCCAGGATGGGCAGCACTGGGTTTTGCCCAAAATGCTGCTGCTGTCCTGACTCTTTGCCTCTGCCCTTCTCCCACTGCACTTAGAGCATTTGCTCCTAATTTCTTCTGTCTGGTGCAGGGCTTACCACCTGTCTGGCTCCCTGAGGCAGTGGGATGATGCCCTGGTCCCTCCGGAAAGCAGCAGCAGGAGCCCTCAGTCTCTGTGCTCGATGCTTCAGAGTGCTGCAGGAGCATGCACAGGCTGGATGTTGCTGGCATGAGACGGACGGCTTTCCTTGTCATGCCATTTGCTTAGGCTTGTTTAGATGCCTGACTGAGCCCTCCAGGGGAACAGACTCCTCCTTGGAATATGTCATTTTGCAAAACCAATACATGCCATATCTTTTTATTTGTGTGTGTGTATATATGTGTGTGTATGATTGCCCCACTGATGGAGCACGCTGTAGATTAGCAGGAAATGTAGTTATTAGCTCTTGATAAGCAGCCACTTTTCATCCCAGCTGTTTTTCAATTAAACATAGATGTGAAGTGCAGCTGCTCATTCAAAGGGCACTTTTTACTTCTTTGTAAACTGCAGCATTTTCCAGTATTGAGTCCTGTAGCTCAGTGCAAGAAGAATTCTTTCATATGGTCCTATTTTTGTTTCCATTTAATTTTCTAACAAATCTTTCTGATTACTGCTGAAGGTGAATGTAGTTCAGGAACTATCAGCAAAGTTGAGATATAGTCTTCAGGAGTGGGGGGAGGATTTATTGTTCACTTCAAAAATATTTTTAGATCCTTGGAGCTTTTGTGCTTTAAAAAAAAAATAAATATAATTCCATATGTACAGCTGTGACTTGATTTGAGGCCTTCTGAGAGCTCGAAGCCCCAGTAGTTGTACAAAAGTGGTTTTGAGGATCTGGGAGTAAATCACAAATAGCAGCAGGGAAGTTGTGTACTGCAGAACATCTTGGGGCTGTCTTTTCAACAGGGATAAAACGCAGCAGCTGAAGCCCAAGTATTACCCTGGTCTGACTCAAAACGACATGAGCTGCCTGCATGGTTGCTCTGCCATCATCCCTGCTGGAAGACAACCAACAGATATTTTGGAGAGTATTTTTATAGGCCACCAGTGGTAATACAAGCAGTTGTTCGTTTTTGACTGTTAACTAGCCTGACAGTAAATTTTCACTGTTTTTGTTTTAACACAGCATTGCTGTCTCAATAAGTTAATTGCCTTCATATTACTTTCTTCTTCTTCTTCCTTACTATCTCTTTTTACTCCTTGAATATTCGATAGAGACATTAGCAATGTCCATGCAGGAATAGAGGCTAAAACAAGCTCTGCAACTGCTGAAAAAGCGTGAACAGCCCAGCTGCCTGCTCTCTGCTTGTTGGTGCTGCGTTGCTTGGTTCCTGGGAGCAGAGCATGGATAAGCAGAGTGCTCTTACAAACAGGGCTGTCAGGGGATGTGGCAAAAAATTATGCTGCTCATTTGTACTGGGATGTACTGGGATATACTGGGATGCCTGGCAGCCCTGAGGAAGATCGTTAAGGTTTCAGATCCATGTCTTTCTCTTCAAAAGGAATCGGATGTGCCCCAGATGTGTTTTAGTTGTTCGGCTCTAACCATGATTTGCCTGGCTGATGTGGCACTACTTGGGTGCAGAATCTGTCGGGGGTAGCATTAGGGAGTGAGACTGCAGAGAGATTGTAAGTCTCTAAGGGATTCTGGGTTCCTGGTGGGCAATTTGTGAGGGGGTGAGTGCAGTTTTTTAGCATGGTTCCACAATAACGACTTTGGAGGGGGTGCACTTGCGGTGTCTGACTCTTTGTGTGGCTCTCAGTGCTAAATAAAACTTCTACAGGTCTACATCTTTTGGCCTTGACTCAGGATTTATTGTATTTATTCTCCTAGACAGCTTCAGGTCCTGCCAACGGTCTTTTCCAGTCCTTTGGAGGAGAGCATGGAGTTTAGAGCCGTGCAGGAGCTTGTGCAATAGGTTTTCCAGCACTCCAGGGGCAGAGGGAGAGTGCCAGGTCAGGGAAATTTTCCTCTCCTCTGTGGAGCGAAGGTGGGCTCAGGAGCTGCCCCATCCCGCAGGTGTCCCTGAAGCAGAGGACACGTTGTCCAGGCTGTCCAGGACACATCCCTCAGGGCCCTGCCAGCCCTGCCTGGTCTCGTTGCGGGGCCTGGCATTGTCAGGCCCTGAACAGATGTGGCCCAGGCATGTGGCTGATACTGGGCCTCCTGCATAGCCTGCCCAGCTGCCTATGGGGACACGAGGGGTGTCCTCATCGGTGGTGACGATAACAGCCAGACCATCGCCTGTCTCACCCTGTGTGGGCATGGACGCCAAAAGCCTTCATGGCCCCGCACTGTTGGTGGTTGTATTTCTGTGCCCAAGGAGACCCAAGGTTTCCTCTGCAATTTAGCAGCGTGTTACTCCCAGTTAACACCAGTGTAGGTGATGACACAGGATCAAGGCAGATGAACCCATGCCTTCAGATTCTTCCAGCAGAGGCCCTCTGACTGAAACAGCAACACCAGAGCTCCTTCAGGCCTTGAACTGATGGCCTAGAGGTGAAAATCCGAGGGCCTTATTGCTAATGCATCAAAGCAGTACTTGTTCCTTGCGGTTAGAAGCACTGAAGGTTGGAGCTGTATGTGTCGGACCTCAGCAGGCTCAACATTGACTTCTTTTTGTCTCTCTCTTTTTTTTTTTTTTTTTTTTTTTGTACATCTAACATGATAGGAGAAGCTGCAGTCTCAACCTGCACAACTATTTTTGGAAGGAAGCTCAGTTCATTAAACCTGCAGCTCGGTATTTTTTTTAAGGGGCGAGGGAGACAGAGTGGTTTGCTACAGTTTATTTGACCTAGTTAAGAAAAATATCAAGTTGCCTCAGGCAAGTAATTAATTTGTACATACTTCCTCCCGCTTGCGGCGTGCTGTATACAGCCAACATTTTCTGCAGGTGAAGACGATCGGCTTCACGGCTCGCAGGAAGCCTGCCCAGATTTGCAGCTGCTGTGCGGTATGTTAGGTGGGTCCTGCATCTGAGAGGAATGGCAGCAGGTCTGCAAGAGAGCTCCAGATGGTATTTATTCGAGACCTCAGCAGTTGACTTGGGATGGCATAAAGCTTTCCCTGTTGCTTTCTCTTTAGCAGAAGCTCTGCCTTGCAGTGTTGTTTCCAGAGCAACTGTCAGGGCTGGATTCAAGGGTATTTTTGGTGTTAGCTCGAGAGCCCTGTCTGCAGAGGAGGTGCAAAGCAAGGGCATCTCCTTGCAAGCTCCATCCTTGTTGCTTAGCCCCAGCCACAGGGAGCAGCAGCCTGGGGAGAAAACTGGGCAGCAGATTCCTGTCCCTGCTGCTGGGACAGGTGGTCATGGGCTCCAAGGTGACCCCAACCCCATCGGCTGGTCCTTAGAAATAAATCCTCCCTCTTCTGAATGCCTGCGCTGGGTCACTTCATCTTGTTACGCCTGTCCCTCCACCAGCAGTATGTTTTTGCAGCTTAGAAGTGCACCTTGGGCTGGCTTTCAGAAAAGCATCAAATGTTGTGGGCATGGGGCCAAACCACAGTGGCAAGGAGGTGACCGTCTTGCATGCAGTAAAGCTAAATTCAGAATTAAAATAACTTGTTCTCAGGCAAAGAGTCAAAACCCTCGCGGACCCCAGCTGGGAAGAAAAGACAATTTCTTATTATTTGAGCTTCTGCAATAGGAAAATCCCAGTAACTGAAGCAGTGTTGGGCTACGTGGTGCTTCTCACGGATGTGCAAGCCCTCAGTTATCTAAGGGTACTCGGCTGCTCTGTCTTGCCCTATGCCAGCTGCATAATGAGGGATGTTTGGTAAGTAGAATATGGTCCGTGAAAGTGGTTTTGACCCTTCCTGGAAAATCTGAACTGGCAGGAAATGGAATCCCAAACTCTCGTCTGCTCTGAGTCCATCCTGGTTTGTGAGGTAGCATTTAAAAGAAATAGAAATTATATTTTGTTGGTAGCTGTGGCAAGCTGTTCAATATAATATCTAGCATAATGACCTGGTACAGTGATCACCTGGATAAGTTTTCTTTTTACAGAAAATCTAAGTTTGTGTAATACCTAAAATTTCTAGGAGCAGTTGGCTGTTTTGCAGGAAAGTAGGTACTTGCTGGCATGAGGAGAAAAGTGGAAATAAGCCCAGATTTGGCAAAACACATGCAGAAAGCTTGCTGAAGGGCTGGGCAGTACCAAAGTGAGCTGTCTGGCGGTGGGGAAACCACCCGGGCTGGATGGGCTTGGTGTAGCATCCAGCATGTAAGCTCCCAGGGGTACATACAGATTTGGGAAATACTGACTGGTTGTCTATAAACGTAACAAGAACGCTGAGAAGCAAAATTTGAATTTTCTTCTGCACATGTACAAATAGTAAATCTTTTTTGACCTGACATAAGTTCGAGTTGTTTTTTTTGGCTGTTTTTTCTTGTTGGGGGTATTGGTGGTAGCTGAAAGGTTTTAAAGCTCACACATTTAAGCCATAGGAGCAGGAATAACAGTAATAAAGCAGTAGAAACTGAAAGTAGTGGATTCAAGAAAAAGAACAATAAGGTCATCACACTCCCTTCTGGGACCAGCAATCCTCATACACATGTTCAAGTGTTTTGTCCCATTAAAAGTTACCCAGGTTTCTGCTGTAATCTCATTGATGAGCAGTCATCCAAGAGCTCTTACTACATACCTGAATTTTGTATAAAATATCCTGTTTTATTTTTATTTTTTGTAAAACGGGAGGTGGAGGTTCTGTGAGTGTATGCACTGAGGGTACTTTGCAGTGAGTGTGCATGGATGTTAAGCATCCCTTGTGCTTTTTCTTCCTGGTGAAACAATATGGTTCATTTTAAGACCGCAGCACCACTTTTCATTGGAGAATAACCTGGAATAACCACAGTTCTTTGCTTCATGTGTTCATGAAAGAGAAGCTAATGGACATGGGAGCACGACTTGTATTTGTTTTCAAACACATCTTTTGATCAGTTCAAGTGTTGATGCTGGCAAGCATGAGGCCATTTCTCTGGGCTTTTTCATTTTACTGTGTTTTGGGTAAAAGTATCAATGTTGTTGTTAATTGTTGAAAAAGAAGATGGGTTTGAATGTAATGAAGTATCTGGAAGTGCTCAAGGCCAGGTTAGATGGTGCTTTGGGCAACCTGATCTAGTGGGAGATGTCCCTGCCAGTGGCAGGGGGCTGGAATTAAATGGGCTTTAAGGTCTCTTCCAACTCAAACCATTCTGTGATTCTCTGAAAAGAGTGGGTGAATGTCCTGGGGCAGGCAAAGGATGGGGAGTGGTCAGGTGGCTGCAAACCAGCAAGGAGAGGAGGGACGCCCCACCAGGAACCACAGCAAAAAAGCCTGGAGAGCTTGTTTAAGAAAAGTTAAGTTAAAGTCCTGAGAAACCAGAGCAGGGTTCAGCTTTGGGTGCTTGCTGGCTGAAACAAAGCAAAGTGACAGCCAGAAGGGGACTTCACTCGGGGATGTTCCTGCTGTGATCCCATACCCACCTGCGGCAGTCGGGAGGGAAATTCCCAGCTGCCTCGCTCCCCAGGAATGGAAACGGAGCCTGCTGCGACAAGCCTTGTTGCTGGAGGTCGTTCGGGCTCTTTCAGGAGGTGATTATTTGCATTTTAGTTCTATTAATTTCCTCTCCTAAAATATGCCCCGTGGGCCCCAGCATTGTTGTGGCTGCTGAGCCTTGGATTTCTGCAGTTCGTTGAAGGCTTCCCAGTACTGGGAGGGAGTTGGAGATTAAATTGCTCTAGTTAGGCATTACGGTATTCGTGCAGCTCAGATTTATGAATCAGCTCTTCTCACTTCAGCTCGTATTGCTGGGGTTTTTCTCTCCTCCCAACGCCCCCTTCCCAACATCTTTCGGTTGCTTCCAAACAGCTGGCTGGCTAGCGGCACCACCAGTTGCTAGCATGGGATGAGACAACACATAAATCAGGGCTACGTAACTCATGGAAATGATTTGTAAGCCAGGAGGTTTTAAGGATAACACAGTTTGAGATTTAGCAGTGATTATTTATTCACATTTTAAAATTTTATCTTGTAGTTTTTGAGGATGTAGGTTGCAAGTTGTTTTTCTGTAGGTTGCTCTTAAAAGAAACTGAAACTCTTGTAGTACTCTGGGAACTGGGCCTTTAAGGGAAATAATGTCAGGATATTCTGGGTAAAACGCTGAGCTTGCAACGTTCGGATAAATCTCCAGCGAAGCACTTCAGACATCTGAATGTCGGTATCATAATCTGATCTCTTCTGGTGGGATCACATTTCCATGCGTCCTGATCAGAGAGATCCTCCAGGATTTTACCCCTGGCTGAAGGGAATGAAGGGAGCATCAGCCTCGTAGGGAGGAATTACCAAATTCAGCATCTTGCTCTGAACACCTGGCAGGGAAGCCTCTGTAATGGAGAGGAAGCACTGAAATGTGTAGATACGCACGTTTATACGCAGACACGTCTGTGTCTTTGCAGGGATGGGATGCCAAGTAATAATGCACACTGGTTTAAAGTGCTGCCTTTCCAGTCTGGTGCTGTTTATCCCAGTATGGGATATCCCAGTGTGGGTATAAGCACTGACACACAGGGCAATGTGCTCCTGCCCGAGGTGCTGTGGGTGCGATGAGAAGTCCAACGGTGTGGTCCTCCACCAGGTTGGATGCTCCTGCGGGGGCACAGAGCTTTCAGCTTCACGTTGGAAAGGGTTTGTAGGGGACAGTTTGCAAAATGTGTTGGCCCGGTTGGGTGCAAGCCCATACCTGATGCCGTCTGCAGCTTGCAAAGGGTTGAGAGCCCCCTCCCAGCAGGACCCACCTCTATTCCCCTGGGTCCTGCCTGCCCTGAATGGGGCCTTTCTGGTGCAGAAGTGAGCTGTGCTGCCCTGCCAGCCTCCCCACTGTGCTGTGGGAAGCAGAAATGGCCCTCCCCATCCCCTGCTGCAGGGCAGGGCCCGTCCCAATGCCCAAACCAGGGACAAAAATCCCTGCAGAACACCACGGTTTTACTCAGTTTGGTTTCAGTGACAGGTAAAGCAGTTTGGCGGCATTAAAATGAACTCGCAGTGAACTGCGTTGCGTAGGCTCAGCTGAATTGCCCGTTCAATTCAAATTATTCAGGCTGAAAAGAAGCATGCTGTGTTCAAGTGTCAAGAGGGGCCAGCGCTGAGCAATTCGTGTCATAGCTCATGGTGAGGGCAGGACCGTGAGTAAGACTGGGATGTTGGAAAGTAGGGCTGAACTTTTCTAGTAAATCAACAATTTATTTTTTTTAAAATGTCTTCAGTTTTCCTTGCAGCAGAAAGCAGGGATTTGGTGCTACGTTTTTGAAAAGTACTTAAAATCCTTGGGATGAAATAAGAAAGCGTCTGCTTCCATGGGAATTGCCGTGACCCCGCGTGGGTGGCACAGCTGAAAAGCATCCTGGCCACGTGCTTCGGGCTTGATTTATTCTGGCGGCCGCCTGCAGCACCTCCGAGGCTACGGCAGCCGGTGCTCGCAGGCGCAAGCATCTCGGTGAGCTCAGCCGCGCGTGCCAGCCTGACGCACGCTTTCTCCGCACGCATCCTTCCTGCATGCAGTGCTGGGGGGATGGAAGAGTGGCTCTGAGGCAGATTTTTTGCATCCAGCCTCCGCTGGTACCTGCCTGCCGGCCAGGAAACACACTTTGCTGGAAGCTTGAAGTGTGCGAGCGCAGGGCTGAGCACCCTGGGGTGCAGCTCAGTCCAGGCTGGGGAGCCGGCTGGGTGGCAGAGCTGAGAGTTTACTTAGTGCTGGTTAAGCCTTTTGTGAAGAAACATCACAGCCTGCCTTTGAAGCGCAGTAAGAAAATGTTAATTGGCCTAATTAATGCAGGAAAATAAGGCATATAATAAGTAGGACTAATAGCCGAAAAATGGCTTTTAATTCTGAGTACTGCAGTTCTTGTTCTTGCCTGAAACGAGACATGTGAATGCCTGGTTTCTTCAGCTGCTATAAACTTGGGTAATAATAAAAAAGCCATCCAAAATCAGAGGCCATTTAGGAAAATACAAGCCTTAATCTCTGTGCTGCACTTAATCCCCTTGTGCAAGGCAGATACTGCTGCTCACTCCCCCCACCAGCCTGCGACCCGGTGTCTTTTAATCCGGGTTGTTTGTGCGAGCTGTTTTGCAGCAACCACCCCACTTCAAACCCTTGAAAAGCAGAAACACGTGCTGCCGCCCTCCAAACCCACTTCATCCCTAAGCCCTGCTTCTCACTTTTGTGCTGGTGATAACCCGGAGCAGCATCGGGGAAGCCGGGGGATTAACATTAATGCTTGTGTAGTGATTTGAAGCAGAGCTCTGCTTGACGGAGGAGCGGCTGTCTCATCTTGCAAAAGAAAATGGATTAACGCCTTTCCTGAAAGCGTGCTAATTTAGCCAAAACAACATCAGATCACCTAAAACCGTTCCGTGGGCTGTGCAGTGAAGTGGTGCGCAAGTGTCTGTGTGAGCTGCTGCTCCGCTGGGCATCGATGCCTTCTGCAAGCAAAGGTCTTGCTGGCAGCCTTATGGATGTGGGCATCCAGGCAGGGCATGGGATCAGAAGCCACTAGAAAATACTTTTGCATTTAAAAATAATAACGATGAAAGAAGTTCAATGGACTTGGTATTCTAAGGACCACTAATTGAGCCCTGAGATGGCATCTGTGGCAAAAATGTTTATCCCCTTCAAATCAACTGCACTGTTCACTGGAAAATCTGTCATAATTTTTTCTCTGACCTTGGAAGGCCTGTGACTTTGGAGCAGGGCTGGTTGGTGTTTAAGGTGTAAGAAGTACAGTAACAGTCCACAGAAGTTCGGATTTGAAGTTCTGTGGAGTATTTAGCTTTCTTGGGAAAACTACATCTGTTGAGCATTCACTTCCAGCGTCCTTCCCTGACCTCCATACACCACATCACGCCAGCAATATTGCTGCAGAATATTGTTGACATGGTTAAGCTCTTACCTCCTTCAAGTCTATCTTTTTCTCCCCCCTCCAAGCCCTGTTATCCTGTGCCCAGGCTGGAGAAAGCTCTGCCTCGGAGCAAGGGCTGGCTCCATGGGCTTATGCATTGCTGGGTCCCTCCTGGGTTCGCCCAGTGGTGCAGAGCACAGCAGTGTGAAAACCCAAATCTCTTCCCATAATAAGGTCATTTAACATCCGAGGGAAGAGAACAGCTTTTAATCCTTGCTAGATCTAGCTGGGCTGCATTCAGACTAGCTTTAACAAAGCCTCGAGGCATCCAGTTTCATCTGCAATGCTAATTCAGAGGAAGAAGGGGAGATGTATCATGGCCAGGAGGAGTGCTGGAGAAGGGGTATGGTTAAACCCAGTTCAGCAGGAACTGCAAAATTAACTTCTCATTTGCAGTTCATACAATAGATCACACATAAAACACATGCATGGACATATACATGTACGTATGTACATATATATATGTGTAGATATGGAATCCAGAGCTGAGCCCTTTGAGCAGAAACCAGGGTTGTCGGTAAGGTCCGTGGTCCCAGGCAGCACCCTCAGGACATGTTTATTTTGAATATCTTCTTACTACGTCTCTAAATCCTGTTTACAGTGGTGTCTTTGCACAGCCTGACACTCTCTTATTTTTAGATTAGGTGCATTACGGTAAGGGCAAGGATTCAAGGTTGCGGCCAAAAAGCAGCGTGCTGAATGGCGCCCAAGTCAGAGCAGAAGGGATGAAATCGAACCCCGTCTTGGCTTTGAAACAAAAAGCGGTGTTGCAGTGCAAAAAAGAAAGATGTTTGCAGGGCCCGGCTCCTATCCAGATGGTGCACCACGGGGTCAGTGCCTCCCCGCGAGGAGCAGTGATTTAAATCAGTGCCTGGCACGTGGTAACTGTAGAAATAAAGTGATTTTAATTTCTGGAATCATTACCATTATGTCATATCAATTCTGTATAGAACAATCAGCATCTGAATCTGATGGGACATTTTGCAGTTGCTATTGGTAACGTTCGCTGTTCCTTCTAAAAACACAGAGTCTGGGGGAAGGATGTTAATGCGGAAAGGCGAGTGGTTAGCAGAGAATTCGTGTTTATTTCCCGAAATGTGTTTTATTTTGGGGTTCATTTAAGGATAACAACAGACAGTGATTGATTGGGGGCAAAGTGGCTCCATCTGGCTCAGGAATCGGAAGGTTTTGCTCTGCCTTCCCAAGCAGTTTTCCCAGTTACTGTTAAGGAGCTCGATCTTAGCCTTAAATAGAATATTATATTTGTAAAAATGGCTTAAAACCCTCAGTGGTTTCAGCGTGGATACATGTTAGTGATACAGTAACTTTGTTAATTGCAAGCCTCTCCTCTTAACAACCTTTTATGCGTGCTTTATGTTTTTATGAATCCTTAAAAGACTTCTGTACTAACGTCTTATGGCATAAATGACTCATCTCACCTGACACGAAGAGTGAGAAAATCGGAGCCTTCTTTTTTTTTCTCTCTTTCTTTTTTTTTTTTTGCCTCCTTTTCTTCTGATTTCAGAATGCATCATTTCTCTGCTGTGGTTAAAGCCAAAGCCTCAACATTCTTTCAATTACTTCATAAGAATGAGAAAAGAAACACAATGTCAGGTGGGGAAGAGCAGGGGAAGGAAAGACTCCACAGTGCTGTGCTAGGTGCAGGAGAGTCCTTTTATTTTTTTGAGTTTATCTGAGGGATTTTAAGCTCAGGTTTTGAGGTATGTTGCATTTAGTGTTTATTGCCTATTTTTTCCTCTAAATCTGAGCATAGGACCACTTGCTTGCCCTGCACATCTTGGTCTACTACTGTTTTTTGTCTTTCTGAAACCCATGAGCTGTCAGTACTAAAAGGGTTGCATTTTTTTTTTACTATTTTCCCTTTAAAAATAGGAAAGGAAAAATCAGATGCCCAAATAACACTGAGGAGTCAGCAAGTTTTGAGTTTCTTTGCCTTCCTCTCGTAAGTGCCTCAGAATTATTCCCAGCATTTCAAACGTTGCCCTTTGCTGACACAGGCTGATTTAGAGGAATTTGGAATTCATTTGGAATATTCAGCGATTCGGCTGCTAACTATTGCTTTCCAGCAGTGCTGTGGGGTCTGCATCCCCTGTGCCATAAAATCCAAGTCTAACTGGGAGAAGCAGAAGGGTTTTTTATATCTCATCGTTCCTCTCTCCTCCCATGCTGCTGTTGTTGCAGTGGAGCGATGACTCCGAGGTAGCCTTCCCTTCCTTCCCTTGCCAAGTCCATTTCTTGTCCAAGGAGTGAGCCAACTTGTGGAAGTACCTGTGCTGATGTGCTCCAGGCAAGTGGATGCCGGTGCCCATGCACATCCCTGTGAGCAAGTCTTTGAGACGGTCTTTGAGAAACGGCTGCTTGCGAGGAGTCCTCTGGGAGCAGGAGGCAGCAGGATGCTGGAGCCTCCATGGGCAGAAGGCTGGATGTGTAGAAAGAAGGCTTTCTGCAGAAGGATGATTGTTTTGGCTAATTGCAAACCTTTGAGTGGTTGGGGATGTTAGTGATGGCAGGCTTTTATAAACGTTTAAAGCATCGGGTTTGTTTTCCTTAGGACTCTTTCTCTTACTTGTGCCACTCCTGGACACGTCAGGCTGAATTCAGCCTGGCGCTGGTGTCGATGCCTTTTCTCTACTAATACTAATACCTGGTAACATGTTTTTCCATGGAAACATGCCAAATCCTGTGCTGGTCAGAGTCCCATGCTTGTCCCTGTGACTTGCACCTATTTGTTTGAAGCATCTTTTGAGTTTATTCGTAAAGCTGCAAAGAGGAGCACTGGGATTTAGGGCCAGAGTTCCAACACCAAAGGTTTTGAGGCAGCCAGAGCGTTTGTATCCTTTCACTAGGTGGAAACTGAGCTCTGAGGAGAAGGACTGTGGCCTCTGTGGTGCTGATAAGTGTTGAGGTTTTGGGAAAATGAATTTTCAAGCCCTGAGCTTGACATCTAAGTGCCAGCCATCGTCTGTGCTGTGCGAACGTGCATGTTTCCACTCCCTGCTTGTAAGAAAGGGCTCTCTCACCCTCTCCTGTTTCTCCTTTCAGTCTCACAAGTGAATAGAAACAATGGTGATCTCAGTAGTGGAGTTCCATCTCTACTAGTGGAGAGCAGAAGAACAACTGCTGTGCTTCAGTTGCCCTGGCATCACCTTTGCACTGGTGAAATGCAGTTATTTTGCCTTCAGGTGCTTAATTGGGAGCTGCTTCTCCTCCTGATGCTGAGCCACATGCAGCTTTTCAACTTCAGCACTGGAGATTTGAGAATACCAATTTATTTCAGGTAAGATGAGGGCACCCGCAGAAGCGTTTCCCTCTTCTCCTGTAGTCAAGTTGTTCCCAGCTCAAATGTGTAGCAAATTACTGGCTTGTGTGCTGACTTTCACCAACTTCAGTGCAAATACTACTCTCAGCTAAATGATTTTGTAGGAGTAAATAATGGAGAGGGAAAACAGTCAAGACATTTGCTGACCTCAGGAATGGAAGCAGTCTCACTTCCAGTAGACTTGTGTCTTGTGGTCTGCTGGCTTTCTAACTAAATTACAAGAGCCTTTGGAGTGAGCTCCACCCCTCATTAGGCATCAGAGGCTCTGCATCGGACAGAGCCCTTAGGAATGCCCCGACTTTGCAGGACGAGCTTCGACTGGCCTCCCACACCTATTAGACATCAGAGAAGCTGCATGGGAGGGGACGCTTCGCTGGGGAGCGTGTATCCTCTGCTGTCTAATGATGCCGATTAAAGCTTTTCTGCAGGTGAGGACATGCAAAATGTTGTTCTCCTCTTGACTTGGCTGCCTAATAAATTCATGCTCTTATTTACTGGGACCTCTTATTTACTGGTCACTCTTTTCTGCCTCTTGGCCTATTTCCATGAAGGCTGTAGGAAAGTAGTGTTTTATGCTGCTGTCTCCTTGTCTGATGTGGTAGAAATGGACTCAGTGGTCTAGGGGGATGTGTGGGCAGGAAGGTGAGTATGTACTCAGTCCTGTAAGCCCTATTCGTGAGCTTTAGGAGACCAGGGGAAGAATCAGAAATCTAAGCAAAGCTGAGCAGTGGATGGAGCCTTTCAGCTGAGCCCTTAAAACAAGCACAAGAAGGCTGTTTGGGGCTGGGAGAGACCTGGAGTGGGAAGTGTGTGCTGTGGGGTTTATTTGCCCTAAGGGACAGGGGAGGAAGCAGAGGCTGGACGGAGCTGGGGACCGTCCGGAGCATCCCTCAGCTGAGGCAGTCATGGGGAGGGGAGCAGGACCCAGAATTGCTTTTTGTGTGAGGGCAGTAGAATAATTGATATAAAACTTGGGAGCTTTTGCCAGAGATACATGCATTTGCACTGTTTTACAAAGTATTTTATGGTTAGAAGCTATGGAAAAGCTTAAATTAAAATAATTGAAGTTACCTGTAGGGAGTAAGTCACAACAGAATAAGGAATGCTGTCCATTAAGCACTGAAAGAAAAGCCAAGAGCAATAACTATTAAAGATGCAAATATTAAAATGTCCTTTATCCTCCCATGGCAGGCACTGGCTGTTGTGGGGTGTGTGGAGGAGGGATGAGCAGCGGGTGCACAGCTCTGCACGCATCGGCTCTTGGGTTTTTAACACGGGCAGTAACGAAGGAAGATGATAACAGGGTGCATTAGCAGTTCTAATTGACTCCGAGGTAATGAGCAGAGGAGAACATCTTTAGTTTCTCGCTCTCTGGATGGATTAACGTGAGCACGAGGTCCTGGCTGCTAGGAGGGAGGAATCAAGAGCCTGGTGGTTACGGTCCCATCGGGACAGCAGTGATAGCCCGGAGGATTAGGCGGGCTTTGGGGGAGCTGGAGCGAGGCCAGGAAAGCTGCACGTGGCCTAAAAGCAGGGGGTGGGCTCGGCAGAGCCTCAGGCTTTTGGGAAGCACGTGGTGTTGCTTGAGTGGTGGGCCTGTGGAGTCGAGAGCAGGTTATCTGCTTGGAGTCCGATTTTGATTTTGTTTTAAAATGGCCTCAGCGTTTAATGAAAACAAAACGTTGCAGACATTCCATTTTTTTTTCTTAAGTTTGGCTTCATTGAAATAATCCACTGCTATGAAATTTCTCTGAGTATCATCAAGGGTTTGCCATACTTTAAATGAAATCACCGTTATAAACATTAGATGTGCACAAAGAGGGAGATCTGTCCTGGGCTGGAGTTAAACTGTCTGGTCAGCATCCCAGAGGGGCCATGCATGGCCACAGATGACGGAGGCTTCTGCTACAAGATTCTCTTTCTTTTGGCTCCAGAGAATGAAGACGCCTCATGTTTGTGACCAGGACCTAGGCTCAGGAGAGGCAGGTGTCAGTTTGGGATACTTCTGTGCACTTTGACCAGCAGAGGATGATGCTCCAGAACAGCCAGAGCACTTTGTGCAAGCACAAAGACTCAAGAACTGTACTTACTCTTTTTTTATCTGCTTTTTATATTTTATGAGAAATCTACCTGAACAGGACTGCAGGAAAAAGCTGAAATTGCCACAGAAAAGTGTCATTTTATAACTTTCCATCATTCAGTACTGCAATTAATGTGTCCGTAGGCCATCTGCAGTTGTAAATTCACTACATTTATTAATTCACTTGGGAGAATTTGAGCATCTGATGCAATTAAAAAGCTCGTGTGCCAAGGTGCTGCTGTCTTTCCAAAGAGTTGCCAGTCCAGGATGTCAGGTCAGTGAGGCAGTGAGAACGCCAGGCTTCATCATGCAAAGTTAGCAACTTGTTCTGGACAGTAAAAACTTTTACTTATTTATTTATTTTTTCTTTAATACAGTACCCACTCTAATTAAAGAAGTGCAACCTGTGTGCTGGAGAAGGAGCAGTTATTATGGGAAGGCTTTTTGGATTGGTACAGCCTCCAAAATGTGATGAAAGGATTTTGCTGGGGCAGAGCACAGCCGAGCGATAGATGCAGGGGGCAGGACAGGCAGCCCCCACGCCTCGGTCTGCACATCATTTAGGAGGCAGCACCAGAGGAGGGTTGCAAACCTCCAGGTGACCGCTGTCCCACAGCTATTTCCCCGTGTCCCTTGCCCTTTGGGCTGGAAGCCAAGTCCTGTCTCACTGCTGTGCTTCCCAGAGGGGATCATTAATGCATCTCTGTGCGTGCAAGCAAGGCGAAAGCATGGAGAAAGCACCAGGAAACATCTCTGCATGAGTGCCTGCACCCATCCCGCATTAGCACGTGCTATGGGATGTGTCGGCAGCACCTGGAGGCTGCCAGCCTCTGGGATGCCCTTGGAAAAAGATGCCGGGGAGCAGGCAGGAGCCGATCCCACAGATCTATTCCAGATCTGTTGCCTGGTTGTGTAGCTGTTACTCTGCCATCCTTCCTCTGCGTTTCCCTGTGGTTATTCCAGATTGTGTCATTTCTTTCACTTTTTTTTTTTTTTTAATTTATTTTTTAAATATATCTTCCTTCCTTTTCTTGTGTCAGCAAATTGAATCCTGAGCTCCAAAGGCTCTGGCAGATGTAGGATTCAAGTTTTCTCCCCCTGCTACTCAAATAGGTTAAAATAAAGGGCAGGAAAGAGTGAATTAGGTATTTGGGGTTTCGAAATGGATGCCTCTAGTTTTGACTGTCCGAAGCCTTTTGCACTGAGGAAACTTATTCCTGATTTTCCAGCTCATCCTGGTGGGGACCTAGCTCGTGCTCAGTTTTCCCACTGTCCCGTTCATCCTCTCACGTTGTTGAAGCTGGCCCAGGGTGCGCTGCTCTCCCACATGTGAAATCAGCTCCACAGCTGTCCATCCCCACCGAGAGACCCGATCTGGGTGCCTGGTGTCTCCGAGCCATCCGTCTGTCCTTTTTATCTGGCACTCGCAGCTTTCCGCTCGCGTCCCGGGGCCGTCCTGTGCTGCAGCTCAGCAGCTGGGATAATTCAGAGGCTGGAGCCGCCTGCCGCTGCTGCTGCAGAGGGTGAGAGATTTAAAGGCTGTTTAAAGGTTTGTTTCCTACTGAAGTTTATCCAAAAGAACAAACCACCGCCAAGCTGCAAAACAAGCCGAGGAATGCTCCGAGCTGTTTTTCAGCCCTGGCTCCCAAGGGTGACCACAAGCCATCGCCATCCAGGGGCTGATGATGGGTGCTTCTGGTTTTCCCCTTCCTATGGGGATTGGCCGTGAGCCTCATTCTCCAATTTCCATGCAGGCAAAGACGTGGATTTTCCCACCCCGTGTGTCAGCAGAGGGCTGGGCTGCTCTCACAGGTGCCACTTTTTCTCTGGGTTGTTGGAGAGGGGGTTCCTGGTTCGTCCCCAGTGTCCCCGCTTGTGCCTCCCTCCTTGCACACGCACCCGGTGGATTCATTAAGTGAGCTCTGTTAATTCGCAATATTCAGAATACAAACGGCCCCTTTTATAGCTGAAGTCTCTCTTTTTAGCTGTTTTTTTTCATGGTTTCCAAAGCATCTGGTGCCCACGAGTGCGGTCGCCGTGCCCACACATGGCAGGAGGCAGCTCCTGCTCCCTCCCTGGGCTGGCTCCATCCATCGCTCCCCTCCGTTAAACACAAATTGTGCATCTATTTCCTCCTTTCCCCTCGGAGTGTTTGACAATTATTACTGCGATCCTTCCTTCATTGTTTTTGTTTATCCATCTGTCTGCAATTTTTGTAGAAGCTGCACTGCTTTTAATTAATGAGAAATTGTTGTTGTATTTGCTGTTCAGCAGTCTTTATTTCTTCAGGATCGGGGGGTTTATTCTTCTGTTAGTGAGCAATTTTGAGCTAGCCTTTTCCAGCACAAAACCCACTCAATTCAGAGTAGTAGTAATTTTAGGGGGGGTTAAGCATGAATCCTTGCACAGAGCCCAGGCAACAAACCTCTATTATTTATTTTTATGCTGCTTGTGGCTGTAGGGATGTTCAGCTGTCTGAAAGCAGGAATGTCTCCACGCATTTGCAATAAGCCCCAGGTTTCAGACCCCTCCAGGGGCAGGGTTTGAGCTCAGGGCTCCGTGGATGGATTCTGTGCCCTTGTCCTTGCTGCACAGATGCTCGCTCCCTATGGGCTTTGAGCCCCGTGAAAACCCTCTGCTCGGCTGCTGTGCTGGTGCACGGGGAAGAGGTCACCCTGTGGTTGTCCTAAAGTCGATGTGGCCCCAGTGTTGGCATTTAATCCATCCCAGAGCTTCCCAGCCTACACCCAGTTTTGTTCCTCAGGGAGGATGAGGACTTTGAACCGAAGGGAGATGCTTCCCACCTGGTGAAATCTGGGATGCCGGCTGCCATGCCCCAGGGCATAACGAGGCTGGTGTTTAATTAATACCCAACGGCTCTGCAGAGGCACCTGTCTGCAGCCTCAGGGTGCTCAGCCCATGGTGCTGTGGGTGCTGACCTGCTCTGCCAAAGGTGAGGGTGCTCAGGGCTTGGCTGGATCAGTCCCAGGCTCTGTAGCAGAAGTGGCCTCAGATTTTTCTGCTCCTGTCCAGGGTCTGACTCATTAATTTCCTCACTTACTGGAAGCATGGCTTATTATTGCAACATTTTAATAAAATCAAAAGCCAAAACCAAATATTGACATCAAATTGTCTCAATACTAAAAGGAAAAAAATGCAGCATGCTGTTAGTGATTAGGTTTGCTGCGCTGTGTTGTCTTTCTTTGCCTAAAAGCTTGCTATATCCTTCTGTATCCCGATTTTAAAGTGATCCCCTGTCGCTCCTTGCTTTGGCTTTTGCACGGAGTTTGGCACTGTCTTGTCTTACACTTTCTTTGGAGCATCCTTTAATGGCAACTGTCAGATGTTTCCAAAAAGGACGGTAGCGGCACCTGCCCTTGTGTTCAGAGAGGGGAGGCTGAGCGCTGTGCTCCCACACAACCAGGAAAGTCCTTTGCTGATGAGGACTCAGAACTGCACTGCTAGATGTTGATTATCCTGATCACTGCCGCTTGTTCTTTTTGTATTCAAGTCAGATTTCTGTACTAGCAACTGCAGACTTGGCAGTGGTTTGTTTTGTCAAGTGGAGGTAATTGTATTTAGTGATACGTCTCCTGCAGCCTTTCTGTTTGCCTGCCTAATTGAATCTGCTTGTCTGCATCCACCCAACGGGGGCATTAGCAGGTTGTGTCTCTGCGAGCCGCGGTGTGTTTCCACCACCCTCCGAAGCTGATGTGTGTGCGAGCTTTGGGCCTGTTGCTTGCATTGCTCATGGCACAGGGCAGGTGCCTGCAGGGACATCAGCTGAGCTGTGGGGATGCACGGCTTCAGAGGGGCAGACCAGGTCCCAAAGCAGATGTGGGTACCTGGGCAGGTCTGGGGCAGATTCAAGGATCAAAGTATGACCGCTTTTTGATTGCAAGGAATGTACAGGCTAAAGGAAAGAAATCTCTGGTTCCGCTGTAATTCCCGGCGGATCTGGGCACAGGGGCCAGCAGGGTGGCCACATGTGTTGACTTTGTCACCTGGTGGGCGAGCTGAGTTTATGCAGAGAGAGAGGCAGCAGGAGGACTGCTGTGCCATCACTGAAATAAGATTACCCAAAGTTTTAAGCAACTTTGAGCCAGGAGAGTCAGATGGGTGCTGCTGTTAAGATGCAGTTTCAATATGGGGCCCACACCACAGAATCACAGAATTTCTAGGTTGGAAGAGACCTCCAAGATCACCTAGTCCAACCTCTGACCTAACACTAACCAGTCCTCCTCTAAACCATATCCCTAAGCTCTACATCTAAACGTCTTTTAAAGACCTCCAGGGATGGTGACTCCACCACTTCCCTGGGCAGCCTGTTCCAGTGTCTAACAACCCTTTCAGTAAAGAAATTCTTCCTAAGATCCAACCTAAAACACCCCTGGTGCAACTTTAGCCCATTCCCCCTTGTCCTGTCACCAGGCACGTGGGAGAACAGACCAACCCCCACCTCACTACAGCCTCCTTTAAGGTATCTGTAAAGAGCAATGAGGTCACCCCTGAGCCTCCTCTTCTCCAGGCTGAACAAGCCCAGCTCCCTCAGCCGCTCCTCGTAGGACTTGTTCTCCAGGCCCCTCACCAGCTTCGTCGCCCTTCTCTGGACCCGCTCAAGCACCTCGATGTCCTTCTTGTAGCGAGGGGCCCAAAACTGAACACAGTACTCGAGGTGCGGCCTCACCAGAGCCGAGTACAGGGGGAAGTTCTCAGTACTGAGCTGTACGGGAGCTTCTCCACCACGTGTGACCTTTTTCTCATCTCCGTAGCACAGAACTGCACCGGGAGGGCTGGGCTGTGATCTTTGCTGGTTTCCCTGCCAGTGTTGCTCATCTGTTGGATCCTGGTCCTGCCCAGTGGCATTTAGATGGCACTGGCTTTGTGCCATCCTACGTGAGTGGCGTTGGCTCAGGAGAGAGGAATAAGACCTCACTTAGGACTGAGTGATTAAATACTGCTCATTTCGAGGGGAAAAATGCCAAATCAGAGCTTTCTCTTCACTGAAAGCTCAATGGTCTCCTTCAGCTTCCACCTTTAGAAGTTTCATGAAAAACTGCTCTGAAAGTTATATGTAAACAGGCTTTCCTGTTCAAATTATGGTTGAATTTATGCCGGTAACATGCTTTTTGGGCAAGTCTTACCTCTTCTGTGCATATAAAGGTTTCAAAATTGGCTTCAGTAGCACAAAAATCCTTATTGCTGTTACACCCTTTGCAGTGGGAGCATGCTGCCTCTGTGGGAGCTGCTGCCCCACGTTATCAGCAGAGCTGTCTGCTCAGGTTTTATGATTTTTAGGCTTTTTGGTTGCCCTGGGGGTGAAGAGAACAGGAGCTGGCTGCTGGTGAGCAGCAATGATGTACAAGATGCAGAGGAGAACCCGGCTCCCCCCTTGGGTGCTGGAGGGAGGCACCCAGCCTTGGAACCACGAGGAAAAACCCTTTATCCCTGTAAACTCAGATTAAACGTTTGATCCCAAAGTAAAGAAATGCTGACAGCTTTTGCAGTGCGCCCTTCCAGTTACTTTTTGGAGTAAAAGCATGTTTGGACTTGGACAAAAATTTCCAGTCTTTGCTGTGGTGAGGGGCTTGAGCCTCCCCAGCACAGACGGTTCGCTTTCAAGGCTGTCATTCTGGCACTATTTTTATTAGCGCGAAAATTTGGTTTAAAACGGTTTTCGATAAGATACAAAGTCCGTGCGTGGTGGTAGAAGTCTGCACTCCTGAGCATTTTTCTTGGAGAGGGCCGCTTCCAGGAAGCTGCGCCTGCAGCCCTTGCCCTTCGTGCTGAAGAAACATTTTCCCTGGTAGAGTTGTGTCTTTTATAAGGCTTTGCTGTTTAACTGGGCTTCTTGAAATAACTTCATATGGTGCTTTTGATGTGGGAAAGGCACTTCTATGATGATCCTATTTATATATATATATATTTTAGCAGCTGGTTGGGGTGATTTGCACAGTTTTTATTTTATTTCTAATAAGTCCGGAGAAATAGCATTGCCACAATTAAATTAATTTTGTATCCCTATAAGTAAATATGAAAAAATATCATTATAAAGTCAGACGGGTTTCAGGGGGCGCAAATTGGGATGAGACGAAGTGAGGGGTGAGACTGAAATCTGCACCAAATCCACGTGGATGAAGTGGAAGCGTCAGAAGTTTCTAAAATTTCTGGAGGCCATAAACATGATTTGTATGGCAGGGTTGGTAGAGGGGTTCTTTTTCTTCTTCATTTACAACGGAGTTGCTTTATTTCATTTTTTTTTCTGAAATGTCTCGTGTTGTAAGCATTTCACTATATTTATACAGCAACTGCTACAAGATATATATGTGAAATTGTGGAGTTATATATATCACACCTGTGAAATCAACCCTTTCATGAATAATTTATCTCAGGCTGCTTGGCACTTTGTGTAGATTATTTTGAACTCACAGAAGGTTTTTCACAAAGACTTATAAATCCAAATTATTATTATTATTGAAAAAAAGCAGTTCAATGCCAGCAGATAAAGCTGGGTGGGAATAACAAGCAACTAGCCATCACATGGCACTCTGGTAGATGTCACCTGCAAAGAAGTGGTGACAACGGTTACCTGTGGAGAGGATAACTCTGTTTTTTCCTCTTTTCCCCCCCTGATCTTGTCCCACCAGTGCAGTGCTGTTCTCCAAGCCTCTGTGCATCATCACCTGAGCACTGCTGCGGTTTCATTGCTTCCCTCCGCCAGTTTGACCCAGAGAGCAAGCCTGGGATTGAACACTGCATTTTTAACATCTCTCCAACCTATTGCATGTCTGTTTTCTGTGGAGAGCTTTAATGGTGCTAGAAAAGCAGTTTTCATGGGGTCTTGCTTGGCTCAGAGTGGTTCCTTGGGGACCACACTCTTACGCTTTGGGAGTGCGCTTGCACCAAGGGCTAGGAGTGCCTACAGAAGCCTTTTGCACAGGTTTGGGGACATGTTTCCTCTGTGTAAATACCATCCTTGCAGTGCATCAGCAAGGCTGCTGTGAGCATTGCAAAATCACTCCAGGCCCATCAGTTTGGATTATTTAGGTTAATTCTCAGGGTGCATCCGTTCAGCCAGAAAAACTGAATAAACGCAGGACCTTTGTTTCCCTGACACAAGTTTTGGAGGTTTTTAGGTGGAGACTCTGCATTGCTTTGAAAGCTGAATAAAATTACCAGTGCTGCTTTGTAACCGGGATAAAGGCGGCCCTGGAGGGAAGATGCTTTCTGAATGCTGCCACGAAGGTGGGGACGCGATGGTGGTGCTGAGCGAGGTGGTGGCAGAGGCCCCCCAAAAGCTAGGCTCTTCAGTGCCATGTGAGGAGTAATTAATGGCTTCAGAAAAGAAGTATGTAGTTAAAAAATAAAAAAATAGGTTGTGCTGCTTGAAGAGAGCAGATCTCAGCACGTATATCAGAGGTGTGATCGTGTCACGGCCGTGTCCTGGTCCAGCCTTGGAGGGACCTCCCCGTAGCAGACAGTCGGCAGTCGGCACCCGCTGCCAGGATGCTCCCAGGAGGTTTTATCAGTTCGGGGTGCTGGGGGAAGTTCTCTTTTAAATCCACACACATGCATAATCCTGTAATATTGCTGGGTCCTTTAGGTCTCTGTTGTGCCAAGCCAGTGACTGTACAAGTTTGTCACGTGTTGGATAAATGACTTTAAAAACGTCCCTTTGGTGGCTTTTGGTTTAATTGGTGGTGTTCGCCTCTTCTTCTTGTGCTCAGAAATGATCCAAATTGAACTGGTGCGTACTGTTCTGCTCTTAATTTGCACTCCTGCCCTTGCTCTTTCTCTTCTCTGTAGATTTCAGTGAATGTATCCAACTTTCCAGCTGCTTTTTGCAAACCTTGTGTGTGGGCATTAGAGCTATTTGGAGTGAGGTGCTCTACATCAATCCCTCCTGGAAATGTTGTTTCTTCCCTTCTTTGTGCCAAGTAGGGTGTTTGTGTCTCTGCGGAAGGCTGCCCCCCTAGCAGGACTGCAGGGATGTTGTACCATGACCCATGTTGCTGAAAACGCTCTCACAGCTCCAACATTTTTTGAGTTATTCGGAATTCCTCAGACCTGAGTACTTGGGGTCTCTGAGCTCGTAAGTGCATTGGCTTGCAGTGAGTGTCTGGGCCTGTGGACCCATCCCCTGAAGGTGATCTCCATGCATAGTCCCTACTGCCAGTAGAGAATATGTAGAGATAGAGAACTGAACAGGGGGTACAGGCTGCCATTGATCAGGATCTGATAAAATTAGGAAGAAATCTTTTAAATGCTATATTTCCTTAGATATTCCTCCTTCAATAGTCTGTAAGCTATTCCTGCTGATGATCCAACAACATCAAGTTTTATTAAAGGTGAATGAAAATTAAACACAGTTAAAGTTTGGCCATCCTAATTTTGTCTTTACTTTTATTTATTATGTTCCAAAATTAATGTACAGGAAAGAAAAGTTAAATACTTGGTGAGAAGCAGCGATGTGTGCAACACGGCAGGATTTAAATTCTGTCATACACAGAACTTCATATTGCACTTAGCATTCAAATTTGAATGCAAAGTAATTTAATTAATGAAGTATTTAGTAGCATCATTAATAGGCTGAAAGAAAGGATAAATGGCACATTAGTTTAAGTTCCAAATGAGACAAAGCTAGGAAGTATTATAGATCAAATGAGACAAAGCTAGGAAATGTTACAAACAGCAATAATGGCAGAAAAAAAAATTAAAATGAATCACAGAAACCTAGCAATATGAGTTACAAACAGAGAGAAGTTACAAAGTGGAAAAAAATATAAGATAATGTAACTAGAAAAAAAAATCCAACCATATTTGTTGAAAAGGAAAGAAGCACTTGAAAGGCAGCAACACCAAAGACATGAAGAAGCAATAAGCAATAAATCAGACCTCAACTTAGAATGGGAGTGAAAGAATTAAAATAAAAACAATAAAAATTCAGCAAGCAAAATTTGGTTAGCTTTTGCTAATGTCTGGTAAGGGTTGTTGTAATTGTCTGCAGTTATTTGAAGCATATGGATGCAGAGGAGAAAAAGTGTTGTTTCAAGATTAACCAAGCTGTGGTAAGTAGGAATGAGGAGATGAAATGAAACTGTCCTCCTCTCGTCAGCTGACGTCAAAGGGTAAAGTATTTTCCCAGAAAGGAGGGGATGCTCACCCTATTGCTTGCTGTGAGAATACTGGAAGAAAAGTTTTCTGCAATATGTCCAGATGGGCAGAGGAAATAGAGGAGGTTATCGTCAGGTATGTGTGAGCGTGTATGGGGATGCGCATATGTTTATACATCTATATATGCATGCACCTCCATATAAATCTGTCTTTTTTTCTGACTTAAGGCATGAGTTGGTTTCACTTAGGATATATATATATATTTTTTAAAGAAAATCGAGGTAGAATCTGGGCATGCTCTCTTAATTGGTTTGATCCACCATAGCTACGTTAAGCTGGTGTTTGCAGTCTTCTCTTAACATACCCAAATCTGTCTGTTACGTACTCAAAATCAAAGCCTAGTGTGTTATCTCCCCCTCAAAGACAAACTAAAGTGCTGTCCCACCTCCTCCTGCACCCGTGGCCCTGGGACAAACTGGTACTCCACTGGCTCGCAGTGGAATACTCCTGGCCTTGCTGGCTCTGAAGATGTTAAGGGATTTGGGACTGTTTTCCCTCAGTAGGTCAGTATTTTGCCATCTGCAATCTACATTTATGGAGATTATTATGTTCTTATTCTTCTCCTTCCTTTCGCAGTCCTCACATTTGATCTTCCTTAGGGGCACAACAGAGCTGATTTTTGCCCACTGCTTGGTTGAGCTGTGGTGGACTAAGCTGCTCCCTTCAGCTCTGAGTCCTTTTATTGAGTAGGCATAGGAGAGGAGGAATCAGAATCAGAAGTCACACTTTCTTCTTTATTCCTCCTTTTTTTTGAGAAGGAAAATAAGCAAAAGAGGGAGTTCAGCAGCAGTGGCCATGAAAGCAGCCCCAGCTGCTCCCAGCTCACATTTTTTCCCCTCTCTTCCCCAAGACAAGACTACTTGTAGCTGTAATGCTGCCTGAAACAGTATCAGAGTTTTTCCTACAAAAACTCTTCTCGGCTGAAGAACAAGGGAATAAGAAAGAACGTTAAAATAAAAGCCCTAATGCTTTATAGAGCTTTTTTTTTTTTCATTTCTACATTAAAACATTTACAAATATGTATTTTGTTTCTTCCATGCAACCAGAAGGGTGAGCCCAACTGTTAAATGGCTTATAGGAATAGGGTCTCATGAGCTTTGATACGCTGGTTCCTATTTTTTATTAACATTAAAGCCCTTGAAAGAGCTGGGTGGAATTAGAGAGACAACTTGGTGGACAAAATAAAATAAAATCAGCTTTTCCTTCTGGTTTAAATATTCCCCAACGTGTCCCAAGCCATGCTGACAGGGGGCACGTCAATGCCAGGCATCAGTAGGGAGCTGCCCCAGAGATGCTCAGGGGCTGTGCTCTGTGCCCCTCTTCCTGCAGCAAGGAGTGGCAGCCCAGACAATCCCCCGAGACGCTCAGAAAGGGATCGGTGAAGCCTGTCATCTTTAAGCCACCTGTAACGTGGATGTTTGGGTTTCCAGGCAGAGCTGCACAATTAAGCCATTGTGCAGCGGCTCCTGCTAAAGACGAGCAGCCATAAAGCTTCAACCGAAAGAATACCGTAGAGCTTTAGAAATGACTGTAATATTCCCAATAAAGGCTTGACAGGTTTGACACTGATCATTTTGCACCTCTTTGTACACGTTTTCCTGGTGCTGCTCCAACCCTGGCTGGAGGAGCCTGGAGAGTAGATGGGGAACAAGTTTTCATCAGCATTGCTGGTAATGTAATGCTCTGGTTTTAGGACAGTCCCCTGCCTGAGTGTTGGCTGGAGGTTATTAGCCATTGGATTGCAAACTGGGCTAAATGTTTATTGCCATCCCAAGGAGGAGGACTGCTAAAGGCTCTCCTTCAGCAAAGCCATCCTGAGCTTTCAAGCTCAGAGATGTGCACAAAAAAAATAGTGTTACTGCATCTGTGTTGGGAAGGAAAATAATAATAATAATAGAAAAGTTGTTCTGGTTCCCCTTTTCCCATTTGTTGCCATTTTGGCAGGGCTGTGATTTGCTCCTGAGCTGTGAAAAATGCTCGTGGCAGGTGAGGTGCAGCAGAGGAAGATTGGAGGGTTGGGGTCTGCATGGGGAGCTCTGAAGGGCAGGGAGGGAGGGGACGTGGGGCAGCTTCTCACCAAGAAGTCAGAGCTCCCCCATCTCCACAGAGGGAGTGGGGACAACTGGTGACACTGGTGCTCCTCGGCTTGTGGAGCAAAGCTGCAGTGTCCCCCAGCTGTGTCACCATGTGGTGACGCTGCCACCCTTTACTGCTGCTTCCCTCTCCCTTCTCTTCCTTAATACTTCCCACGGATGTTGGACAGGAGCATCTTTTAGGGAGACGTGGCTGTTTGGGTCCCACTCAGCCATGTCTAGGGCAAAACCAGGTTTGGTAGGTTTTCCCTTTCTCATTTCTAATTTCTCTCTGTTTGCGTTAATTACTTCACGGCTGTGCTCCAAATGCTTATGCTTCCACTGAATAATTTTGAGGTCTGTTTGCTGCATGTGGACCAGAGGGAATTGCAAGACCAGGTGAGGGAAGTGGAAAGAACCAGGAGCGTGAATTGTAATGCCAGAAATATCTTCATTGAAGCTTCAGCAGAGATCTTCAAATGCCTTCTGAATAGGCCATCTGTCAGCTGAAACATGTACCTGTCCGGGGAGCCACAGAGAATGGCTAGGGTGGCAGTGAGGGTGTTGATTTGGGTTTATTATTTTCAGACCTTAAATGCCTTCTGGATACTTTCCAGGCTCTGTGATGGTGACTCCACAGCCCAGCTCCAAGGCCAGAGCACAGGGCAAATGATGCTGTAAGCCTTCTTTTCTTCTGCTTCCAAACAAAATAGACCCGGTATAACATTTATTTAAAAAAAAATGGAAAGAAGTAGATGTGAGATTTAAACCCAGAAGGTGATCCCAGAAGGGAGGGATTACTGTAAATTTTACCCTCTGCAAGAAGATGCCCAGAGGAGCTGGGGTGGTCCTGGTGGATGCCAATGAGTTGTGAGGATCACTTGGGTGCCATTTCACTAATTAGACTCGCCTTCTTGAATGCCATGCAAAATGCCCAGTTATAAATTGAAGAGGAAACTTTGTTCTTTAAGAACCACCCCATGGCATCAGCCCCTTCTTCTGGAAGGAGGCACCGCCCAGGAGATGCAGCCCTTCCCTTGGGAGACTGTTTTAAGTCTAGCCGAGTATGGGAAGAAGACGGCAGGAAGAACGCAGTGTAATTTAGCATATCTTTATCACTCTCCAGTGCTTGCCAGGGGCTGCAGCCTTTGCTGCACCACAGGGAAGTGTCGGTGCCACTTCTGTGCTCCCTCCTGCTCCTTGGCTGCTGCACTCGAGTGTGATGGGTGGGTGCGTGGTCATTAGTGCCTGATAAACGTTGCACCGCAGCTGCTAGCAAACAACACGCAAAGTTCTTCCTCTCCTTTTCTTGCATTTTATTGAGAGGCATACCTCGCACGTTGGCAAGGGGTGGAAAAAAATCCACGGTGTTTATTGCAAAAAGATGCTTTCAAGTAAATTGTAGTTTGGAGGTGAAGGTTTTTGGATTCTTTACCATGTAATAAATTTTTATCGGGTGAGGAATCAGGCCCTCAGAAGGCAGAGGGCTGGTCTTCTGGCAAATATTTCTGTGTGAGATTCTTACAACTGCTAATTGAACAAAGTGAGGTCTCCTGCACTGGAAACACAACGGCTGCTCTAATTGGTGCTATGTGGTCCTTCCTGAAGGCAGCTCCAATCTCCTGGAGTTCCTTGTACTGATGCTGGCTATGGTGTTGGTAGAATATCTCCAACATCTCCCAGTTGTCTTCCTGTTCGTTAGAACTGGAGTTGGAAGTGCATAATGCTGGCTTTTAACTATATGCCTGCTTTTTTTTTTTTAGTTTAAAGCCATTACATCTTGTACAATCCTGAAGTTCACATCTCATTCCTGTGGGTTTCCCTGGGGATGTGGGAGAATTTTCCCTCCTCTCCATCCCTCCTTCCATGCCTGCTGTTGGTGCTAAATTGGTGGTGCTTGTTATGTCGACACCTTTCATTTTTGGGACCTGGAGAATGGTACCATGTGGTCATTGCCTTCTTGCTAGGACTGTTGCTGTCTGCCAATAGAGATTTTGTGTGATAAAGATTATGATTATTATCCTCTGGAACAAGTCCTGTGCATAAATACCATTTCTGATACCATTATCCTTCTTGAGGAACAAAATAAGCTAATAAATAAATAGTGGTGCTCTGATGCAGGTACAGAGGGTGTGAGCTGTCCTTCCTCCTTTCTGTTCTCTAATTACAGTTGATTTTTCTCTCAATTTTCTTAGAAGCTGTCAACCTACATAGCAAGACCTTCACTCCTCAGATATAAATTTTTCTTCCTCCCAGCAGCAGAGGTTTGCCTGGCTGGCTATTATGGACCAAAAATTACTTTCAAGCCCAGTGGCTTTCTTGGTATATTTAAGATGCTGAGCTGTTATCAGTACTTTTTCAGTAAAACTCTTGTTTCTATCACAATGTGATATTTTAAAAATAATACACTTGACATGAATTGTGTCTTGCAAAAAGAGGTTAGTCTGTTGGATGTTTCAGTTCAGATTCATGGTTCAGTTCAGTTCAGTTCATGTTTGTTGCTTTGTTTTAGGCTCACTGCCACGGTTTTGTGAAGAATATCTGGTGTTGGTTTTGCTGTTTTATTAATGTCTGGGCTTTCGGTAGGGCAATTATTAAACAGATTGCAGGAGCTGTCTGGAAATGTGGTGTTTGGTGAGAGTAGCTTTAATTTTTTTTTTTTTTCAGCACCTTAATATATATGTATCAAAAGCAGTGTGCAATGAAATTGTTTTCTGCTCCTGTGGATTGGCTTCAAGTTGAATTCTCAGCTCTCCTAATTGCACATAAAGTGGAGTGGAAGCTTCCTCTTAAATGTTAATAAGTAAACAAACAGATCATGAAACAGAAGAGATGTAAGGATAGGTTACTTACTTATAAATCTGATGGCTTTTAAAGCCAATCTCCCTACTTTTTAAGCCTGTCCACTGAATTTTGCACTCTAAAACTTCTTTACCAAAAAGGTTGTGAGGCATTGGAATGGGCTGCCCAGGGAAGTGGTGGAGTCACCATCCCTGGAAGTCTTTAAAAGACGTTTAGATGTAGAGCTTAGGGATATGGGTTAGTGGAGGACTGTTAGCGTTAGGTCAGAGGTTGGACTGGGTGATCTTGGAGGGCTCTTCCAACCTAGACGATTCTGTGATTCTGTAAGAATTGGTATCTGAGCTGTACTGGTTCTGCAGCCCTGAAATTGCTCGCCAGCACAAACCAGCTGCGCTAAGTGGGACTGATGCTGGTCTCCTTCATATGAGGGATTTGTCACTGAAGTCTGAAGTTTGCCGACATCTCTGCGAGGTTCAGGCTAAAGTCAGGGCAAGTCTGGGCTTGGTCACACGATTTTTGTCAACTGCTTCGGTAGCTGATGTCCCTCCCACCTGGTCCGTCCTGCAGTCCTGTAGAACAAGGCTTAGAGGTTGAACAAGGAGCTGAAGATTTAAGGACAGTTTAAGATTTTATTGGTATTGGTATTCATGCATTCCTATTGCTTTGCTTGCTATTACAGCTATAACTTTAGACTCTGTAACCCATGGGCAAAAAGCAGCAGGCAGGCAGTGAATCCCCCGTGGCACGCAGGGGATTCTGTAAATGCACGAGAGCTTTCCTTCCATCACAATAGCTCTCAGCAATACAAAATCCATAGCACAGGCTGTACGTATATCCCTGCCCTACAAGGGAGGGGGTATTTATTTACATCACAGAATTAGCAAATGAAAGCATCAAATAATCCAGTTCTGCCAAGGTAAAATGAACTCTCGGCTGTAAATTGCTTCAAGGCACTCAAGGTGCTTTATTTGATAAATGAGGTTTTCGAGTGCTTCAATCTCTTCTGGGAGGCTGGTAGCTGGAGGTTTGGCTGCCTCGAGGTGCATTTTTAGCTGCCGAGTCACCAGATGTTCCTCTCAAAATGTGGCCCCTGGAGTTTGGGGGCCATTCATGACGATTTTGTTACAGGAGTTGCAAAAATGAGAACTCCCAGTGCCAGCACTTGTTGAGCATCTGACGTGAATTCCTTCCTTCCTGTTTTGGGGGATCGTGTAGGGGAAAAGACTTCCACCTGATATTGTGCAGGGCTAAGCAGCCAAAAGAATGGTTATAAAAGTGTTAATGGTAGAGGAGGAAGACTTTTTTTTTTTCTCCTCCGCTGCAGCTTTTAAGGTTTGAAAGCATGTGCCTTGATTTTAATATAAAGTAGCCATTGATGTGAGATGCCACGAATAAAAGGGGCTTTTCTTTTTTTCCTTGGCATCGAGTCATTGTGCAGGGAGTTTCGTGGCGGTGCATTTGTGAATGCATTTTGGGGGGGAGGTTGCAAAGAGGCACTGGCAGCACACAGCCCACATAGATTTGTTTAGAAAACATCCCATTTTGCTCTATCCATCTTTTTAATGTCTGCTCTGAGTGCCAGTCAAACTTCTGTCTTCTTTGTTGTTTTGTTGTTTTTTTTTTTTTACCCTCACATTTCTTCAGTTACACCCATGTGCGTCTGATAGGACACTCTTATGGAGACCGGAGAGAGAGAAAATTCTTGTGTGCTGTTCTATGCTAACAGCATTGCTGAAAGCTGCATTGTTTTAGTTGTGCTAGAGAATGTTGTACAATTGCAGCATTTTGTCCCACCTTCATATAAGTACTAATGGTAATTGCCCTTTCCACCTGTTGATGGCAAGGTGACGGGCGAGCATCATCCTGCACAGTGAAGGATTGAGGACCTGGGGCTGGGGAAGGACTTCTCTTTTGTAGCTCCAAGGACAAGTGATGATGATATGTGAGATGCCCTACCCCAACTCTGCAGGAAAAAAAATATTTCTTAACAAAAGTATTTCAAAAGTGTAACATTTAACTGGAGTTACCATCTCTAAAGCTTGCCCAGCAACAAGCTGCTAGGCAAGCAATGCTCAATATAATATTTTAAGCATGTTTTTTTTTGGGAAAAAGGCATCCTTTCGGGGAAAAGAAGGGAGGACCCATTGACCATCACTTCCCATTCCTTGGGCTTGTCCGTGCCTGTTTTGCACGGCTCTTAACACCCTTGTGCAGGCTGACGGCCGTGTTGTCGCACTGGACTTTGGCTCTCTGCATCTGTTCCCTTGCAGGCGCGTTGTTTGACATCAAGATGTTCGTGTGTCTGCCTGCCTAGCTAATATCTGTTGATCTTTCTGGCTCTCTGCCTTCTGTGGTGGGGAAATATTGAGGCTTAATGGAAGCTTTGCAGCTGACGGCTAAATGGGCTTAATTTTGACACTTACGTTTTTTTTTAAAGCAGAAATAATGCATTTGGCTGGCAAATGCTATAGCATTTCTTGTTTTAATGCTATCAGCAATTTTTGTGACAATTTCGCTGCTCAGAAATGTCAACATGTTACATTTCAACTCAGTGTGGAGAAATGTGTGTTAAACGCTGAGTGCCTGTGTTGTTCGTTCATCCCTGGAACTGCCCTCCACGAAGCTGTGTGGCCGCAGACCACTTCTTGCATATCTAAAACTGTTCCTATAAAGTGTTAGAAGCGACTGGCAGAAGTCGGAGTGACTTTCCTGGTCTCCCCAGGGCAGTGGATTTGTCATCTGCAGTGCCAGCACACCACTTGTCAGTCCGAAATACCTCTGCAAAGACTGTTTCCGTGCCATCAGTGGATGGCACTACACTGGCACGTGTCTGAAAATTAATGCAATCAGATGTTTGCTTTGCAAAAATGCAACTTTTCAACGCATTTTGGGGCATGTATGGAACTTTGAATCAAAACCCCCTCCAGGATAGTGTTCCTTGCAGCTGTTGGCGAAATGGCTGAGAAGTGCTTTGAGCCTTAAAGACCATTCCCTTTATGGATAACCAGTGAGGAAAGCACATCTGAGCCAAAAATACTTCCATACTCCTAAACCCTGTGACGTGAGTAGTGATCATAGAAGGGGCAGTGTTTGACCTCAACCTATATCTCTGGAAAAGAAATTCAGCTCCTGCCTTGATCCCTGAGGCCATGAACACCACGTCAGGAGCATTTGCCATATCCCACAGCATTTCCACCTCCTTCCTGGGCTGTCCTGGGAGGTTTCTCAGCTCCTGCTCTTGGCCAGGATTAGAATCCTGTGCGATAGGAGCAAAATGCCTGGGAAGGTTAAAATTAAGTAAGAGCAGGTAATGTAATAGAGCTTGGTCAAAATATTGAGAAAGTCACCCTAAACTTGGCAACAGACCCTTAATAAACAAACTGAGATAGTAACAGAACGTGCTTGTTTTATTTTCACAAGCAAATAAAATATTTTTTTGAAGAAGTTTGCTGGTTTTAGGCCTCAGTGGAAGGATTCGTAATTGCTGGTTGACTGACTGGGTAAACAGAGCCTTGTGCAGCTCGGCTGTAATTGAGGGTGTGTGGGTCAGGCCGTTTAATTGCTGTCTCCCTGCTTGGAATAGAAACCTCTCCACAGCCACGGACTTGCTCTGTGCCTGATTGAGTAAACAAATTGTCCATCAGCGAGGTGCCCTGCTGGCCCGGGATGCTCAGGGCAAGGGGAGCAGCCTCGGTCCTCTCCCCAAAACCTAGGTCTGAAGGGACCTAATTAAAGTCCCGAATGAAATTCTGCATAGGCTAATCATGCTCTCACTCAAAGATGAAATTAGAAAGCTGGGAAAATTGAGGCTGGTAGGAATGTGGGAGTCCCTGTCCCATCTTGGGGCTCAGCTCCATCACAGCATCACTTGGAGCACCTGTGGGTCCTCCGGGGCTGCTGTCTGCCTGCTTTGCTGGTGCTCCTCAGGACATGCAGCATTTGCACTATTGTGCTGTAGAAGTCCAATAAGTGTTAATATTTTCCTACCAAGGTTTCCAACAGGATTTTAAAAGAAAATGTAGCTGTCAGCCTGCTTGTGTTGCTGGACTTCACAATTGGATTGTGGCTGACTGCTTACAGGCTCTGTGAGGCTTCTGATGTTGATGTCATCTGGAAAGATGGTTCAGCTAATTCCCAATGTGTAAATAAATAGAAAATAATATTTTTTTAAAAAGACATCAGGATGTGTCTGTGCTTACTTTTCCTATCTGCTAAAGACTAATTTCAATACCTGCTTTGTTCTTCTTATCTTCTGCACTGTCACATTTTACGGTGCATCTCCGTGTCCTGCGGGGCATCTCCTGAATTTCTCACTGTTCTCTGAGATCCCCGTTAAACCATGCTTCTCTGGTGTTGTGTGGGAAAAGCAAATTGAAAGAATCTGGAATAATGAAGTCACTGAGCTGCCATGCTGCACAGAGGACATGGAGCAGAACCATCTTTTCCTAATCCCATAACCCGCGTGTACTCCACGCTTTTATTGCCCTTGCTCCCACTGCATCACAGCCAGGTTCACCAGTGTGGTCTGGCTGCTCTGCACATCTGTGCTGCGAGGCGATTCCAAGCCTGGCCAGCCTCACAGCTCTGCCAGTCCCTGGGACAGCGTGGCGTGGCCAGGGCAGGCTGGTGAAGCTGCTTTTTTGGACCGCATGCTCGTTGGGGGAGAGACAGTGGATTTGTTCAGCATACACATTTCTGACAGTGACATACGAGATCAGAGAGCGTGGCTGGTTTTCAAGATTCCTTCTAAGTTGTGAGCTGAGAATTCCTGTTTAGAAACACTATCCAGCAACTGGAAAAAACAATATTTGCAGTATAAAACATTGCAAACCCCGATGAGGTGGTCCGAGGTTCGGCACTGCTCAGCCAGCGCTGACTTAGATTTTGCTGCACAACGTGTTGCTTTTCAAGAAGGTGCTGTTTATCACAGCCTCCGTTCATTTGAATTAAGCAGGGTCTTTGAGAGCAAGCTATTTCCTTGTTTAATATACACACCGAAACTGCAAAATTACTCCAGAGCTCAAACTTGTGGACTTGAAAATGTATCCAGCAGAGAAAGAAAATTTTCCACATGAGGAATAGTGGCTGCTTGGTTTCTCCCCTCCCTTGATGGGTTTGTGTCTGGGCATGATTTCAGTCCTTCCTTCCTATTTAGCGGACCAAATGTTCAAGTGGGTGTGAAACCTGCAAGCAAGAAAAAAAGCAAGCAGAGAGCAAAATAAGCACGGCACTGCTTCTGTGACACTGCGTGGTAAATTCTCAGCCTGGCTACCTCCAGGAAGGGCTCCTGGTGGCAGCAGTAGGACACGGAGGAGGAGTGGGAGCATTTCCAAAGGTACCTCGGTGGGTTGGTAGGTCAAGACTTTCAGTCTGTGTGAGGAAACAATAGTAGAGGAGAGCAAATATTCCTGGATGTTCCCTGCCCCAAATTATTCCCTCTTGGGTGTATTTGGCCAGAATTTTGCTAAGGGCTCTGGAATCTTGGGGAGGGAGCAGGAACTGTGCTGCTCTTTGACTAATGCGGCATCTTCGGGGCATACATGAAATGCATCTGTTGCAAGGCTGGATGTCCTAACATATGGAAAAACATGTCATTTGGTTGGTTTTGTGTTTGTTTGTTTGTTTGTTTGTTTGGGCTAACCTTAGAGAAGTGCCTTATAAATAGTCTTTTAAATATTAGCTCCCGGTGCGGTGAGAGGGACGAGCCCAGCAGGCTCCAGGTTTCCTCCTCTACCCTTGGGGCTCCTGCAAAACCTCATGAAAGAGCAAGCAGGAGGAGAGCAAGCCAGGATGTTTTATTGCCAGGGACCCAATAGCAGCTTGGGTTTGGGGAATGAGGAACATGAAGGTCCATCCTTGGTCTCCCTGGCTATGGCTGGTAAATGTTTCTGAAAGGTGTAGGGGAAGGTGCTGCAAGCCAAGGAACGCCCTGGAGGGGGTTTCTGCAGTCCGAGGGCATAATACCCTACCTGTAAGTTTAATGGTTTTTATACAGTAGTTGATACACTTTTTAACTTGAAAAAGGAATTAATTTCACCTAATTTAATGGTCTAGGAGTTGGGCACCCGTTCAAAATTCCCAGCAGAGTTGGTGATTAGGAGCAGGAGGTGCTGGAGGGCAGATGAGCCCTTCTGGCTCCAACACTGATCTCAGGTGGGAAGGTTCCTTCGTGCTCCTCCACGGGCCGTGCAGGGATGGACACAACTGATCGGCACCTTCGGTTTTGAAATAGCTGAAGTCAGACAAATTGACCTCAAAGGGAAAACAGTCTGCCCTTCCCCAGATTGGTGCAGTGAGCAGAATTACATGCCTTTATGGCACTGAGCAAGGAAAAAAAAATCCCAGATATTAATGAACACCAGATTTGCCACACGAATGAGCAGGATTTTTGTTGCTTGGTGAGAAGAGGAAGCAACCATGATCTTTTTTTCAGACAAAACCCAAATTTTAACAATGAGGGGGGGGGAAAAATGCCATGTGAAGTGCTCAGCTCTTGGGAAACAATTGGGAAAAAAAAAATCTGAGCCACTGGGTTTTTCTAGTTTTTATTTTATTTTTTTTCTGCTTGTTCTGTTTTTGATCCAGGTTACACAAGTTTCCTGTTTATTGCAAAGCGGGTGGGTGTCTGCATTTCGTACCTGAGCTGTTCTCCAGCCCCATGTGCTCAAGAACAACAGCATTGCATTAGTTCTGCATTGCAATTTCTGCAAGCTATTTAAAAGCAGAGTCAAGATATGTGCTAGCAGGAAGGGGCCAGGCACATTTTATTAAAGGCCACCTGGAGCCAGGGCAGACTTATCAATGGCATTCGGCGTGTTCGGTGTTGGGTGTTCTGACTTCTTTATTTATTTAGTTCAACTTCACATTTTGATGCTGGCCTAGAGCAAACACGTTACGATCATTTTCTCCTTGTAGTTCTGGTCAGAGCTGCTGAAAGCTGCTTGGCTGAACTTTTGTGACCACCCCTGGAAGAGGCGTTGCTGTAGCTGGGTCTCTGATGCCTTTTTGCCTTGCTGGGAAGGCAGCTGAAGGGAACAGTCCCAGCATAGCTTGGGCTTCTGAATCTGACATAACACGTGGGGCAAGGAGCCCATCCCAGTGTTTGGCAAGACAGTGCTAGACAGATGAAGCTGCTGTCATTGACCCAGGCCACTGGAAGGTGGAAATAAATGTCTGGGCTTCCATTTAAATATTGTTGATTTTCTTCCCCGTGCTGATGTGTCGGATGTGTGGGACACGTGGTGAGCTCCACTCGCCTGCTTAATTCCCAGCTGTCTCGCTGTGCTGCCCGGCGTGTCTTCCGAAATTCAAACCCTTCTCTTTGATTACAGAAACACTTTGAAATTTTGCCCTGTCTGGGAGAGATGCTAAGGTTGACTTGTGTCTGCAGAGGAATGAGGAGAGATTAAGGATTTGTCAGGAAAATGCTTTTGCTTTTGGCTTATTTTTCTTCCTGGGTAAATAAATACCTTACTAGTGTTACCAGCTGGGGATTGCAGAGCAGAAGACTAAAAGCCCAGGAAAAAACATGGATTCTCCTAATCTTTTTATTATGCCATGACAACTTACAGAATACCTACATTGTGCATGCAGCGTGTGTCCTTAAAGAGCCGTTAAAATTGATTTCGCATCGCGGTTAAGCTGTCACTTTGTTTTCTTCTTGATTAAAGCTGTTTGGTCCTGTACTGCGTCCTGGGGGGGCAGCGCGTAAAGCATCAGCTCTAGAGGCAGCGTGGGACATGGACACTGCTGGTTGGTGATGCGTTGATCCTGGGCTCTCAGCACTGGACTTCTTGCTCAGGTGGCCAACCTGCCTTGCATTTCTATCCAGGTGCTCCCTGGTGCATTTGCAAATCACCTTTTGCTTCTGCCCGCAGTGTCAAGTGTGTAACTCCCATCTTTATTGCCGTCGAGAAAACCGTGTCCTAGGGGGTTCTCAACTCCCCACTGAAGTTTTGGCCTCACAGAGTTCTGCTTTCAGAAGCAGACAATGTTCACAGAAGGTTTTGAGAGCAATTTTGGGGGTACTGTTCAATTCCAGATGCTGTCTCTTCTCCCCTCAAAGTTGATGACAGCTCTTCTTGCTGCTGTCGTAGGGCAAAATTTGGACTTTTAAGGAGCTGATGCTAACATGACTGAGTGATGTTTTTTCTGCTTAAAATACTGTTTCTTCAGTCTAAATTTCTCTCCTCTCCATTCTTTTGTCACTAGGAAGCAATTAAACTAAAATAGGGCTTTGTTTCTCAGGAATTTGACACCTCTGCCTGTTCCTACATCCAGCTTTCAACCTTTGTTCAAGGTACAATAATTGGTGTGAATAGGAAACAGCCCAAAGGAATAGGAGGTTAAATTTCATCATTTCGTCTGTGTTTTGGAAAATCCTGAGTGCTCAGGATGGGAAACACCTCTAAAATTCTGCTTATTCATTTCTCATTAAATTTCCACATCCATATTATGGGTGTTTTGCTGATACATCAGAATTGCTATGGCTAGTTTCACAACTCCATCAGATACTTTTTATCATACAGTTCATTACGTTTAATGGAGTTCTGTGGGAAGGCAGGAGATGTAAACTCCAGTAGGCTGCTCAATATCTAAATTAGGTGTGACCGTGTAGTTTCCCTGTCTGTTGATACTTCAAGGTTCCCTGTAAGACAGTTCTAATTTTTTGTCTGAGTAAAGCCTAAACAGTTTTTTTCTTTTTTAACAACTGTTAATTATCTGTAATCAAAGGAGTAAACTGGATGGACTAAATTCTACCACAAGATTGATTTTATCCTCTACCAAGAAATCTCCTGCTCTCTACCCATTTCCCAAACATGCGTGTGTTGCTGATTCATAGGTGACAATATTGGTTGTTAAATTACTGACTATTTTCAGGAGTTTTTGACTTTAATTGGTGTAGGTGGTCCAGAAATTCCTTCTCATCATCAGATACTCGGTAACTTTACAGACCTCCTTTACTGTGTGTGCCACAGGAAAAAAAAAAAAAAAAAAAAAAAGCTTCACTCTGAGTTCAGTAGCTTCTCTCCCGTTCTTTGGACTGATCTGGTGCACACATGCTCTTGAAGTAGGTTTGAGTCTTTTTGGAGCGGCTTTGACAGCAGGAGCCCTTCCTTCCTCAACGCTCCCCGAGAAGAGCTGCCGATGAGCGTGGTTCTGGGCAGGTCCCTCAAGCATCAGGAAGCAGGAGCACATTTGTTGAGATTCAGACTTCAGCAGATTCCACAGCAGAAGTATCTCAAGGGACATATAAAATGAATGCAACAAATACCGTAATTAGTGGTGTTGCTTCGGGCTCTCTGCAAACTCAGACAGCTCTTCCAATTCGTTGGTTTGTGAATTCACTGCCGCGGTGTCAATGGGCTGGGTTTGCCCGACCTGTGTTGTATCATCAGGCCGTGGAGATCACCATCTCGGGGTGTCTCTTGCTTGTGTATAAGCACTTGGCCGCATCTGTCTCTTCCCACCAGGCGCATTTCTTCTTTGCCAGCAAACTTCTTGGGGGAAGGCGTGATTGTGGGAGCTATCCCGCCTGGGATCTCTGGTGCTTTGATAACATGAGTGTTAATTAATCCTGCAAACACCATCATTAGCTTTTTGTCTGGCTGTTCCAATCTGTCCCTAGCAATAAGCAGAGCGACTGCTCAGTGCTCCCCAGTTTCTTCTCCCAACCTTTCCTTTCTTTCCCCAAGGGTCAGGTAGGTTTATGACTGGCCTGAGTGGCATTTCTTCAGACAGGAATTTATGGACCACACACCTTGAGTCTTCTTTTTTTTTTCTTTCTTTTTTTTCTTTTTCTTTATTTTTCTTTCTTTTTTTTTTTTTTTTTTTCTTCTCTCCCCTATGATCCTCCCAGTATCTCAGTGCAGCCCTGAAGGGCTCAGTGTGTTCCGAGGAGGCCAGGCACAGATGGCCTCCTCCTCGGGGCCAATCTCCTGGGGCCCGTTGGGTGATGTTCCTGTCCATCTGCTCCATCGCACACAGCTAAACTGTGGGGAGTTTCCCATTGGTGAGGACGATGTAGCCCTTTGTCCTTCTCTATATAACGCTTCTTGGGGGCTACCAGAAAATAAAAACCCACCTAAGGCAGACATCTCCCAACCCAGCATGGGACCTGGCCCTCATGTTCTGCCTTGAGGTCTTCCCATGTTGAGCCCACCACCGTGCCAACACCAGTGTGGAGCTCAGCTGTCTGCACAATGGCATAATGAGGAATATCCTCTCTAAAACACTGTGCAGTTTTGATTTTACTCCTTCAGATCTTTTGGGTGCATCGTGCAAGTTTTGTCGCTCGCCAACTGCATTACTACGAGTGCCGCCTGATCAGCATTTCTGCTGCCTCCTGGGGGCCTCCCTTTGGTTGTGGGATGCACCTTTTGATATTCCCTGATTATCTTATGGAAATGAGTCCTCCTGAAATGGACTGCTACTTTCTCTTGCCATGTTTCCCAGCTGTCTTCCTGGCCGATTTTTATATCCCATTGCCCCTGGGGCTCTTCAAAGGCTTCTTTGGAGTCTGAAATCCCTGCGTGTCCCTGAGCCGAGAAAGCCAGAAGACCGTACCTGGTGGGTCATTATGATTTACTCTGAATTTTGACGCCTGGTGTGTTTTCTCTCATGCTGGCCTTGTGTGTAACACAAGCCGGAGTGCTCTGGGCCAGCACTGTGTTTTTCTTTTCTTTTCCTTTTTCCTTTGTTTGTGTTATGCTTGATTTGATATTCAGACCTCACTCAGTGCTCTTTGGCTGCTCCTTCTGAATAAGAAAAATTGTTTCAAGAAGATTGTGGCTCTGGGTTTTTCAGGTGAATATATTGCTTTCCTCATTTTAAAAGTGTGATTTGAACTTTATCAAACAGAAATCTCCTTTATTTATTTGTAAATGTTAGTAAAGGAAAGGCCTTGTAGTCATGTGAATAATCCAGCTGGCCTTAAAATTATTTGCTTGATAAAGATAAGTGTTGTTGCTTTTGAATGTGCAGTGTTTTTATATCAATAAATTAATTTTTTTAGAATAATAAATTAAAAGTGAGATGTCTAGTGTATGGTGTCTTCTAGCTGTCAGAAGTAGCTCAGCTGAAAATCGTATTTTTCACTTTAAGGATACTTTAGTTGTTTCTGGGTGTGGATTGTCCCTGGTAAAACTCAATTTAACCCCATAGGTTCCCACCCATGTCTGCTGGCATCATTTTATCCATGATTCTGACGTTCCTTCACAGCCTCTGCTTGGTTTTTAAAGGTGAATTTGTGGAAGAAATATTGTTATTCGGTTTCCAAGATAGCTCAGTTATTGTTGAACAGAATGAGATCCTAGGTCTCCCAGTCTGGAAAACCTTCAATTATCAGTGACGTTCACTTTTTTTTTTCTTTTTTTTTTCCTTCTTTTTTTTTTTTTTTTTCTTTTAGCCTAGACATAATGTTTTACTTAAATGGGCTTCATTTGCTTCGTTGGTTGATTGGTTGGTCGATTTTTGGTTTGTCTCAGCACACTGACTTGCTTTGCAGAGTGATAAAAGGATAAAAGTAAGGCAAAGTTAAGCAAGCTTTGGGACTCTTGCTTGGATCCACATGCATCAGTGTGCTGGGTTGGAGATGAGAAGGATGTGACGGAGATGTGGCTGGGAGAAGAGGTGGAAGGGCTGGTGTTATTGCAGGGGTTTGGTTGTTGCTTGTGGTCTGTTGGCTTGTGAAAGCCCTGGCAATAGCATGGTATGTGCCTGGAAGTAATGAAGCAGCAGGGCAGCTGACTTGCCTTGTCCTTCCTCTTGTGGGTTTATGTCAAGAATGTTTTGAATAACCAGCAACTTAGGAGCCAAGCTTTCTTGTGCATTCATTTCCTGGGTTTTCTTAATGGTCTCAGGAGGAGGAAGAACTTGGTGAGCAGGACATGAGGTGAACGTGATAAGGTCAGCTACAGACAGAGAATATTTCATGTCAGACACTACACAAACTTCTATATGTAACTCACAGGGCACTGTCCCCCTTTGTTACAGAACTAAATAGTTACAGGAAAAGTGTCTCTGTGCAGTGCAGATACCACGTCCCATGGAGCTGTGCTCACCTGGTGTGCAAGCTGACGTGGGTGCGCCCTGCTTCCTCGCTCCCTCTGCCTGGCTCCATTCAATCAGTGTTCAACCCAAAGCAGTGGCTTTCACCCAGATATGCATTACTCAGGCTGTTGCACATGGTGCATCTATTCCCAAGCCAAAGGGGAAAAAACAAACAAAAGAAAACACAAAACCAGAAGAGAAGAGGGCAGCCTCCTCCCCAAGCCTGACTCGCCCTACCTGTTCCAGGCAGGGAATCCAGCCCTCTGCACCTCGGCGGCGATTTTCAGCTGATATCACACCGTGGCACAAAGAGGATCGTCAAGGAAAAGCTCTCCAGCTGAATTCAGAGGCTTCTAATTAAAAAGCTTAATAGGAAGCAAATAAAATGAAATAGAGAATTCAAAGGGTGTTAAAGAAAGCCCGGGGTGAAATTTGAAATAGCTGGCCTTTCCCCCTGCTTTTGTGGGAAAAAAGCTTTTATGTGTGTCCCTGTTTGAAACCCCTGTTTGATTGCAGAGCTGTGGATTTTCCATTGGGCATCTCCTTTCCGGGGCTGAAGATACCAACCTGCTCGGTGGAAGGGGATGAGCAGATCTTCCCAGACACTTAGTCCTGAGGTATACAAGAAGGATTTTTGTTTTGTTTTGTTTGCTGTTGTTGTTGTTTGTTTGTTTTAAAACTTTTCTTAAAACAGTAGGCAAACAAGCATCTGCATTTCGTCCAGAATATTATCCATTTGTTTGAAGAATTTGGTACAGCTTAAAGTCCAAGTTTTCTTTGGATCAGGCCTTTAAGATTTGGTTTGATTTATTTCCAGTGACACTGAAATGCAGCTTCCTTTTTCTTTTTTTTTCCATCTATGCCGACCTGCTAAGTTAAAATAAACTGTAGGTTTTGATGTATTTCTTTATTTATTTTAGTTACCGCAGAGGCAAGAATGCAGAGTGAGAAACTTGGATGAAATTTAGAGAGCAGCCGGATTAACTAGGACAGGTGCCAGGCGGCTCGGGTGCCCTTGTAGCTTGGGATGTTTGAGTTGTGTTTTTAGGCTAGTTTTTCATGTTCATCTCAGAGTCCTGAGCAAAGTAAGTTTTGTTACGGCCCCTTCTCCGTCCGCACTGCTCGGGCAGGTTTGGCAAGGCCGTGGTGGTGGTGAAATGAGCTGCTGGCACTGCAGTGAACCTAACGCGCTCCTAAGAAAACAGACGGAGAGAGTGATGGCCTCGCTGAGCATGGGTATGGTTTTTCTATCAAGCGAGTTGCTAAAACGGGCAGGACCGATGTTTTATAGCATTGCAAAAATCTCATCCGTTCTCAATATTGCTCATTTCTTGCAGGGGCATTTAGGCATTTCTAAGCCTCAAAGAGCAGGGTTCCCATGTGGTGCACAGAGACAAGGCAGCCTGGATGCTGCAATTTAAGGAACTTTGCCCAAATTCATGCACAGAATTCGGTTCCTATGCTGGGAATGTCGCCCATCCCACACTCCCAGCCTTTGCAGCAAAGGCGAACAATCATGAGCCTATACATCGCAGCGAACAAAAAGACCCATTTTGTCCCCCAGCTGCCTTTCTGGGCAAATAAATAAGACCCCCCCCAACAATTGCATGCTCCTGAGCTGTGGTGTCCTGGCAGCAAGCGGGGCAGATCCTTCATCTCAGGGGGTGCACGACCCTCCTGACCGTGGGTCCCCAGGGGATGCTTGTAAGCAGCATGCAGGCAGGTTTGGGGGCACGCTGGCTTGGTGGGCATCCTTGCACCCTACAAGTTACCTGGGTTCTGGTGGCTGCAGCATGCTGCGCGTGCAGGCTGGGGGTGTGCACATGCGGCAGGGCTGGGTTTGATGGTAGCATCAGGACAGCCCAGCGTAGATGTACGTGGATGGACCAGAAAGCTCCCATGGCAGGCGTTAATTGCTGTGCAGTGAATTACCGCGAGTGTTGCCTTTAACCTAAACACCAAGGTTTGCTGGTTTTGGCAGCTGGAGGTGGAATTAGTTGGGAGCTGCAAGTGGCGGCCGGCGTTGCTGCAGAGATCGTAGGATCTCTGTGCTGCTCGTGACTTGAAGTGTCCAGGTTTGGCTCCGGGCTAGTGCTTCTCCTCTTCCTTTCCTGCTGCAGCCCACATATCGCAATGCAAAGCATGCAGCAAGCTCAGGGGATGGGTGAGGTGGGATAACATAAACCATTTTTGTTATAAATAATGAAATTTTTGATGTTTGTGAGCCAGCCTGTGGTTTCCCCTCCTCTGGTTCTGGAGCAGGCAGGGGGCCTCTGATACGAGTTCTTTGAACTAAATTTGAATAATGCTGCGCCAGTGTGAGGGGCGGAGGCGATTTTTGTGGGGGTGTGGGGGTGGGATACGCTATGTATATCAATATTTTGCCCTCATTTAGCCTCTTTAATCTATGGATAAAAAATATTTTGCATGCTAATGACTTCACACAGCAGCTAGGAAAGGAGCAGGAAACAAGGCTTTGTGAACAACTGTACGCAGAAATGTTGCATAATGTGGAATGAATGGGGGGTGATGTAATTCACCCAGGCTAGGGATTACAGCAATTTTGCGCGTATGCAAAAGGGACCTAAAAAGTTAATTGACTTGCTCAAAACCTCAAAATGCAGAGGGGAGTTTGGGGATGTAGCCCCTGAACTTTGTGCTTAAATTTCTGAAACAGATACGTTTGGATGTTCACCAAGCTGAAGTATCCATGGACACCTGTTAGTTACATTCCAAATTTAGCCTAGTATAAAGGAGTTAATGCAGATAAAGAAAGGAAATAAATCCAATATAGATTATATGTTGTTTTTTTCTTTTTTTCTTGTTTTTCTCGGAAGAGTTCATATATTCAGGGAAGGTCCCTTTACAAACAAAAATCATTAAAAAGGTAACTCAGGTTGCAAGCTGTAGGAGAACTGCAAGCTGTAGAACTGGCTGTGGTTGCAGCCACTCTATTTCTAGCTATTCTTCATGTTATTCCTTTTTTTATTGATGTATTTCACTGAGCTGAAGGCTGAGCTGTCTGTAGTAAGGACCTGTGGGTATAGGGCATTTCTCATCTACCTGACATACTTCTCAAATATCCCATTATGCCCTATTTTAGGGTCAATAGAGCTGGGTGGGGAAGGCTTTCTGAGTTGGGGCAGGGTGGGGTTCAATCTGTCACATACTTCTCATGGATCAGTAGCACTTTCAATGTGAGATTTACCCAAAGTCCTTCCCTACAAGTACAGGGTGCCCCATACAGCCTGCTGTGGACATCCCTGCAGGAGCAGGAATTGGGGTTTGTGGAGACAAGCCTGGCTGTGCTCCATGTTATCACCTGGCTTTCCCCTGAGACCTGGGCTGAGCCCTGCAGCTGGGAGGGGCAGGAACTGCTGCTCTAAGCTCATTGTCATCTTTTGGAGTTTTTGGTGATTCTTCTTTCCTAATTTTAAACTTTGCCATCATGACTGGCTTTTCACGTATGTCCAAGCAGATGCGGTCCATGGAGATACAGACTTGGTTAAATCAGCCAGGGTTCCCTCCACCCCATCTCTCTTTTCTTTAGGACAGCAGAGCCCAGGTCTTTTGCAGCTAAGGTGGAGCATGTTAGCAATGGGATATTGCAGATAATTTCTTATGGAAATAGTTTTTAAGATTTTTTTTTTTCCATGTGGAAATTGCCAAAACCTTTTCCTGGAGGAGCAGGTCCCTGTCTGACACAGGTGCCAAACCACTGCCAGGAGGTGGGCTCACCTCCCTTCACCACTTCCCAAGGGTGTCTGTGCAGTACCTCAGAGGGTCTTCTGCATCTGCAGAATACAAGATGAAAACAGTTTTGGGGGCAGCACAGGACTCATGTGGGTCATATCAATTTTGATTATTAGTGTTGGATTACACCTGTGACACTTTGTTGGGAAAATAGGTCTTGATAAGGAATTTGCAGAAGAAGTGGGGATTGCCTGATAGCCTTTAAGTTACTGTAAAAAATCATATTTAATTGTTCATTCTGTGCATGAAAGTGATGTTTTTACATGTGAACGTTTCTTATTATCAGCTTTCTGATGAGAATTATTTGAATTATCACAAAAGATAGGACAGGACTGAATCTGTAATTTGCCCTGGCTGTATTTTACTCAGGTATTTGGACAGAGAAGGTGTTGCTACAGCTTAAGGAAGAAATAATCTTTCTATATACTATTTCTGCAGGCAACTAATTGATTTTTTTCAGTGTGATGAAACTTGATGAAACTTGGTATGGTGACAAACATGGTTTGGATCTGTCTCAGAAACACAAACATTTTATAGACACAGGGATTATTTGTACAAGTCCTTTCTAAGATAATTAATTTATTCTTCCCTCCCAAGACCTATTCACAAAGGTTGTTGATGGCTACAAAATGGTTTGGCTTTGCTTTAAGGAAAGACTTGAGAACAGGGTTTGCTCAAACCCCCACAGGGCTATGGCTTCCCTGGGAAGCATTTGATGAGAGATGAAATCAGAGGAATGGTGGTCACTGGCTCGCTTGTTCTGAACCTGTTTGGGGAACCCAGACATGACAGGTTTGGGGGAAGACTGGGATCCTCTGACAAGGGAATATGTTTCCCAGAGATTTTCCTAGAGGATCATATATACGTATTATATACACATATTACATATGTAGGCTTGAAGCTGGTCTCTGAGTTACAGCCTTACTGTAACATCTTTGACTTCTTGGAAGAAATCAGCTGGTTTTTAAGACTGGAAAATCCTTTAACATGCTGAATGTTTGCCTTTTTCTCATCTGCTCTCCCGATTCCTCCCTTGGTCTCTGATGCATGTGCTGCTCCTGCTATTTATCTGCAGCACAGCGGTGCCCTGGAGCCTCAGCCCCAGACCTGCCAAGCCTCCCGCGGTGTTTGGGAGACTGAGTTTATTTTTTTGCCCGTCTCTCGCTCCCGGTGTGGCCCTGGCAGCCGCAGCGGCTCTGGGAGCCCATATGCCAGGCTCAGCTGCTCGGCAGATCCATGGTCCTCCCTGTCCTCTGCACAGGCTGGAGGGAGCAGCCACCCATGGCCCTCAGCCCAGTGCATCATGTGCTTCCTGCTGGCTTTGAAAGGCTTTTAAAATTTTTACATTAAAAAGTCCCTTTGATAACACACCAAGGGCGCTGAGCGATCGCCCAGCATGGGGCTGCAGGAGGAGGTTTGTGTTCCTGGTTTGCACGTTGACATCAGTCACCTGTGAAGCCAGACATGTCCTAGATGGGTCTTTTAGAGAGAGATTCAACATCTAACTCACTCAGCAGGTACTTTGAGAATCCCTTTCCATCCTTTTCCTATATAAATCAATCAAAAATTTACTCTTTATTCTACTCTTTATTACTACCCTACTCTTGCTTTTATCAGAGCAAGACCAGGGGCTAAGCCAGTGAGGCATTGTGCTGGAGCCTGGGGTGTTTGTATACTAATTGATTAATATTTAATCTAAACTTCAGGAAAACTTCCTTACTGTGCAGGTGGCACAGCACTGGCTGCCCAGAGAGGCTGTGGGGTTTCCCTGCTTGGAGATCTCCAGAAGCCGATGTGGTCCCACACAGCCTGCTCGGGGCGGCCCCGTTTGAGCGGGGCTTGGAGCAGACGGCCCCACGGGTCCCCGCTGCCCGTTCCTCTATGACTTCATCAGCACTTGCAGTGGCCAAGTGAAGGATGGGGGGATGATGGGGGACATCCCTGTCTGCTGACTTTCCTGTTTGCTTCTGGTCCAGAGATTTTGTCTAATCCTGCTTTGAACCTGTTGGCCTCCTGTGGCAGCAGACTCCAGAGGCAGCTCCCCGCTCTGTCAATAAATATTTACTTTTCTCTATCTGAAACTAACCTCCTGGTTTGGAGAGTTCCTCAGGTTCTCTTATTGCAGGATTTGGTGGCTGACAGCTCAGTGCTGGCCTGAAGTGTTGCCTTAATAGAGCCAACATTGTGGCTTCGGGTGCCTGTGGATATTTTTTCTAGAAATCTCATAACTTCTTTTGTCTAAAGCATATAAAACAGGCGGATTTTGTATTGTTTTCCTGAATTTAGCCCTAAAACCCTCCTACACTGCACTTTAGGTAATTATGTACTATTTTGGATCTCATCTTAATGCCTTTATTGGATCTAACTCTTAACTCCTTTGTGCTAATCACTCTTAGTCAAGAGATACAGGGTGAGGGAAGATGGTTGCTTGGGTATGCTGGGCGGAACAGCCCTGCTGGAGGCTGCAGCACTTGGTGCCTCAAACTAGTACTGCAGGTAAGAGAAAAAGAAATTGCTATTATAAATCTGGGTAACAGGTGGTCTGAGAACTGAAGAGGACAGCATCTGTGCTAGGTTTGTTCTGAATTCAGGCGTAAGGTGAAGCTGCTGCCTCAGCTGATCACCCTTGACCCCATCATTGTCACCAGTGGGATGGTGGCACCTCTGGAGGGCAATTTATTCCAAGCTAATGTCGCTCCTGGAGAAAAAATGCTCCTTGGGGTACTGTCTCAGTTAATTATCAAGGGAGCCTGGTGCTTAGACTAGACTAGGCCACTGATTCTGAAACGAGTATTCAATGGATGTGATGTCATAAAAATAATTAAAAAAAAAATAGGAAACCGTTTGAGCTTCTCATCACTTTGTATTGTGCTGCTTCATGAGACACTTTCCATTGTTTTCTCTTTTCTCTTCTGGACAGGACAGTTACAAAATTTTGCAGCCACAATCAAAGTTTCATGAACTTCATTTCCACATGGGATTATAAAAATGCTGACATATTTCAGGCTTTGAGGTTTCCATTGGGGGTCATTTTTACTTTTAATAAGAATTAGTGGTATACAGAATTTTGGCATGTCCCTCATTCTTCTAGGACCACTTGTCCTAGAAGGAATTTCCTAAATACTGGACCAACTGAGTGGATTAGGAGCAGTCTAAGAATGCAACTGCTTCCGATGCCCATGTTGTGCCCAGTTTTCAAAATGAATAAAACTGTGCATGCTGTCTTGTAAGGTTCATAATTTAATTAAAAAAACAATAATAAAATAGGGAGGTATAGAATTTCCCTTTGCAGAGTGTTATGATAAGGCACGGGACATAGAAATGTGAGCATCTAATCTCAAGAGATACATAGGGGCGCCTTTTAAAAATGGTTTTGGAAGGCTTTAAGGAGGATGACTTGCAATGTAAATTAGGCTGACGTTGTTAGACCCCCAAAAGATTAAATGACAGGGGGAAACACAGGCCTGAGGGACTGTGTTATCCCTGCGAGTCTAAACTCTCATCCCAAAATATCTCTTGTAACCACCAAAGAATCCCCCGGAGGATGTAAACTGGCTATTTCATTCAGAGCAAGTCTTATAAATAGAAGGGGGATAAATAAACACACTGTATTGACACAAGGGCATCTTTGTTGAGTCTTTTTCATGCTGAGTGGCAAACTGCCTACGTTGTGCCAGCTTACAGGCGTCCTGGCGGCAGGCAAGTCCAGCTTCCTACAAGCAGCAGCAGCCACGGTAAGCTCGGAGAAGAAAAGACCCAGTGTGGTGGAGGCAAGGGGCTGCGGTGTCGCTTCTTGCCATAGCCCAGCGGGCTCCCTGGCACGTGCCTGGGGCACGCTGAGTCCATGCAAGGGGAGCTTGTGCCTCCTGCTCGTCCCTCTGTTTGCTGGGGCTGCCTGTGAACACAAGGACCTGGAAAGAAAGGCTGGACAGAAAGGAAAGTGTTGCTGCAGAAATCCCAAGGTGATACGGGGCTGGTGTGTGTCAGCCAAAGCCTTTCTCCTTGAGGGGCCTGATTTCTGTAGGAGGATTCTTAGTGAGAGAGTTTGGTACTCAACATTGAAGTAGATGTCAGAGGCTGGACCTGGCCATGGCTTAGTAAGACCTTTCCCAATCCCATCAGTTAACTGCTTTTAAGGAAAGTTTTATTTCAACGTTGTACTTGGTCTCTGGGTTTGTGTTGCATCTCGTTTAAGACAGAGTGTAGCAAATTTAAAACGATCCTTTACATGAAGTTTCTTTCACTAGTTGAACACCCAGCGAGTGCTTGCACTGATTTCTTGTCTTTAAAGCAATGGCTTTCCATCATATTTTATTTTAGCACGATCCCCATGAAGTTTCCAATAGAGGTGTGAGTTTTCTGGAGTGACTGTAAGCCTTGACATAAACTTGCTTTTCTTTCACAGCCCGTTGATCCCTCAGAGCTCCCTGACCCGCAGGTTGAAAGTTTTAACTTCAGTCAAGCCAAAATTCCACCAAAAAACCTAAAACCATCTGAAGTAGCCTAAATGGATATTTGAAGTTTTACAGGAGGCTGTTGGGTTGCAGAGCATCTGAATTATATTTAGCAATATTATCCCTTTTAATGTAAGCAAGCAACAGAGAGTTTGAAGCAAGTTTTAGTTGCTCTGTATGCACGTTTTTCTGCTACCAAAGAACAGGGTACTTCTGTGTAGCTTTTGCCAGCATTGTGTCAATTGTGTTCTACCTGCTTTGACTTTAAAATCTAGCTTTGTCTGCCGATACTATTGCAGTTTATTTATAGCACAAAGTACTTTATAAGATCTCAAACATTGGCTGATGTCTACAAGACAATGGCTGTGTTCAGAAACGGGTCTCCCACATTTTCCTTCAGCCTTAGTTTTTCTTTCCATGTCATCCTGCTGTGCTTGATATGCTTAGAAAGGGGCTGGATCCTGTCTGCTGAGGAGTTAAATCTAATTTAACAGGAGACTTCCCTTCCCTTCCCTTCCCTTCCCTTCCCTTCCCTTCCCTTCCCTTCCCTTCCCTTCCCTTCCCTTCCCTTCCCTTCCCTTCCCTTCCCTTCCCTTCCCTTCCCTTCCCTTCCCTTCCCTTCCCTTCCCTTCCCTTCCCTTCCCTTCCCTTCCCTTCCCTTCCCTTCCCTTCCCTTCCCTTCCCTTCCCTTCCCTTCCCTTCCCTTCCCTTCCCTTCCCTTCCCTTCCCTTCCCTTCCCTTCCCTTCCCTTCCCTTCCCTTCCCTTCCCTTCCCTTCCCTTCCCTTCCCTTCCCTTCCCTTCCCTTCCCTTCCCTTCCCTTCCCTTCCCTTCCCTCCCCTTCCCTTCCCTCCCCTTCCCTTCCCTCCCCTTCCCTTCCCTCCCCTTCCCTTCCCCTACTGACTTAGGGGACTAAATGTGGTTTGGGCTTGCTGAGATCCTCTGTATTCAGAGGTGCTGTAAATAACATCTCAACTCAGAGCCACGTTTGTGCCTTCCCCTTACGTAGGACACACTTTCCATCACAGCACATTCATTTCTGCTAGTACTGATTTTGATGTCACAAAGACAGGATTCAGGTTTTAGATGGAGGTACGTCAAAGGTTTCTTATCTCATACAAATTGTCTTATTAATACAAATATGTGCAAAAGAAAAAATAACAAAAAAAAATGATGGTCCCTTGGAATGATACACTCAGTTCGGTGAAGCACTGGACCTTTAATCCCTCGCCAGTCTGTCCCCTCACCTCACCCCTGCATCCCCATGCTCTTTTTGCACCTGGTCTGCACATCAGGATGTTATCACCTTTTCAATGCAGGAATTTGCTATGCAATGTGGATTCTGGAGAATTCCAAATCTTGTAGTAAAAGACAGCTTTTTTTTTTTTTTTTTTTTTTTTAAAAAAGGGGGTAAAATCAATTGTATTGAAAGCTTTAGGAGTTGTTGCAGGGATTTGTCTTTGCGCAGGTATTTATCCAATGTGTCCAGTGCTTATCCCGTTGAGAGGATTCTGAATTCTGAAAGAGGATTTTTCGTGGAAAAATGTATACTTTAGCAGTGAAAATCTAAAAAGGTTGGATTACAAAAATTTGGGTATAAATTCCTTGAAGTTCACCCAGGGTCTCTTTGCCTTTAATACTCATAAGCCTTGCAATAAAGGGAACAAGGCTTCCCTGAACCCTTTGGTGCCCAAACCCGCTTTCTCTGCTGAGCCTGGAAATGTCCCTGTGTTGTTGGTCCTAGGCAGGTTCATTCCCTGGTACGAAGCAATCTGCAACAAGTGCAAGCCATCAGTTGTGGTGTGGCTGTAGGTGAGGGAAGCATGGGAGCTTCTGCTGCTGTAAGCTCTGATGCAATTTAACTTTTCCTAGGCAATCCCAAAATAGCTTTCCATCCTTGTGTTGCATCATAGGATATGTGCTAGACTATTAAAAATTAATGCAGAAAAAATTAGAATTCTTGCTTAACCCACTCCAAACCCTAACTAAGACACCAAGCTAACTCAAAAACCTAGAAAATAATCATTAATGGTTCTCATTTTAAAATCTAGCACGTAGCTGTAACTTTTGCATTGAGACAAAATTGTGAGGAAATACTATTTTTGACTCCAGATAGAAGGAACTCAGATTATATCACTGACTGCAAATCAGTTATCTGATTGAAAAATCCCATATTGATGTAAAATTTCCAGGTTTTCTAACCTCTGGATTTTAAAAATCTTTGCATTTTAGGACAGCGGCACACTCAGACTGTGGGAATGTGCCTCTGGTAAAACTTTCTCTATTTTGTTATCCGGATTGTATTAGATAATGGTAAATTCACTGTCCCAGTGACAAGCAATATGCTTCTATTGCATTGCATTTAACACAGAATAAGAATAAATAAAGGAAAATAAAATAAAGTGCTCCATTATTTATTTAGAAGGCAGAGCATTTCAAGCCTTCACAATACATCCTTTCTTGGAGCTGTGACTGTACGATCTTCCTTCAGAGAGCTGGAAGCTGCAGTTCCTGGGTTTCTTTGTCCACAAGCAGTTGTGTGGAATCTTTTACCTTGCCTGATCAATCGATCAGATTCTCCAAGTGCATAAAAATATCAAATGCCTTAAATTAGATGAAAGAAGCCCAATTTCAGTTTCTTGCTTTCTAAATGGCAGGGGTCATCCTTGGTAATTTAAAGGAAAAAATTGATGTTAGAATGGGCAAAGATTTTGTCTTCCATAACAACATTTCATACTATAGAAGAGTGGAAAGGAGATTGGATTAGGCAAGACTCGATGCTTATCTGTGAAATAGATACTCTAATGAGAGTCTTGAACCATTTCTTTTCACCTGCATGCTGGTTTCTTCGGTGTGACAAAAGCAATGTAACCTCAGAGTTTTTGTTGGCTGAGTGGAAGGCACCGTGTCTGCAGACTTTTGACACAAGCCAGAAATGAAACCAATACAGCAAGGAGACAGCAACCCTGCATGATTTATCTCTGTTTCTGCCCTCCCAGCATTCTTCACTGCTCATCAGCAAATATTTACGCATCTCTATTACTTGTTTTTCCAGGTAGCTTAAGGTGAAGCTTGCTAAAGCAATAATAATTAGATTGTGAAGGTCCTGGCCTCTTCCAGATAAATAGTAAAAACTCCAAATGACATCATGCAAGCCACCTGTCATTGCCTAGCATCTGTCTTGGCCTCAAAATTCTGGTATCGGACTATTTAGCCTAGTGCAACATTTCCTCCAAGTCAGATAGGATGGTGGTGAGCTTGTGGCGGAGGAGAGAAGCTTGCATGTCCGCTTTGCAGAGTAGGCAAATACAGCGCGGTAGATACTAGGGGAATTGGTTAATAAATACTAAAAGGAGAGGAAACTTACAGAGTCTACAGGTGAAACCAGTGCTTTGTGTGCCTTGTTTTCCAGCTGGAGAGCTGCAGAAGCCCCAGGCATCACCTGAGCACAGAGCTCTGCTCTTCTTTCATGTCAGTTTGAATGGTTCAGGAAATTCGGCAAGTTTCCCATTTTTGGGGTTTTCATAGACCTGCTGTGAAGAGCGTGCTCATGATCCATTTGTGCGGGTCTGTGCAAAAAGAGAGAAAGAAGAACACATCTTCACCAGCAGAACGTGGCATATCTATGGGTTCCTGGAGGAGGTGGTGGTAGGTTTTTAGCTTTGGTCAGTGGATATCAGTGAAAATGAGGACACCTGTTGCCAAAAATTCTCAGTGTGATCTCTCCGCTTTTATCGTGAAGCATACAGCATACTAAGAGTGAACTTAAAGATGTGTCCTATATGTGACCTTATAATCCAGCAAGCACTTTGTGCAGCTGTGGAAATATTTTTGTGGCTCTGGCTTTCATCGGGACGCCATGGGTAAAAACTAGAGCTCTGGCAGATAGCACAACACATTTTTTAGCTATGAGTGAAATTCAAAGAAAGATCTCTTGAACCTTTGGTTTCCTCTCTAAGAAGACAATTTACAGTGCTACAAAGGCCAGTGTTTCTTTGTAGTTAAACACAGAACTTTCCATTCAAAGTTTTGTGCCGCTCTCCATAGCCTCCACCACTAAATCTCTCCAGAAAGTGGTAGGTACTTTGTGTTTCCTATGTAGGATCTTGATGAAGAGATAATGTTTAGTTGTTGAAGGCTACCTAAAAATAACTAATTCTGTAGCGTGCCTGCTCTATCTTTTTTTTTCCCTTGTGTTTTTAAGTCATGTCTCACAGATGGCCCGAACTCCATCCCTTTGAAGGAGCAGATTAGAAGAAGCAGAAGGGTGTGTATATGTATATATGTGCGTGTATGTGTATTGTAATGTGAATCAGTACAAGGGAGATTTCCTCAGATCAGTCCATGAAGTCGAGTTTGACCTTGCGACAGCAAATGAGGGTGCTGGGGTGCTGGGAAGGGCCTTGAAAATAGCTATGAGCAGCTCTTGTTTGGTGCTACAAAGAGGGAGGCGATGGAAGGTGAGATGCTCCGAGTGGCGGGCCGGCAGCAGAATATTGAACAACGAGATTGCATTCGTCAGGGACAAAAGCATACTGTGGTTTTGAGAATCAAGCTGATGAAACGTGACCGTGTGAGTGTGCAGGAAAGGCTGCGCCTTCGGTGGGTTACGCGGAGCAAATGAGCGAGGTTTCATCCTGGTTGGGCATGGGGACTGGGAAGGATCTGCGAGTCTGTGTTGGGGTGACAGCTGTCGGTCACGGTGTGGGTCATGGTGGTGCTTGTGGGGACATGAGAACACACAACACAAAGTAGGGAGGGCTGGGGATGCTGCAGGAAGGTTTCAGTGTCCAGGACCAGCATTCTGGCCTTGCAGGCAGCAGGCTGCAGAGACTGCTGTCCGTAATCTGCCCTCCTGCCTGGTGCCTTGAGAGGTCTGCGTGCAGAACTGATCTCATCCCTTTTAATCAAATTATGAATGAGGCTAAGGAGCTGTAACTTCCAGGGCTTTTTTAGTTTTGTTTGCCTGCACATCTGAGACTAGATAATTATTTTATATTGGTTGAGACTTTGCCATGGATAGATCTTTCATGTTATATCTTGCTTTCTGGATGTACGCAGGCACAAAAAGGTGGGATGAGATTTGTGTTGCAATTGTCAGTACATGAAGTTACAAGTTTAGGCCAAGCTTATCACTCTCAATAGCCCCTTGGGAAAAAAAAAATAGGCACAAACACTCTTAAGAAGTGTTCTGTCTCCTCCTAAAATATGGAGTATAAATGGGCAGCTGGCTCAAACGGCATCTGGCCTGCAGGCACCCAGATCAAATGGCAAGGGTGTTGCCCATCGACACGTGGAGCGGCTCCGCATTGCACAGCACTGTGCAAGGCAGTCACCTCCAAGCCTGATCTGCATGAGACTGCCTTGCTGCAGCAGCATTTGTCCTGAGAGGGTTGCAGAGGCTGTGGTGGTGAAGGGAAAGCTCTGCGGTGCATCCGTTCTCCCTTAGTGCTGGCTGCACTCATGGGATCGCTGCAGATAGTTTTTGGGTGATTTAGGGTATTTGTGAGCTGTGCCTGGCTCATCTGCTGCCTGGGTGGCTGCAGGCCTATCAGCTCCATTCTTGTCCAGAAAATTGAAAAGTTGGTAGTGGAAAGTGTAGACATTTATTCCAGAAAGTACCGATGTGAACAAGTACATTTTTTTTTTATTAGTGCTTTCTCAGCCAAGCTCATGGATCCACCCCGCTCGTTAATCCCGGCACCAGACATTAAGGAGTGAAGTGTGATGCTTGTCCCTGTGGAGTCACTGCTCTGTACAAAAGGTACCGAGACTTGGGGCATGGCCAGTGCTCTCCCTTCACCCAGCTCCTGGGACTCCTCTTGTCCTCCTTTGTCATTGAATATTTCATACATCACTCAGATGGCCATGGGATGCAATGTGAATGTTTTTCTCCACCAGAAGACATCAGAAAATTGTTTCTCAGGCCTGGCTCCTGCTCAGCACCACTCTAAGTTCATGATGTGTGATAAAATGGGCTAAGGAATGAATGAGGCTCACTGGTGGGTTCGAACATGAGGCTTCCAGGCAGGTTTTGTCCTGGGAGGAAAAAAAAAAAAAAAAAGGTTTTGGTGCTGGGAAATGCTGACTGCAAAAGGCGTGGAAATCAGCCATGAAACATGATGAAACATGGAAATCAGCTGCCAGGCTGAGGGTTAATCAGGGAATGAGGAAGAATAAGGGGAAGAAGATGGGGAGAGGTGTCCCCTTTCCCTCCAGACCGGTGGTCCAGTTGCCCCCAAGGAGCTCTTCCACTATCGCACAGCATCCGCAATGTGTGTAATGGGGTTCCCCAGCCTGCCTGAAGGGAGGCGTTGAGCAGAGCCTGTGACTGGGTGACTCCAGGGTCTTGCTATTTCTGCTGAGCAGAGGATGGGTGGGCCTGGCTGGCTCACTTGGCAGCACAGCCCCGGGTGGGCGCGTGGACCTCCCTCCCCAGAGCAGCACGAGGCGTGGGCTATGTAATGGCTTATTGCTCAATAAACATCAGAACAGCAGACCTGCTCCAGAGCTTTGCTATTGATGCGGCTATTTTTTTTTTAAAGAATGCCTTTCTTTTCTTCTTCTTTCTCTCTTTCTTTCTCTCTCTCTCTTTTTTTTTTTTTTTTTGTGAAACTTGCACTTAAAAAAAAAAAGCATCTGAGTTTCAGATGTGCCTCAAAATGATGTCAGTTAGAGATCACATCTTGTGAACTTCCCTTCGCTCTTACCACATCCTGGTGGGGTTTTCTGTGTCCCATCTCAAGTTAAACACTTCTTACAGGAGGTAAATATAGCTGAGCACCTACTCGTGATGAAATGCGTGGGCCGAGGCAGCCGCCTTTGGGGGCGTAAGCACTTTCTAATTATAGCAGGTCCAGCTTCCTTTTTTCTCCCCTCACGTCATTATGTAAAACTCATTCTTCTCAGTTGTCTTTCCTGAAACAGGACCTCTGTAGATGTGTGTACACAGATTAGAAACGAGTGTCGAAGCTGTGTTCTGGCCCAGTCTCCATTTTGCCCAGTGGGCAAATCGGATCTCAGGGCCAGCCTTTGTTTCATTTTGTCTTGGGCAGCCCCAGAGAGGGAAAAGTGAATGCTGCAGTCATTTTCTGAAGCACTTCAAGGAGTTTCTTTAGAAAGTGGTTAAATAAAGGAAATTTGGCTTCTGTAGACTAGAGGTCAAGAACACAAAGCAGGTAGATAGCACTACGAGGAGCTGAAGATTAATCACCAAACTTTCATCTCCCATTTAATTCACTGCTTCAGGTACGTGGCAGCTGTAGTTCAGCCAGTCATGGGCTCTGTTTCTTAAAGGGAGGTGAGAGGGGACCAGCTACAGGCCCCATGGCATTATTTCTGTGCACTGGGGGGGTCACCAAAGCTTGTGTAACTCCTGAGCAGAGAAGAATGAGGTTCAGGCGAGGTGGGCAGCAGGGCTTGATCCACTCTGTGTGATGAGAAGTTTTCTGCTGGAGACCTGAGCAAAGTCTTTTGGTCTATTCTCCCATGTGCCTGGTGATAGAACGAGGGGGAATGGGCTAAAGTTGCGCCAGGGGAGGTTTAGGCTGGATGTTAGGAAGAACTTCTTTACCAAAAGGGTTGTTAGACATTGTGATGGGCTGCCCAGGGAAGTGGTGGAGTCACCATCCCTGGAGGTCTTTAAAATATGTTTAGATGTAGAGCTTAGGGACATGGTTTAGTGGAGGACTGGTTAGTGTTAGGTCAGAGGTTGGACTAGGTGATCTTGGAGGCCTCTTCCAACCTAGATGAATTCTGTCGTTCTGTGAAAGTCAGATGTTGAAGGGCCAGGCTTGCTTGGTGACTGAAGGCAGGACTTTTGACTGAAGAGAGTGCAAAAAAGACAGTTTGAGTGGAAAAGCGGCTTCTACCATGCCTTCCAACATATTGACAGAGCTCACCATGGTCCTCCATCATTCAGGCAGTGCGAGGGAGTGGAGGACAGACATCACCACCATGGCTTGCAGTGTTGCAGTGCCATTTGGGAGGTGATCGTCCCCCTGTACTCGGCTCTGGTGAGGCCGCACCTCGAGTGCTGTGTTCAGTTTTGGGCCCCTCGCTACAAGAAGGACATCGAGGTGCTTGAGCTGGTCCAGAGAAGGGCAACAAAGCTGGTGAGGGGCCTGGAGAACAAGTCCTACGAGGAGCGGCTGAGGGAGCTGGGCTTGTTCAGCCTGGAGAAGAGGAGGCTCAGGGGTGACCTTATTGCTCTTTACAGATACCTTAAAGGAGGCTGTAGCGAGGTGGGGGTTGGCCTCTCCCACGTGCCTGGTGACAGGACAAGGGGGAACAGGCTAAAGTTGCACCAGGGGTGTTTTAGGTTGGATCTTAGGAAGAACTTCTTTACCGAAAGGGTTGTTAGACATTGGAACAGGCTGCCCAGGGAAGTGGTGGAGTCACCATCCCTGGAAGTCTTTAAAAGACGTTTAGATGTAGAGCTTAGGGATATGGTTTAGTGGGGACTGTTAGCGTTAGGTCAGAGGTTGGACTCGATGATCTTGAGGTCTCTTCCAACCTAGAAATTCTGTGATTCTGTGATTTGCCCATGCACTTTCCTGCAGCTGAGGCAGATGCCACGGTGGGAGCAGTGCCGAGAAGTGCTGGAGGGCTGCAGGGTGCAAAAGGAAGAGGGACTGGGCACTGGAAAGCAAATGAATGTGAAAATTGCCAATAAGCAGGCCAGAAAACTGCTCAAATGCCAAGTTATTTGATAACTGCTGTCATAGTGTGTACAAGATTATATGGTGATATAGTGAGGCGCTTACGAGATAATTCATCCTGTAACATTGCCTTGTAAGCAGAGTGAATGGCTCTGGCTGAGCAAATAAAGAGGGTGCTCCGTAGCCCTGCAGTGTTCTCTGAGATAATATGCCTGGGTGTACAGGTCCATTGATTTATTCCTTTGTTTTTATGGACTAATGTTTGTGGCAGACAGACGCTGACATACTGATATTGCAGATGGGTGGTGATGTACTGCTCACAGAACCTTTAGCTGCTTTTTATTTTTTATTTTTTTAGTGTTTAAAATGCTTTTTATTGCTGCTCAGCCTTTTATTCTAATTATCTGCCCAGTGTTGTCAGTAGAAAGCAGAGACTTGAGGTTATAAGTATCGTAGACCATGGGGATGGGAGGAAGGAAGGGTGACAGCAAGGACAGAGATGTCCTCCGCAGCCAGAGCGGCCACTGGGAATGAGTCTGAAATAACATCAGCCTTTTGGTGATTAAACTTTGTGATTAAACTTTTGTTTTACTGGCAAAGGAGTGACAATAACGGAGCCCCCGTGGAGTGATAGGCAGAGGAATGTTGGTCAGAGTTTCGGATAATTTCTGAAGTTGTCTTTTACAGGTCCATCCTCCTCTGAACAGGAGTCTGCAGGTAGACATGTTCTCCTCCTACCCATGGGTGGTGTGAAATCATAATCCTGTGATTGCTTTTCTTTTCATCACTTTGCTGCCATGGGGTGAAAGGGATTCACAAAAGGCATTGCTGGTGGGAAAAATCCAAAAATCCGGCCTTTTGAGTTTGCTTGGAGCCCAGTCTCTGTAGGATGCACAGCAAGGCTTGCATGAGGGAGCAGAGACCTGACTCATGCTTTCAGTGCAAGGTAGGAGAGAATGAGAAAGGTAGGTAATTACCTTTTTACCTAGTAATGTTCCTTTCTGTGGCTAAGTCTTTTCCTCAGTCCTTCACTGTGAACCAGCTCAGTGTGTGGATTTACAGGTCAGTGGAGAGGTTATCATGGAAATGCTGAGCAACTCACTCCTTTCGTTGGTCATGGGAAAACCCAAATAACTGGGTTGTTTAGCAAGAAGCCAGAACATTACATGGCATGTGTTTCCTCATAGCTTACATTGTCGAGCTTTTTCTCTGCTGATGTGATGGCAGATCAGATCTATGTTACAGGAACCACGGTGTGCCTTTATGCTTCCCAATCTCCATAGCTGTGCTCAAGCTGTTTCAGAAAGCTCATGCAATTACTGTAATTCGCTGGGCTAGTAAAGCCTAAAACCAGTCACTATTTGTTATCTGGTCCTGACCAGACAGTCCGGCCAGTTGACATTGTTTTGAGTGCTGCTTCCCTGCTGTTTTGGGAAAGTGATACAATGGAAACAGGCAGACCCTTAAAAGACAGAGCCATGTAGAAGAAGCTCCTGAGATGCAATTGCTGGAGCAGCAAGAGCTGATGTCCTCTGGGGTCTGTAGGTCCCTGGAGGGTCTCTGTTGGGGTGCTGGCACTTGTGGAAGATCTTTGCACCAAGGGCTGCTGGAGAAGACAAGGAAGCGGCTAAATTCCTTGAAGTGTTTGTGTTTCTTAAAAAAGCATTCCCAGAAGACACAGACAGGATTTTTCATGTTCCTTCGTTGATGGAGTCTGCATGGGCAAGCAGGGCGTTGTCACCTGATTTCTCTGGGATGGGTGGAAGGACAGCTGTGGAGGTTCTGTGGGTGCCATTGCCATGGCTCTTGACTGCTTTGGCCTGTTCTTCCACCATTTGGAAGTATTTTGCAAAAATACGGATACCTTCCCCTGGCTTATTGTAGCATTTGGGTGGACTCTGTAAATCCAGAGAAAGAAGTACTGTTCCGCATCACGGTTTTGCTTTACAGGCTTCGTGGCTGAAAGCCTCCCCTTCAGCCCGAGGTGGGTAAGCAGGGTTACTCAGTGCTCCGTGTGGAAGCAGGGGATTCTGCTTTGCAGAGCAGATTGTGAAAGATTTTTCTCTGTCCCTCCCTCCAAATCTGATGTAATGAAGTCAGAGATAGAATGATCTCTTCTCTGTCTGTTTCCCTAGTGTAGCATGATATATTTTCTGGGAACAAATGTCTCATGTGCCTCTCTGCAATGGAAATGACCTCATTTTCAGAAAATGTCTGTGGATTGTGTGATTATGACACGGCACAGTGCTGCTGCTCTCCTGCGGAGGTGCAAAACCGTCTTTGGGAGGTAGCCCTGTAGTGAAATTGTCCCGACTCGGCATTTGCAGCCAGTAATACCGATGCATATCTCTTGAGCACGCACCGTTTGATGTCTGCGCTCTCAATGCCACGAAGGCAAGGCGGTGCAGAGCACGACTGGGAGCAGCCGTGTGCTTTGTGATGCGTGCTGCGAGCGGTCCAAGATGAAGTCACCCAGACCTTCCTCTGCTCTTCTCTGAATCAGATTTGTCTCGTAAATTACTTTCAGCTTCCTCCGTGGAATGCCCAGGGTGTGTGTTAGAGAAATGAACAGCGGTCTCTCCCACATGTATATTGCAATGATCACAAAACCCCGTAAATAAAACAGTTTATAGCGGGGAACAAAGCTGGCTGCAGACACACCAGTTATTTCTGATGATAATGACAGAAGAATTATTTCTTATTTTATACTGGCATCAAGGTATATCTACAACATCACTCCGCTGAAGTGTTATGAGGGAGCCAACTCACCACAAAATTCTTGATCTGGGGGTTGTAGTATAAACTCATAAAGTTTGTTCCTCTGTTTAATGAATCACCTGAGCCAGGTATTGATATGAAATGTCGTAGGTCATAATAAACGGATACTAAATGACAAGATTTGTGGGAAAACCCCTCCAAATTTTACCAATGTTAGGTTTTATTCAGCCCTACGGAGGCAGGCTTACTCCTCCAGGTTTCTCTTTGTTAATAATAAAGAGCGGGCACTGTTAGTCAGTGAACCATGGGAAGAGGAAATGTTTAAGCAAAACGATAACTTCAATAGAAATTAGCAGGACAGGGTGATAAGTGACTCTTGAAGTCACTTAAAGTGGGTGCTAGGCTGCTAGCAAAAACATACAAGCTTGTTGAAATCTGCTTCTCCCCAGAAGTGGAGTATGGCCCAAGCAGTAACTGCAGGAGCTTCAAGGTGATGACAGAGAATTATAGATCAGCAGCAGGGCAACATCCAGCAACCTGGATGAAAGAACTACAAGACCTAAAGTCTTCCGGTACAGGACTCACGCTGCTTTTCTGCCTTTTAAAAGAATGTTAAGAGAGTCACTGCACTGCACAGATAGACGGAATTTGTACCAGCTTCCAAAAAGAATCTTTGATGAGGACTCCCACAGTGATCCTGCTAGAGAAATTTGGTTAATTACAGAGGTAATTTCTAAAGGTATACTGTTAGGTGACGAGGTAGCAGCTGAAATTCTCTCTGCACAAGGGTAAGAGTGCAGGCTGGATTAGTGTACATCTGGGTAGGGTTCACAATGGCTCAAACCTTTGCAGAGGAAACTAAACCACCATTTGGACTAGTCAGCCTTGAGTTCTGCCCATTGCTGAAGAAAGCAAAGAAAATACTCAGTGTGCAAAATGTAGGATGGAAATAATCAGTATTGTCTAAGTGTTGGAGAAGTATGTCCGTGTTCTCTCTGAGCTTACTGCCATGAATGCTGTCTCAAAGTGTCTCTGTCAATGGCAGATGGGAGGGCTAAGATGCTAAAAAAAGAGTGATTTACCACAGAAGAAAGACTAAAAGTGTTTTAACAAAAGGGGAAAGAAAAAAGGTGATTTGGTAAGATATATTAAGCAACAAGTGGTAAAGAAAAGACCAACTCAAGTTTCCTATTGAGGTTTTGCAGCAGTACAGGAACAGAGACAAAGCCTTTGAGTCTGAAAAAGCAATTTTAAAAGACGTAACTGGCACAATGCTGCTTACTGAATGGCTGCTCAGTGACCTAGGCATGAGATTTTAGTGAACTGGGCTCACAATACTTTAGCTAAGATTAGCTACATGTTAGCCAACATTAAAGTGTTGTAGGAGTGTTGGTGCTTATGCTTAGGAACATAACTTGAACACCAAACGCTTGGCAGCAGCTTACCCCAGGCATAGTGTTAGATAGTGGGTCATTATGGCCTCTGAAGGAACCTTTTTCTTCTCCTCTATCAGGGACAGACACTTGTATACCCTTTTCTAAGTATTTATGTAGTATTTATGACTTAGTGAACCTTTCAGTTTAGGATTTGTCTCCCACTAGTGATTTCTCTCGCTCCATGAGTGTTTGATTAAATTTGTTTCTCAAAAATCTTGTGCAGAAACCATGAGCTGCTAAGCAGAAGAATGAGAATGTTTCTGGGTTTGTTGGTTCCTCAAACAAAAGAAAATCTTTTTTCATTAGGAAATGGTATTTTTACAAAATATAAATGTAATGTTTGTTTATAAAGCAAGTCTGCAGATGGTGTTTATGAACAATATCAAAACTGTGGTTTGGGACAGGCTAGATTTCATAAAATCACTGATTGTATTTTGTGCTTGCATTGCAATTACCTAATCTCTTTTTTCTTGTGGATCTCAGAGAGAAACAAATGAACAGCATCTAGCAATGCTTGCACTGAGACAATACTTTTAAACAGTAATCTAAATGGAATATGAGTTAATAATATGCCTGATTCCTGCTGCAGTTCCACTTCAAGTTATACATTTGCACCATAGCAATAGATTTTGCTCAGTGTATTGAGTGTCCGAGGCTGAAAATTCCCTTCTCTTCTGGTTTTGTATGTATTTCCTACTAGTGCTACAGCCCCATGTAAATGGGAATGGTTTCCCCTACCTCCCTCCTGCCTTCACTTCCCTGGGGGCCTATGCCCAGTGCATTGGGTACACCTTGAGAAATGGGGCACTGGCCTTGCTTTTGGCTCTCACGTCAATGTTGCAGACCATGGGATGCACCTTGACGAGCGTTTACATCTTCAGGGTGCCTTGGTGGGAGGGTTGGAAAGGGTTGGCTGGAAGCACCAAGCCGCAAAGGCCAAGGAAGTCAGATTTGTCAGAGCTGAGCCCTGCCCGTGAGTACTGTTAGTGCTGAGGGTGCTCCTTATGGAAATAACTTGAATAAATTATTGGAGAAAATTTGAAAATCGGGCTCCAAAGTGCAGCCATACCCAGCAAGTTGAGTACGTTACTGTTCCTAGCTTATGCAAGAAACCTGTTTCTTGTGCCTATCCCAAATCTCACACATCCACCTAAGCACCAGCGAGACGTTTTTACACATTTTAGCTTGGTTTCTTGAGGAGGCTTTGGCAGTCATGCTGTCTGTCAGTCTTTCCTTAATATCTTCTGCAATTCCAACTGCATTTGGCAGAGAGAGAATCTCAAAGATAATGAGTTCTTGTGAATTCTGTGAAAACTGGTGCCAGGATAGAGCAGAGAGACCCAAACGGATGCAGCCACCGATGAGGGGACATTTATAGCTCAGCTTCTTGATCACTGCAGCAAGCAATGGCCTTGTGGTCACAAGTGAGTCCTTGGTGGTGGCCCATTGGGGATGCGTGGCTCCGAGCTGGTCACACTCTGCTACGGCCTTGTTGGCTGCTGTGGTTCAACCCTGCAGGCAGCTCAGCACCACCCAGCTGCTTGCTCCCCCCCCCAGCGGGGTGGGGGAGAGAATTGGGAAGAAAAGAGTTAAACTTGTGGGTTGAGAGAAAGTTTAGTAGGAAAGGAAGGGGAGGGAGAGAATCCACAAAGCAGGTGATGCACAATGCAATTGCTCACCACCCGCTGACCGATGCTCAGCAGCCTCCCCCCTGTCCAACACCCCAGTTTTATTGTCCGAAATGACACCACATGGCACGGGATATCCCTTTGGCCAGCTGGGATCACCTGTGCTGGTTCTGTCCCCTCCCAGCTCCTGGTGCACCCCCAGCCTCTCTGCTAGCAGGGCAGAATGAGAAGCTGAAAAACGCTAGGTTTGGTGTAAGCACTGCTCTGCAACAACTGTTATCAATGTGTTATCAGCATTATTTTTCTCCTAAATCCAAAACAGAGCACCACGCCAGCTGCTAGGAAGATTAACTCTATCCCAGCCGAAACCAGGACAATATCCACCTCTTATTCCATACCATCTGTGTCATGCTCAGGTCCCACACTTCCCAATACGTCCTCGTTAATCACCACCGCCTGACCTGTTCTTTAATATACGCACACAGATATCATTCCCTTAGTCTATGGGCTATCCCTCTAAAGTATCTTCGAGTTCATTTGGTCCTTTACTTTGGGCTCCATCTACCACGGTGGTCTCTCAGGGCAGCAGAGGTGCTGTGTGGTGTTGGATCGCTGCATGCTGAGGCCGGCTCTGGTTCCATCACCACTGAGACAAAACGGATTTGGAGGAGGTGTGCTAGGGAGGAGGGAGCACAGGAGGCAAATCTATAGGAAACAAGACTTCGTATCTGCTTCTCCATACAGAATAGAGGTTTTAGAGTTTGACCCTATGCTTTGGGTCACCTGGGGGAGAGTAAATGGCGTTTCTCACTTGGATCCTTCACACAGCTCTGTGTGACATGGGTGAGGGTGGGTGCAGGGTGCATGGAGGCATACATGCAAATTTTAAGGAAATCAGGGTTGATCAGGAGATGCTGGGTGTTTTCACTGCGGTGGTGAGAGAGGGCTACAAAGAGCCTCTTGTGACTTTCAGATCCTGAACTGCTTTGCAGTTTGGATTGGCTGGTTTTGAAGCCTTGCTTTGGGAAAGACACGAGCGATTACGTACTGCCTCCCATCACTGTGGAGCGAGCTGTGTGAATTTTCCCATCTTTCCATTTCTGTTAGGCTGTGATTTTCTCAATCGGGGAATGAAATGTGGTTAAATAGATATGAAAGCATATGGGCCCCAAGCAAATGGGGCTTTAACCAGAGTTACAGAATTTCAAAGGAGCCTAATGTGGCTTTGGCTAGTCCATCCTTGTGGACTGCACTGGAGAAGAAGCCCAGGTCACCCCAGCAGACTGGTCTGTGTCTACACTGCTCAGGGAGGGCTGGCTGCACCCACCCTGCAAAGATTTTCACCTTCCCTGGGCATTGATGGCACTTCTGTAGCACTGAGATGTCATTATTGTTTATTTGGGCTTTTTTTCAGGCTCAAATGAGAGAAGAGTGCTGCAACGCTTGTGCCTTGCTTCACAGCTGAGCCTGATGCAGGAATCTGGAAGCTGGAAGGCTTTGCATACCTTGCCCATACCCCAAAATGAGTTTTAAAGAGGCCTTTGTCCCTGTGCTTTGCTGGAGGGACCAAGCAACCTGCTCGGTAGAAAGCTCCCTGCAGTTTGCTGTTGTGCAGGCTCTGATGCCTGCGCCTCCGTGTCGTGACATGTTGCTCTCCACCTTTCTGTCTTTAACCCTCTCCATCCCGACTAAAGCCAGGTTTTGGCAGCAGCTGTGCCTCCCGAGGCGGGAGGCTCAGTCACCGGGGCACAGCGTGTGTCCGCCGTGCCTCTGCCTGGGCTGTAGCTGCTGCCGCGAGCTCCCACAGCTGGAAAAGCCAGGGAGCTATTTCCTTTCCAATCCCACTGGCATTAATATACAGAGTCAGTCTTGTCCTGGGTTTGACAACCCTCCTTTTTCATAGCCTGGTGGTTCCTTTCTTCCCCTCCCCACCGTCCTTCTGAAACAGCAGAGCTACAGAGGCTCTCCTCTCCTCCCTGCTGCCTTCCCCGACCACCTCCAGCCCCACTGCTCTTGCTTCAGCCCCTCCTCCCTGCAAAAATACTTTCTAGACTTATTCTCAGTGATTTTCAGGGTGAAGTGATTTATCTGCAAATATTTCTCTTTTTTTTTTGACTCTTCCATAAACCAGAGGTGCAGTGGTTCCACAGCTGCAACATCTTGCAGAAAAACAAAACAAAACAAAACAAAACAACTTGGACCCAACAATTCCCACCCTTTCCAGTGTTCTGCAAAGTCGAGGCTCTTTTGGTACCCTCGGAGCTGTTTTTTGTTTGCCCTTTGAAGGAGCTGCACGTGAGCAGGAGATAGCCACAGGCACTGAGTAATTGTGAAACAGTCCCTCGGAAATGGAACCAAGATTTCCACAGATAAACATGAACTTGCTAAAGATAGATGTCATGTATCTGGTTTAGATATATGGAAGACTGAAGAGAAGAGAAATTTTATAAAGCATACTGAGGTGCAGATTTATATATGTGTGTGTATGTGCATAGTTAGCCATTGATTAAAAAACAGGCTTGGTTTGGGGTTTGGTTATAACCAGCTTTTCATGGTTTGACTCAAGTCACTCATCTGCTTTATGCTTCCTCTTTCCTGCCTGGAAAATGGGCACAGTGACACTGCCCTTACCAGGAACTGCTGAGAAATGTCAGGAACACACGGAGGGGATGGACTGGGCACTGACACCTGATAGATGCTGTTACCGCTGGCTGGCCTGATCCAGCAACGTGGATGCTGACAGCTGCTCTTAGCAGAGAGAATTTTGCTGTTTGCTTATACTCCGAGACAAACATATGTAAGTGTATTCAAGCTTGTAATCTTTTCATTACTGAAGCGGCTGAGGGCTTTTCTACCATTGCTGAGTTCAGACATCCTTCTGGGAAGGGAATTTCAAGGTACCAGTGTGCGGCCGGCGATGGGGAGGGCTCAGCACCATCCCCACCACCTCTGTTTTATTGATGCGGAGAGCAGAGCGGTGGGACGGTGTCAATTATAGACACAGGATACTGCAAATAAGAGCAGCTGTATGACAGAAGGAAGTACACTGGCATCACTTAGTACCGCTATCCTTTAATTAATAATTAGCCTTTCTGCCTGTAGACGAGGATGCCTCAAAAGTGCCAACAGAGAGTTTCAGCCCTTGGTGAAGCAAGAAGACAAACAAACCAAGGCTGGAGGAGCTAATTAAGGGCATTCTTTATCAGCCCTTGCCTCATCCGTTTATTCCTCTGACTTGAAACGTGTGTAAGTGACCTGTCCCTAAAGTCTTAAATTGAATTTCCATCTGCAGAAGAAGAAAATGTTTCCACAGGGGTTACTCAAGGGTCTTGGATTTGCACGAAGCCACTTGGCTAAACAGAGTGAACAGGCCAGCCTGCAGTCAGCTGGGGCTTGGGAGGAGGGCAGAAGCTGTGATTGGAGTTCTCCAAAGAGCTAATGGGAGGTTTTTGTTTGTTTGTTTGTTTGTTTTGTTTGTTTGTTTGTTTTTTGTCAAAATCTATCCTATGGGTCATAGAGGGAAAGAATTCCATTTATTGCTTCTCATGGGTCCTCATGGGAAGGGGCTTGGCCATTCCTCTTTCTGCCTTTTTCAGGTACATGGTGCTGTCCCTCCATACACTTGCTCAGGGTGTCCTTGAGCATGGTCTTGGTCTTGCCAGGTCCACGGCAGAAAGGCTAGAGCAGGTGGGAAATACCAAAGGGACTTTCTCAGAAGGTGTTTTAGAAGCCCCGGTTTTCCCAGGGCAGCTAACTTTCTCTCTTAAAATTCAGAAGTCATCTGCCTCAGTTCCTAGAGATGTTTTGCAGGTTGCACGTCATTGATTCTGGCTTTGTAAAGATGTCTCAAAATGTTCCTCCTTCCCCAGTACAAGTACTGCTTGCAGTCCAGCCACGTACACAGCGCCAGAAATTGTCCACTTGTATATGTGTATCAGCGTTAGATTTTTAGAAGCAAAACATGTACAACACGTTTAGGATCTCGTTGCTCATGTTGGTGAACCCTTGCTTGTGTGACTGACATAAACAAACATACATGGTACGAAATGAAAAACTAGATGTCCTATTTATGTATGCATTTATGGGTATGTATTCATAGCCCAGTTTACAGAGATGGCAACTAGAAGACCATTATACAAGTTACCATTCAGAATATAAAAACCAATGTCTGTATGGTAAGTGTTAAAGAAAATAATCATGCAAAAGTATGTCTCAAAGGCATTTTCACTGCTGATAGCATTCCCCCTCCTAATGCCTATGGGCTAAATAGAAGGTCACTAAAATTTAGCCAGAAGAATATCGTTTTCTGAGAAAAGTTGCTGCCACCAGCACACGAGCTGACTGTGAAACACAGCACGTGTTCAGCCATACGGAGGCACTGGGTAAGTTGCACAAGTGTGTGGTGCTGGGGCTATGCCTGCAGGCATATGAAAACTTGATTTCCTTGATCTGAAGGAGTGACACTTCTGTTACAGTTAAAGTTACACAAGATACTTCATTCTGATAGGATTTTTTTTTTTTTTTAAAGTGCTACAAAAGGCAAAACATGGAAACAAAAAGTGCTCTTCTTACTAGTTTGGTATAGATTTGGGCTGATGTACATGGAACAATGCAAATTATAATGGCTACTATTGAAGAAAAGGGGAGAGAGTTCCTTTAGCTGCTCAGCCACTTTTAACCTTGTTCGCTAAGAAAATACATAGGCATCTGGGATCTGGATATTGCCTTTGTCTGTACCTCTGCTAAGCATTATGGCGCAATGCAGAATTAGGTATTGCTTTTTTATTTTCTCTTTTTCTTCCTTTGTACAAGCTTCAGGTTTTAAAGTAAGTTTTTCCACTAGCTTCTCATTCCCAGGATGCTGCAGCTTTGGAAGTGTGACCACATGCAGTTGTAGCTGTCATGACTCTGGCTGCTGATGATAATAATTGCAATATTTGATCCTTGTGAAACTTGGGTCGTTATCTATTCCCATAGTGTTTCCTCTGGCACATATCTCAGGAAAATACTTTCTGGCACTGATTTCTATTAGATCGTGGAATAATTTTCCAAAGGAAATGGCGGAAGGCCAATTGTTGATCCAATTAAAACAATGGTTAGAGATTAACCCCTTAACAGTTGCAAACCACATATGTAGTTCATTAAGCACAGAAGAGCAAAGTATTTGAAGACGCAAAGGTTAAAGCAACCTTAAACTATGGGAATCCTTTCTTCAGTAATTCTTAGGGACTTAATATTATTATTTCCCTGATGCTCAGCTGATTTAGTGGCAAAAAGTCTTGTAAGTGCAGAAAATGCTTGCAGTCTGCCTGCCTGTTACATAAGGTACCATCTAACTTTGCATGGAAAGAGGACTTAATAGAGATCTATTGCTATATATACATTGTTTTTTAAAAAGGAGCTGTCTTTGTGACAATGGGGCTAAGTCTAAGGCCTGATTAGATGTTTTTTGTCTCTTTTTCTCCCCCCTGTATAGGCAGGCTCTGATTACTGGGAGCGATATCTCACCGTGAATGAATGGCATAGAGGGAGCTGCAAAGACAAAGAGCTGGCTTTGTCTGCTGATGAATTAAGATAGCATGTGGGTGGCTGGGTGGCTGGTGAATAGCACAGACTTCCTTCATCCTCCTGTCACTGAGCTTTTCTTGTGTTTTCATTAAAAAAAATGGGCTTAATCCCATGAACAATGAATTGAGAGCAAATTAGGGGGCTTAGAGAGAAAATAATGCTACATCAATATCTTAATGGTGACTAAGGCGCTGTCAAAACTCTTGAAGGAAGCGGGATCTTGGCCTTATGTTACTTTAATAAATGCAGAGAGAAAGATGCTGCTATTATGATCATCATATGCTTTCCTCCGGTTTCTCTCTCTGTCATATCCATGAACACACACGCACACAAAATCCCAGACTTGTGGGTATACTCCAGGAAATGATAAAATTTGTGTTGGATTAGTGATTCACAGCAGTCCTCTCATGTCTTGCTGTGCCTGAGATCTCTCCCTGGGTTTTTCCAGGTGGTCCCTGCCCAATGCCAAGTTTTTACGGCGTCCAGGGTGGCATTTCTCCACCTCCCTACTCGTACGCTGCTAATGGGGTCACAGCGCCCCAGGGCAGCTGGGGACAGATCCAGCACGTGCAGGCTGGGCTGGGGCACTGGGACAGGAGCTGGGGAAAGTGGTGCTCAAATCAAAGAAGATCAGCTCATTCCTTCAAGGTGCAAAATGTTTCCAGTGTGGTGCAAGCAACACAAATGGTCAGCCCGGCTGTACCCCTCTCTTGGCCTGCAGACATCCCGCCTCCACCCTGTCTCCTTGCCTTTCCCTTTGGCTGGGATAACTCACCGTCCTTCTCGTAGGATGGGTGACCTTCCTGCATCTGTTCTTCCACATTTATTTTGGGAAGAGCCCAGGTGGAAGTTACCCCTTGTGAGCTTTACTCCTTGGAGGCCAAATACTGTCCGCTTTCTCTGTGTTTTTTTTTTTTTTTTTTTTTCCAATCTTCTCCTTTAGGTGCTCTAACAGCTCTGTCTTTGTGTCCCTCAACACGTGGGGATGCATTCATGCAGGCACAGAGCCCACTTGAAGGGGATGATGTAGGCATGCCATGTGTAACCTTCATAAAAGGCATTACAAGTGTTTTCCCACATGATGTCTCCTCTGTTCAGGGCTAAAATTTCTTATTCTTAGTCCAGCAAAGGAACATCTTATTCCATGAGGAGACCTGTGAGACGTGATGTCACAACTTGGCCTGAAACTGGGCTCACCATACTCACATTTTCTGTTTTTCTCAAGATTTCTCAACAGCTGCTTTTATTTGGCCTTAGGCTCTGCGCATCAAACCCTAAGCCTGGATTTTTCGCCTGTTGGTCTCTCAGCTACTTCTAGAGTCGAGGGTTTGATCGGTCATGCGAGTTCAGCCCGTGATGTTAGTGTCTGACCTTGTGCTGACGTTGGCTGTGCTGCTGCTGAAAGTTGCAGTGCTCAAGTGCAAAGAGAGATGGCAGAGCGCGTTTAGCCAAGGGGTGGAGGAGAGGTAGCTTTTCATCTACGAGTTTACCTGGTTTTGTTTTTGTCTTGGGCCACTTCTAGTCTGGGATATTGTGGTCTGTGATTAAGAATGTGGTGGTTTGGAAATTTCTGAGATTCTGAGAACTGTGCACATGTGAAGTTAGTCATGGCTTGCCGGAGATTTGTGAAGGAAAGCTTCTAAAAAATAATAATAAGAAAAAAAATCATATTTACCTGTATTTACTAACATTTTTACTTAGCTACGTGAAATTTAATGACCAGTGGCACGTGCTTTGAGCAGATACCACACCTTCCCTCCTAAGAAGGGAATGAAGTAGTCCAAGCAGACAAACGCCCCTATACCCTGTACGTGAGTTGTCCAGCCCTGCATACCAACGTGCCTCTCTTTTCCCTGTGCCAGCAGCTGTCATATATGGGTGTGCTTTGCACAGACATGGGCAAGACAGAGGTGAGCAGCCTGGTTCCCTGGGTGCTACATCTCCAAAGTAGATGCCATTGCAAAAGCCAGCAGAGCCCATCAGATGTGTTGCTCTTGCTGGAAGTCATGCTCAGATTTTGTGGAGGAGAACATGGAAGAGTTCAGATCTGTTTTAAAACCCAGCCAAACCTGGGATTTCCTCCATGTCTTGTCTGGGACCTTTGGGATAAAGCTTGCAACCTGGGTGCTGCTCTGAGCCCATGGCCATACATGGCTTTGGTCCTTCCTTGCAGCATCTCCTGAAGTTTCTTATTCTCTTCCCTGCCACCAGTGCTGTTTTCTCGTTTTCTGTGGGATAAATGGCAGCACTGTACTGCATCCAGCTTCTTATTTTTTTTTTTTTTTTTTCTTCCATGGAAATAGCTCGTGGTCTTCTAGCAGCAGAACAATGGAGGGCCAAGAGAGAAGAGAAAAGGAAAATTCTTTGCTCCTTTGGGATGTCGTCCTCTGACCTGGTCTTTGCTCTAAAAGAAAGGCAGGGAATTTAGCCAAAAATCACAAGCTTGAAACAGAGAAACCAACCCAAACGCTTATTTTACGCTTCCTTCTTTTTATTTACCATGAGCTTTGTAACAATATAAGTAATGGGTAATGCACATGTAAAGTTGTCTGTGGGGTCCTTTTTTGCATACCTTTACCAACCAGACCAAAACAACAAACAAACAACAAACAAAAACAAACAAAAACAAGCAAAAACAAAAACAAAAAATCATTACTGTGAATGTTGTGTGCCCAGTCAGACTGCATTGAGTAATATGCTGCAGTAGACAGCTATTATCTCAGCCATTTATCTGATATAGACGATAATGTGTTCAGAAAAATGATGCTGGAGCTCATGAGAGTTAAGTACAGTAAGGGAAATCATTAGCCTGAGCTCTCAGAGTGGAAAATAAACCTACCAAACCCTCAGATTTCCACCAAAATCTGCGGGAACCCTTCAGTATTGTTGAAGCAGCTTTCTGTCCTGTGCAATGGGATAAGGTCTTTCAGTATCCTCTGTGAAATCCCTTGGGGTCTCATCTCCCTGTTCCCAGCATTAAAGGTCATACCAAAGTCATCCCTGACAATCGCCTACCCTGTGCCTATCGCTGAAAGGATGGAGTTAAAATCAAGTAGGAACATGAGTTTTGGCCACGATCATGGCAGGGACTTCTTTCATGTCTGGAACTTCAGTTATTTGACTCGTGCAAAAGCAAACGAGAGTTTCGGCAGTGTTTGGGGTGCGCTGGCTGTGTTACATACGAATGACAGCTGCAGGCTCAGCGTCGGGGTATGTGCATGCATGTGCTTGCAGTTTTCGTATTGCATGTTTTTACAGGGGAATTACAGGAATTATTCACCATATTTTCCCTTGTCAGGTTCTCTAGAGAACAAAAAAAAATAAAAAAAGAAAATAAAAAAAGAAAACAAAAGCTTTTCTCACCCTGCCTGAACTGAATACATGTTGTTTGTATGTTGTTAATAACAGTTCAGATGAAAAGACTATAAAAAGGTTTAATAGAAAGTCTTCTGTGATGCTGAACATGGACCTGCCCCTTGGACTGAAAACACTTAATCTAGAGCTCAGCAGCTCCACACTCATCTCCAGCAACTGCAGCTTCTGATATTTTATACCCTTTATGTTTGTAAAGCAACGTAGAAGCAAAGTAAGCAATGTTTTTGACAACCCTTCCTGACTAAACCTGAACTTGATTTTATT